>NW_023270377.1:49191075-49284247 GCF_011800145.1 Mirounga leonina | reverse complement strand
AATAAATAAATAAATAAATAAATAAATAAATAAATAAATAAATAAATAAAATCTCAACTTAAACTTAAATCCATGAGAGCAAGGACATTTGTATCATTCTCTGCTTTATCTCCAGCATTGAGAACACTAGCACATAGATGGGCAATCAATTAATCCATCAATCAATTACTTATCCTCAACATTCTCAACCTAAAAATATTAAGTCAATTTTTAAACTGCACTGCTGATTGTAAATGAATGCTGTATCAGGCATCAACTCTTGTATCAAATGAGTTTACGTATCCTAACACAGAATGGTGATTTAATCCCTTAAACAAATCCCCAAAGTTGGGCAAAATACTTCATTATGTCTTTCCAGGATAAGAAAGCATAAAAGAAGGAAATGTGAAATATCTAAAGAGAATGACATATTCTATCCAATATAAGCAAATCTCTAAGATTACCTGAAAATCCAAATTCACACAAAGAATACACATTTTTTAAAAGGTTCATAGGATTTTGTAGGATTCTCCTTTTATCATATACAAAATGATTCTATTGATAGTCAATATTTCAGAAATGCATTTTTCTGAGCAAAGAGTAAATAAATTTTAGGGAAAGTAAATGATAACTAATCCTTCCCACTCTATCCTGCCACCCCCTGCACTTGCTCTCTCTCTCTAAATGAATAAATAAAATCTTAAAAAAATATATACTAACACAGTTGTGCAGCCATCACTCCCATCTATCTACAGAACTTTTTTCTATTTCCCAATCCAGGTATATTTTTATACTCACTTTCCAGATACAGAAATAGACCATAAAAGGGTAAAATGCCAATACAGGTCAATCAAATTTGAAAGCTCAAAACACCTCTTCAATATACACTGCCCTTAAGTGCCATGGGTGAAGAAGCCTCAGATATTGTATCATGTGGAAAGAAGAATCTACTCAGCATCTTGCTAAGCCCAGCTAGGCCCATCCCCCAACCAACCCACTTGCTAAATGCACCTGTGATGTAAGGCTGGTGAGACAAGCACAAGAATTGCCCTGTCTACCCACAGAATGATAAAAAATAAGTTGTTGTTTTAAGCTCAGTAAGATTTGGGGTGGTCTGTTATGTAGCAATAGGTAAATTAAAACAATCTTTATTTTACCACCTCAGTGCATTAACTTGCATCAGAAAAAATCCTGAAAGTTTAAGATTTCTGGTTACAAGATGGTCAAATTAATGCAAACTGATGAAACTACTGTAATTTTATCATTAGGACTAGAAAAATCACTAATTACAGGTCCTAGTATAGTGTGGTTGGTCAGGCATAACAGGTTTATATGAAAGACAGCACACTGTGTTAATAATATAATTTACTTCATATAATGGCATCATTTTCCAATGTAAATAAAAATATAAATGAAGCTAGTTCCTTTACATTCAATTTTAATAATTAATTTTTATAAATTTTTCTAATATGTGATTACCTTGCTTTCGTAACCTGGGGACACAGAAATAAATCAAGCTTTTCTTACTGATTAGATGTCATCACTGTAATCAATAATTATACCAAGCTATTCATGTCAGGATGGCCTCAGGTGCTGACATATACAAGGTAATAAACCAACATTAAACAGTCCTTGTTGGCTATACTTTTTACTTTTTAAAGTTTCAGTTTCTCTTCCTGTCAATTATCATTTGCTCCTGAGAGTACCTTTAATGTACAGTGCGTTAGAAAAGAGACTTGTTACAATTTTGCCTAAGTAAACTCAACAAGCTTGACACAGTGAGAACCAAAAAAGCTTATTTCTGAATAAACTTCATTTTTTCTAAAATACCACTTCTAGCTGCTCAAAATTGTTTTCCTAGCTTTATTGTGCTACAATTTACCTACCATAAAATTCATCCATGATAAATGAACAATTAAATAATTTGTGTAAATTTAGAGCTGTGCAACCACCAACCTTATTACTTTAGATTTCCATTATCGCAAAAAGTTCCCTTGTGCCTACTTAGTTAACCTCACTCTTACCCCCACTATCCCCAGCACCAAGTGCTACTATCTCAACAAATTTGCTTTTTCTAGACATTTCTTATAAAATAGAATCATACAATATGTAGCTTTTTCCATCTGGCTTCTTTCACTTAACCTAAATGTTTTTGGAGTTCATTGATACTACAACATGGATCAGTAGCGTGTTCCCTTTAATTCTGGAACAGTATCCCATTAAATGGATATACCACATTTTGTTTATTTATTCATCAACTGCTGGACATCTGAACTGTTTCCAGTTCTAGGCTATTATGAATAATGAATGCTGCTATAAACATATCTATATGTGGATGCGTACTTTCTTTTTCTTGGGAAGATTTTTTTTTTTAAGATTTTATTTATTTATTTAAGAGAGCAAGCATGAAACAGGGAGAGGGAGAAGTAGACTCCCTGCTGATCAGGGGGCACAGCCTGGGGCTCAATCCCAGGACCCTGAGATTCCAGGACCCTGAGATCATGACCTGAGCTGAAGGTTCAGCTTAACTGACTGAGCCACCCAGGAACCCCTCTTGAAAAGATTCTTAAGGGCGCCTGGGTGGCTCAGATGGTTAAGCGTCTGCCTTCGGCTCAGGTCATGATCTCAGGGTCCTGAGATCGAGTCCCGCATCGGGCTCCCTGCTCCTTGGGAGCCTGCTTCTCCCTCTGCCTCTCTCTCTCTCTCTCTCTCATGAATAAATAAATAAAATTAAAAAAAAAAAAAAGAAAAAGAAAAGATTCTTAAAAGTGGAATTGCTTCCTTCCTAGTTCTCAGAGGTAATTCAAAGAGGCAAGTGATATGAAAAGTAACCTCTAGGAAAGTGAAGAGTTACTGTAATAATATATTATTCATTTAGTCAACAAATATCCCAACCTATTAAATTATCAGGCATCATGAGGGGAGCTGGGGATAAAACTATGAATAAAATTATAGCCCTCTAAATGAGTATATAATCTAGTAAGGGTATGTAGATACACAGGTAACTCTGACCTTTTTTTAGGTAAATATCCAGTTTTAGAAGCTGGTTACACCAAAATTAACTTCTAGGTACAAGGTGCATGGTGAAAAACTATAATGCTTAATTTAAGAAGACAAAGACCCTCACCAACTAGCAATTACATGAAAGAGGTTTAAACACACACACACACACAAACAGTTTGAGAAAGACCACAATAAGAATGGTAGGAGTTTCCTTTTCTGTCTGGGCTGCCGACATGCCATCCAGACTGAGGAAGACCCAGAAACTTCGGGGCCACATGAGCCACGGCCACGGCCGCATCGGCAAGCACCGGAAGCACCCAGGAGGCCAGGGTAATGCTGGTGGCATGCATCACCACAGGATCAACTTTGACAAATATCACCCAGGTTACTTTGGAAAAGTTGGTATGAGACATTACCACTTAAAGAGGAACCAGAGCTTCTGCCCAACTGTCAACCTTGATAAACTGTGGACCTTGGTCAGTGAGCAGACACGGGTAAATGCCGCCAAAAACAAGACTGGAGCTGCGCCTATCATTGATGTGGTGCGATCGGGCTACTACAAAGTTTTGGGAAAGGGAAAACTCCCAAAACAGTCTGTCATCGTGAAGGCCAAATTCTTCAGTAGAAGAGCAGAGAAGATTAAGGGTGTCGGGGGCGCATGCGTTCTAGTAGCTTGAAGGCACGTTTGGGGGGGGGGGTTCATTAAATGCTAACAAGTGCTTTTCTAAAAAAAAAAAAAAGAATGGTAGGAGTTTCTAAGGGTAGGGAAGACGGTGAAAAAGATGGGGGAAGTTAAAGGAGATCCTAAAATAGAGAAGGCTCCCAGGAATTATTTTTCTTACATACTGACAGAGAGTGGTGGCTCATGTTAAATTTCCTCAATTCACAGGCCTGTAAACACGAATAACGTTTATGCTTAAACTGTCTTGGCTTCTTTCTGGCCTTTTTGTTTATCTGTTGTTCTTGGGAGATTTGTAGACAAGGTAAAATGGCATCAATGGAAATATAACTCCCACTTAATACCTGTAATAGCCTCTTAATACCTATACATCTTCATCAATTCTTTGAACTCTGAGGCACCTCCTATCTATTTACCCTATCATCTTTTCACTCACCATCTCATGCCCAATTTCCTTTTTTATCCATCTTAAGACTGAATGGCCCATCATTGTATTACACCCTTGTCCCTTTCTTCCTCTATCATTATTGCCTGATAAAACCCACAGTGAGAGAAAGCATATATACATGCTGACTTGATCTCAACCCCAATTCATGATCATAAACCATAACTGAGTAGCAACATTACTCCATTTGCACTGCCAACTTTTACTGTCAATTCATTCTCCTACTCTCAATAATTATGCCACTCCTCCTCTCTCTTCAATAATTTCTCTTCAACTTCTCAGCTTCATGCGACCTATCACAGCCCGATAATTATATATAGAATTGGCTACTCAAAATCTCCACTCAGATTTCTAGTAGGCCCTCAAATTTAACATATCTAATATTGAGCTGGTGAGTACTATCCCTTCTACACCCCCACCCCAAACCTATTCCTCTTGTGTCCTCACCCAAGTAAATCTTGACATCTGTTCAAGCCAAAATCTTGGGGTCTTCTCATTGTCTCATATACCCCCTATCAATGCATCAGCAAATTACTGTAGATTCTATCTTCAAAATACATTTCCAGAATCTGAACATTTCACGACCAGTCTTCAAAATAATTCAGAATCTGAACATTTTTTACCTCTACAATTCTAGCCCAAGTCACAATCAGCTCTCATCTCAATGACCATAAATTTCATCCTCAGAATGGCATTCCCTGGTCACCTTAAGTATCTCCCCACTATCATTCTGCTCTGTTCTTCTTCTTAGAACTCATCTCTACCTGGTATTACATTCATATTCTTTTCTGTCTATCTCTACCCAACAGAATATAAGCTCTACAGGGGGCAATATTTTGGTTTGTTTATTCACTGTCAGATCCCCTCTCACGTAACAGGACTTGGCTCACAGACAGCACTCAACAAACCTTTCAAGTAAGAGAATAAAGTAGTAAGAGTAAGTCAATACAGTGAATAAGTGATAAATGGAGGGAAACTATAAATGCAGCACATAACCTAATTGGAAGGGTTAAAAGAAAGCTTCTCTGAAATGGTGACATCTAAGGATAGACCCAAAAAACAAGTAGAAGTTAGCCTAGTGAAAGAATATGGGAGAAAGATATTTAGCCAGATAGTAAAAACAGCAATAAACAAAGGCCTAGAGGCAAAAGAGAGCATGGCCATTTGTGCCATGAAAAGTATAAATACCCTCTCCCAAAATAAAATACTCCTTAAAAAATAAGCAATTAAGGAGTGCCTGGGTGGCTCAGTTGGTTAAGCATTTGACCCTTGATTTCAGCTCAGGTCATGATCCTAGGGTCATGAGATCGAGTCCCCATGTGGGGCTCCACACTCAGTGTAGAGTCCACTTGAGATTCTCTCCCTCTCCCTCCCTCTGTCCCTCCCCCCACTCATGCACTTACACTTTACACTCTCTCTCAAATAAATAAAATCTTAAAAAATATATAAGCAATTAAATAAATTTTCCCGTGTTCTACATTCTACCCAACACTAGACAGAGGACTAACACAGTAGACTATCCTATTTATTTTTGGCCAAAGACCATTGGTATACATATTTAAAACATTTTTAGCCAAGATCACTGCTAGGAAGAATAAAGAAAAATAAGTGTTTTTGCAACATGTCTCATTTACTCCACTGTAGTTTCTTTTGTTGCCTTTCACTTTGGATCTTGGCAAATAACTTTTGATCTGACCAAAGGTAAGACCAGACCTGCCATGATAAATGGTAAAATACCATGCTAAGGGTACTCAAAGGGTACCAGGCTAAAAGTGGCTAGAGTCCCCTTTAAACAAATGACCAAGAAAATAAAAATTAAAAATCAACAATTTATTAGGTATTGGTAACATCCTTTGTTATTATGTAGGGGATCATAATTACCATTGCAGTCACTAAAGGTAAGATACAACTTTAGGAATTTGAGGAAAATAGAAAGATGACTGCCAGTGCCAGGAATGTATCTCCTTGGGGGTTATGCTAGGGGCTATGCTATAAAACCCCAGTATAATGTCCACTGGCAGTCTCATTTGCAGGAAAACAGCATTAATGAGCTGAAGAGGTTATGATTACAGTTTAGTATAATTAGAATATACAGTATAAAAGATTGTGATTTCAAAGCAGATGTGTTTTGGGATCGTGAAAGCTGAAAAATACATTCACACTCAATCTCTGTACACAATTTCAAGGCATTCTCAAACTCTATGAAAACTCCATGTGAAAGCCCTGGCGGGACAACAAAGAGAAGATTTTCCAGGATGAAAGCTATGCAGCAGACATAAGCAAACTGTCCAGAGGGGAATTAGAAGACTGCAGGTTATAGGAGAGAGTGAGCGCCACAAAAAAAAAAAGAAAGCTTATAAAGATGATATGATTAGGACAGATAAATTTAAGAACTCTATCAAGGCATGTAACTGTCCAGAAAATCATGATGTACCTATGAAACAAATTTAACTATGAAATAATTCTGGAAGAAAGAATCCATTTCATTTTAATGCTAGATATATTATATATATAAACATAAGTAAATATATGTAATATAAATTATTCTAAGTCCAGTGTGACAATGGAATAAAGCACTAAGCACTCAGGTCTTTACTAGTTTTTTGTTTGTCTTTTTTAAAGATTTTATTTATTTATTTGATAGAGAGGGGCACAGCGAGAGAGGGAACACAAGCAGGGGGAGTGGGTGAGGGAGAAGCAGGCTTCCCACTGAGCAGGGAGCCCGATGTGGGGCTCGATCCCAGGACGCCGGGTCCAAGACCCGAGCCGAAGGCAGATGCTCAACGACTGAGCCATCCAGGTGCCCTCTTCACTAGTTTTTAATTTTTAGAATCAGCATATAATTCAATTTCAGAACATTTTATGATTTCAAAAACAAAAGAAAGCACTAACAATTTTGATAGCATTAAAGTATAAATGACCGAGGGTGAGGCTATAAAAATAGAGATCTATATTATTTAAAGTTTAAAAAGGAAGTAGCCAATGATCCAAAAATATTAACAACAAAAAAAAAACTATCAAATATCAAGAAGAGAGGAGAGAGTAAGTAATGAGCAAGAAATTGAATGACCTAAATTCTTACCTTCTGTAGCAAAGAGTTTATAATAGACATTGTCTAACATTGGTAAATGAATTTATAAGAGAAAAAGAATAAGCATATTCCTTATAGAAGTTCCTTCTGAGAAATATGACCAGGGTGGGAAAGAGTGGAATAGGAGATATAACCACTTTTCATCCTAAATTCTTCTGAACTATTTGACTCATTACCATGCATTCATATTATTTTGGTAAAAATTAAAAGACAATTTAAACCAGTTTAGGTAGGTCATTAGTGCTAATGCAATTCCCTGCCAGTACTTGACTTATTTCAAATACTTTTCAAATATATCAAAGCATGGCTTACATGTATCTGCTAATCAGGGGTTCATTCTTTTATTTACTCTGTTTATTCAAGCTAGAATTAAAAATTATTACATGTAGAAGAGATATTAAATGAATGTTGATGATACCTTTTTAAAAGAATAGACACTTTAGTTAGTTCTCACTGTTTTTCAATTTTGGCAAAGTTTAAGTGGTCAAGACCAAATATTTAAGTTTCCATTAGCGTATATATAGATCTAGAGAGAGACATATTGACTAATGACAAAATATACCATCAAAATACTGTTACAGTGGGACGGCTGGGTGGCTCAGTCTGGTAAGTGTATGCCTTCGGCTCAGGTTATGATCCCAGGGTCCTGGGATCGAGTCCCACATCAGGCCTTGCTCAGTGGGGAGCCCGTTTCTCCCTCTGCCTACTGCTCCCCTGCTTGTGCTCTCTCTCTCTGACAAATAAATAAAATCTTAAAAAAAAAAAGTAAAAAAGTACTGCTACATTATTTTATTATAAGATACTTCCTTTTAAAACCAAAGTATTATTTGTTGGCCTACTATATCCTAGTTAACAGGATTCAAAGATGAGTGCTTGGGCCAGGAAAACAGAGATGTGAGTTGCCACAGAGAAAAAGATTAGTTTTGTTTTGTTTGGCCTCTTCTAGTGAGGAGGGTAGGGGGGTAGCAACAGGAAGAGAGACTGGAAGGAATGAAAAGCAGTGTTTGGATTATCATAGCATTTCTCTTAGCAGGAGATGCAGACCTGAAGGGGATAAATTCAAAACATTATTAAAACTGACAAGTATTAAAACTGATGAGCCCTAAATTAGAAACTTGACATTTTATAAAAGTCAAAGGGGTTTCTGAAAAGTCTAGTTTAGGTAACCAAGTGGAAGATAATGGCTCAAGACAGAAAACATAGAAGAAAAACAAAATGGAGGATAATCATGTGTTCAATACTAGATACAAAGTTTGCTATTTAACTTGTGCAGCTGTCCAAAAGGTAGCTGGAATTCACATCTAGAAGCCAGAAAACAGAAGAGAGTATATTACTTAGCTGAAGCCATGAAGTAAATGTTTTCATACATATATACTGCAGGGAGGGGGGTGGAAAGGGTAGGAGGGCAGGAAGTCATTTAGAAATACCCACATTTAAAAGGCAGCTAGAAGAATTCTTACCAGTGAAGTAGACCAAAAAGTCAGAGGTAATATAAGTAACAGCTTCCATTTTTCAAAAGCAATTTGTCACACAAATCTGTGAAGTACTTAGGAGATATTAAACTGATTCTTGAGAATTGATTGGTATTATCATCATTTTAGAGATAAGAACAAAGAGGGTGGGCGCCTGGGTGGCTCAGTCGTTAAGCCTCTGCCTTCGGCTCAGGTCATGATCCCAGGGTCCTGGGATCAAGCCCCACATTGGGCTCCCTCCTCGGCGGGAAGCCCGCTTCTCCCTCTCCCACCCCCCCTGCTTGTGTTCCCTCTCTCGCTGTGTCTCTTTCTGTCAAATAAATAAATAAAATCTTAAAAAAAAAAAAAAAGAGCAAAGAGGCTTTAAGATGTGAAATGACTTGGGGCACCTGGGTAGCTCAATCGGTTAAGTGTCTGCCTTCAACTCAGGTCATGATCCCAGGGTTCCAGGATAGAGCCCCCACGTTGGGCTCCCTGCTCTACAGGGAGTCTGCCTCTCCCTCTTCCCTCTCCCCCACCCCCAGCTTGTGCTCTTGCTTTCTCACTCACTCTCTGTCTCTCAAATAAGTAAAATCTTTAAAAAAAAAAAAAAAAGGATGTGAAATGACTTTCCCCAAATCACTCAGCTAGAACTCAGATTCTGGTTAACTGGCTCCAAAGTCCATCCTCTTAACTACCACATCATAATGGAAACCATGACAAGACAACAAATGCCCTCTTAGAGATTAGCTAGAAACAAGTTTCCTTACCCTTTCCTTCTAACTAAACCACAGTGCATTTGTCAGGGCTTCCCCACCTCCATCCTCGATACCATCACCCCACTCCCAAAACACATTCATGTTTTTAAGAAGCTAGGACTCCTATTCTTATTCCAGTTTAATCTCAGTAGTATCATTAATGAGATGTATTTGTGTAGCTCCACTAAAAAGGATAGTTATTTTTTAGCTAGTAACATAATGAAGTTAAAAAATTATTGCTAAGTTTGGGTTCTGACATAAATTTAAAACAATGATTGAATAAAGGAAATTTTATTCACTCATCAAACATTTATTTATTGCCTCTTATGTACCAAGCACTAGGGATAAAATGGTGTTTAAAAACAGATTCTAGGGCACCTGGGTGGCTCAGATGGTTAAGCGTCTGCCTTTGGCTCAGGTCATGATCCCAGGGTCCTGGGATCGAGTCCCACATCGGGCTCCCGGCTCAGCGGGGAGCCTGCTTCTCCCTCTGACCCTCTCCCCTCTCATGCTGTTTCTCTCTTGCTCGCTCTCCAAAAAATAAATAAAATCTTAAAAAAAAAATAAAATAAAAACAGATTCTAGGGGTTCCTGGGTGGCTCAGGTGGTTAAGTGTCGGCGTTCGGCTCAGGTCATGATCCCAGGATCCTGGGATCAAGTCCTGCATCGGATCAAGTCCTGCATTAGGCTATCTGTTTAGCAAGGAGCCTGCTTCTCCCTCTCCTTCTGCCGCTCCCCCTGCTTGTACTCTTCCACGCTCTCTCAAATAAATAAATAAAATCTTTTTAAAAAAAATTAAAAAAAAAAAGATTCTAAAGCTATGTCTCACAACCAACATTATTAGAGTTGCTTTATTTTTGTCTTTCCTTAACTGATGCTGTAAGCTACTTAAAAATTTTAATTTATTACATAGTATCCTGTAATACTGTGTTCCTTAAGAAAGGAGATAAGTAATACCTATAATACAAAATATTCCTCTAAGTTTGAAAACTTAATTTTCTAATTATTTCAATAATGGCCTGTATCTCAGTCCAGAATCCCTGTATGATTCTTGTGGCACTCTCCTCACCAACAATGCCTTCATTCTTAGCGAATCAAGACCTAATTCAACATATACAGGGCAGTAATTTATATCACTTTCCCATTAACTTGGGAATCAAATCCAAAATTTGACACTAAAATGTACAGTAAGTAGACAAATCTTATAATGACACCTTCATGTCAGATATTTTTACTGTTTTAAAAAACACAGAATAGCTTTTAAATGGAAATACCCAACATCAGAACAAAGGGGGGTAAATTAAAATATTTTAAATATTTCATAAGAAATGTTTTAACATACATACACCTGAACATTTCCTTAAAATGCCCCTTAGAATTTCTTGGACAAAACAATCTTTACCTGTTAAAAAAATAAGAAGTTTCTACTATTTTCTTTATCCAGGAAAATAACAGATTTCCCTCAATACGCTCATAAGAAACTTACGGGGAACAAATTATACACCCATCTGGCAGTCACACTTTCAAAATACTAGAAGATATCAAGTTAAAGATAAATTAGATAATCTCTCAGCTCAGAAATGCCTTCCTTAATTTAAAATTAAATAAGAAAAATAACTCTATTACACACTCAGTAAGTGCTGCTATAATTATAAAACTGTATCACTTTTATTCAGTTGACTTTTACCTAATCAGCTGCTTTGAAGCCTATGGGGCATCTAGTTCAAAATCACGACTCAGAAAACAAAACAAACAAAAAAACAAAAACAAACAAACGAACAAAAAAACCATTCCTTGATCCAGACTTTCCCTAAATCCAGAACTGGGAGAGTACGAAAGTTCTTACCAGGTCACAAAGGGGCCTGAGCAAGACAGTAAAACTGACTCAGCAGAGCCCAACATCATCACTGTTAAAGCTATGTTAGGCACCAATCTGGCTTTATCTGTCAGCAGTGTCCTCCCTTTGTTAGAATACCAGATGACCAGCTATCTGTGAGCACATAGGTAGCCTTTTTGTAAGAATCTAATCATGGAAACTTCAAAATAAATTTGTGTTTAATTTTCACCAAGACGATTATTTTTATGATTGCCTTTTCTGAAACTGGGGACAAGTGGTGCTTATCTGTCAAAACAGAAACAGTGCTAACCAGTAATTCTCCCTGATCCGTGAGATAAAGTAAGCATGCTCTGTGGCACATATTTATACAATGACTCAAAGACCCAAATACAAAGGAAAAAACCCGACTATGATACTAATACCATTTCTTCAGTATACCTAACAGCCAGAAATCTGCAAGTTTCTATCATTCCCAGATCCTACTACCATTCCCCGTCCTTAAACCTCCATTAACTACTCCTATGAAATTAAAAAATAACAAAACTCAACTCATTTCTCATTTCCTGACCCAAGGTTGCCAGGAACTTCTCACCAGGATTTTAGAAGGCTCAGATCAAAACTAAGATCACAGAACTTCATAAATACCTAGTACACAGTACTTCAGTAGGCAAAAAACAATAGAATAGCATTACACAGAATAGTTGTAAAGGCTATATGACAAAACTCAGACTTTGCATACAGAACAACCAGAGTAAATTCTACAAGCAGCATAATATTCAACAATACTATACAATTGATTTCATAGGTTAAACAAAAAATTACCACATGACCCAGCAATTCCACCTCTAAGTATACATATCCAAGAGAAATGAAAACATAAGTTCACACAACAACTTTTACATATACGTTCACAGCAGCATTATTCATAACAGTAAAAAAAAAAGCAGAAACAACTCAAACATCTATCAATTGGTGAATGGATAAATAAAATGATATACCCATACAATGGAATATTTTTTGGCAATAAAAAGAAATGAAGTACCAATATATGCTACAACTTGGATAAACCTTAAAAACATTATGCTAAATGAAAAGAAGCCAGTCACAAAAGACCACATGTTATATGATTCTGTTTATATGAAATATTAAAAATAGGCATACAGAAAGAAAGCAGATTACTGTCTGTCTAGGGATGGGGGACTGGCAGGAGTGAATGTTAACAGGTCTGGGGTTTCTTTTTGGGGTAATGAAAATATTCTAAAATTGTGGTACTGGATGCACAACTCTGTGGATGCACTAAAAACCCACTGAATTGTACACTTTAAGTGGGTAAACTATGTGTGTGAATCACGCCTTAATAAAACTGTTATTTTAAAAAATCAATTTTGTGCTGCAGAAATTGAGAAGGAAAGTAAAATTATTAAAAAACAAAAAACAGCAGCATTATTATAAAGTTTGCCCCACAAATCAGGAAGAGCAAAGATTCTTAATTTACTCTTTACCAAAAAATGTTACTGTTACAAAAACAGTGAACATGTACTTAATCAGACCTTGATAATTTTCTAAAAAAAGACCTCATATTTAGGAACTATGCTTATTTCCACATGGAACTTTACACACACACACACACACACACACACACACAAATTAAACTTAAATGATTCTCTGAAGAGCTCATATCACAGAGATTTTATGAGCCAGGAGAAAAAAAGTATATATGAAACTAAATGTAGGGCAGATTTTCATTATAAAATTTCTCTCATTCATAGTGAGTATATTATGTCAGATGAGTCAGCTAATTAATGTCAATAACTAAAAAAGAATTCTCCACACAAATAATGGTGTTCTTAAGAAGTGTATACACTGGGGCGCCTGGGTGGCTCAGTTGGTGGCTCAGGACCAGACCTTCAGCTCAGGTCATGATCCTGGAGTCCCAGGATCAAGTCCCACATCGGGCTCCCTGCTCAGTGGGGAGTCTGCTTCTCCCTCTGACCCTCTCCCCTCTCATGCTCTCTCTAACTCTCTCTCTAATAAATACATAAAATCTTTAAAAAAAAAAAAAAAAGAAGTGTGTACATTGAATCACCCATTCTGTAATCAGGAACTAATTGTGATACCTTAATACACCAATTACAAAACACAATCTATTGTGTTTTGTAAACTATTAACCCGTACTCACAAGAAACACAGACTTTTCTTAATTCTTTAAAAAGCACTTTACCAGACTTTATTAATTCTGACTGGTGTTCTACCTCTACATTACAATATTTTTAAGTAAAAGGTGATACCAACAGGTAAAATATGAACTATACTATTAACTATACTTGATTTGAGGAAACCAAAAGATGACAAAATATTTTTTAAACAGTTTCTTAAAAGTACGGAGACCATATGTAAGAGGAAATTTCTAGACTAAGTTTGTACATAAAGAAAAAGCAAAGATTATAACATGAGACTACAAAAGTAAAAAATTTAAAGGGAAGAAATGCAGAAAGATTCCAAGTCAACAAAAAGACCATGGTGAGATAAAATTAGCTCTAATTTTCTAAAATTAGTTACTTACAGAAATTATTATAAAGAACCCCTAAAGATTATGTAAACATATCAGGAAGACTCTGGATACGACTATATTTTATATACTAATAAAAACTATTTTTCCTATTATTATAGGAAAAATAAAGATCCTACACCATCACCTTGTTATATTATTTTTTAGAAATGTTTGTCTCAATTATAAAAATACTAAAGAAACAAATGTATTTTAGAATAAACACAGCTAATTACTAAAAACAGTACAAGTTCTATGAAGACATTTACTAATTTCAAAATAAAGTTTATGACTATAAGGAAAAACTCCCCAAAATAGTCATGCAAATATCTGGAATATATACATTTCTATTACCTTACCTTCTGTTGCAACTTGAAAGAGAAGAAAGTGTGTAAGAAATTAAGATCTTATGTTTTCTAAAGAGTGATGTAGTTCAGAGTCATTTTTTCCAGTTTAGAAATAAGAATATTGTTCCTAAAAGCCCTTAATCAATGTACATAATTGGTATACCAAAATATAAAGAATTAGACAAATAAGTACTTCAACATTACACTAACCATTACTTTCCCTACAGATGGCTAAAATCAAGTAATACAAAAATTTCTATGACTTACATTGTTGTTGCGAGTTTCTACAGCAGGGAACTTTCTGACTATGAATTTCACAGCAGATTCCAGGTTTTTGTCAATAAGGTAGGATGGTTTTGCCTTGGGATCTCCACAGGCCTATAAAACAACAGTAATAAAAAAGTGAAATGCATCCTTGTTCTAAAACCAAGTAATAGCAAATCTGTAATCAGAAATCAGAGATATTTATTGTTTTTGGTGAGCAGGTGATAAAATGAATAGGCAAAGTGCAGGGATTGTCACAGCTGAAATATGCAATGGGAGACAGTACAGAGATGTTCTTCTACTGAAAAAAATGCATGGAAAGTTTCAAAGCAGTTAGCGCAGAACAGCAGTGAAGGAAAAAGCTCAAACCTAAAAAAAAAGAAAAAGAAAAGAAAAGTCTTGGTTTGAGGTAGGATTGTATTCATCTGAAGCTAATAAAATATTACAAAATTAAATATTCAGAAGAGTACTGGAAATGTTTCTTTCTAAGTGTTATAAAATAAAAGCTTATGTTTAGATGTCTTTTCCAAAATGTTTTCCTCATTCACTTTAAACATTTTAATACGAGAGCCCTAGTTCAAAAGAACTGGAAGCTGCTAAAATTGTCTTTATAGTACTAAAGTGTGTTGCCTATTCCTCTGAACATCTGAGTTACTACAACAGTATTTTTCCATCATACCAGCAGCACTTCAAACAATGAATCTACATCTGTTCTATATCTCATAAGCACAGAATAAATGGGAATGTTTACATTTTGACCACATCAGCCATACAGCATTCTCTGTAGTAAACTGTAAAGCATTATACAAATATCAAGTATTATCATTAGAAAGAACTTTTTATCTGAACTATTAGCAATACCAAATATAATTGATACTATTCAGTGTTTCGTTGACATTTAATTAACTGCGTGCTAGTGAGGTGTTATTTCTTAGGGAATTACTAAAATTATAACATTGCTATTTAACTTCTCATTGCATTTTTTAAAAAAATATGTCCTTTGAAAAAGTTTTCTCTCTCTACTATGTGTGAGGAAATATATTGCAATTTAATGTTTTTTTCATTGTTTACTATGGCTATGTTGTGAATTGCAGAAAGAGAAGTTATGAAACATGAAACTGATCTGAAAGCGGGCAAGCGGGCAGAGGGAAGGTGAAAAGCTTTGCAAACCTTCCAAACTTGTCCTTGCTGGGGAAGCATTGTAATAAAAAGAGAGAAAATTACGTGTAAACAATGATTGTCAAACTATGACATACGTTTCAGTAGAGAACTTATGCACCGCAGACTATGAATAACGAAACAAGATTAGAACTATATGGTGCTACATATTTAAAGGTATCCTAAGTAGCGAGTTTAGTATACAATAGATTTATAGAGTTTATACTATTCATATATATTTAAATACTACTGTGTAAGTGTACAACCATGTCAGTTTCTTGGTGCTCTTCCTAAATAAACTTAAAATAATACTAGAAGGAAAAAGGAAGACTACATGCAACTATAAAAATAGGAGCAAAACCGTCAGTGAAATTTTACATACCTTAAAAAGAAACGGTAGCCAAGAATAAAAATAAATCGTTATTGAATGACTTTTGCACTTCAGCTCAAATTGAAACTACTTTTCAAATATCACCTAACTCCCTTCCAAGCCAAAGTATAAAAATCAATGCAAACATTCCTGTATTTTCCAAATGGAATTAGGAATGCAGTAAAAATTCTCTTAATGCTCAAACATAAGTAGATAAAATTAACTTAAGCAATTTAGAACTTCATAATCCTTAACCAGATTGACACAAAGCAACTATGCAAATTCCATTTCAACATCAATACTAAAATACATCTGACTTTTCCTCAGAGTAGACTATCATTTGTTTAAAATATTATTTCTCATAAACTAATCTGCCAATTAATCCACTTCCCAAAAAATATTATACTATATAATAACTAAGAACCACATACTAAGAATTTGTCCAAATAGAAATAGCTACAGATTAGCATTTCCTTACACCAATGATACAATGAAAATCAAGTTCCCTAAATATGCCCGAGGTGGTACAGAATTCTAAAGTGATTCCAAATTACATTCAGTTTTTTATTTTTTTATTACATTCAGTTTTTTAATGTTATGTTTTATCTTCCATATTCTAATATTTAAAAATTTAGCTATCCATTCTAACAATATTAGTGACTATCGAATAATGAAAATATGAGACTACCATACGTATTTCCCATGATCACAAATTTTACTGTATTAGAATTTAATCAAATATCTGAAAACTAACACAAACATATTCTCATATATACAGATGCATGTATATATATGAGGAACTCTTCCTTCTTACACTGAAAACAAAAAGAATGAAATTTCATTTCAGTGGAAAAGTAAATGGTTGTATAATCTTTCATTGGAATTGATTTACCTTTTTCCACACTGCTCAATAAGCCATATCTAAACATACTACACTGGGAGGCAGAACAGACTCTAGACTAAGACTTACTGGGTTTCAATCTTTACCACTTCCAATCCATAGGACCTTGAATATATTACAAAATATCTCCTAGTCTGTTTTTTCACGTTTAAATGGGGAAATTAGTACTTACCTCATAGAGTCATTATGAGGATTGGAAAAGAGATAAACCATGTACAGTATTTAGCAGAAGGGCTAGCACATACGTGCTCTAAAATGCTAAAAATGTTAGCTGTTGTCAATAACAGCCTCAATAATTATAATTACCCAAATAAAAGTCTCATATGAGTAATAACTGCAAAATAGTCTTTATCATAGTATATAGAACAAAAATGACAATTCCCTTTTCCAATCACACATTTCCTTCATTTGTTCTCTAAATGCCAAATATGTTGTACTCATAGAAAGAGTTTAGTCTAGTAGTTAAGAACATGAGTTCTAAGATAGGCTGTCCATATTCATATCCTAACTCCATCACTTCTTAACTGCATAACCATAAGCAAGTGATTTTACTCCTCTGTGCCTCAGTTTTTCCATCTGTTAAATAGGTTGATAATAAGTGCAATTTACCCTAAAAAGTTTTTAGGCCCATTACGTGTGCACATGCATGCGCGTGTGCAGTTTACATAGGTATCTGGAATACCATGAGCACTCAAAAATGCCAATAAAACATACATGGCTCATAGATACTATACAGAAGTACTAGCTCCTATTTTATTTTTTCTGAAATCAACCTGCTTGATTTATTTACTTAATACCAACAGAGACACTGTGTAAGGAACACTCAGGCAAAAAAGAAAAAGTACAAGAAAAAAACAACAACAACGAGTTGACTAAAAGCTAACATCTAAGTGATTAACATCTGTCAAAAAGCCATACTTAATAATTCAATTAAAAAGGGTTTCCTGGGCGCCTGGGTGGCTCAGTTGGTTAAGCGACTGCCTTCGGCTCAGGTCATGATCCTGGAGTCCTTGGATCGAGTCCTGCATGGGGCTTCCTGCTCGGCAAGGAGTCTGCTTCTCCCTCTGACCCTCCCCCCTCTCATGTGCTCTCTCTCATTCTCTCTCTCTCAAATAAATAAATAAAATCTTTAAAGGGCACCTGGGTGGCTCAGTCGGTTAAGCGTCTGCCTTCGGCTCAGGTCATGATCCCAGGGTCCTGGGATCGAGTCCCGCATCGGGCTCCTTGCTCAGCGGGGAGCCTGCTTCTCCCTCTGCCTGCCTCTCTCCCTGCTTGTGCTCTGTCTCTCTCTGACAAATAAAATCTTTAAAAAAAAAAAAAAAAAAAAAAGGGTTTCCTCCTATACCAATGCAGTATAGCAAAATTCCAACTAACCACATGTCTCAGTTTATAAAAATTAATATTCTTCTCCCCCCTCACTCAAAGCATTTTCAGGACACAGAGGACAAAGAAATCATAAAACAACAACCTATATTTCAAAAACATTGTCTGCAGTTGGTACACCTGAAACTCTACCTCATCCTAGTGTAACTACACTATTACATAAAATTAATCTTTCACTCTCAAAAGTATCACCCTTTGAAGTGCCACATTTAAGAAAACAACATATACTACTATACTTAATTAACAAATTTTATCAGAAAGGTTTACCAAAAGGCCTAAATCAAATAAAACTTTTGAATACTTCTATCTCCTCCACACCAAAAAAGAAAAAGAGAAGAAGGAAAGGTGAGTACAGGGCAAAATTGCATCTAAATAACTGAACCTTACAGTCCTACCAAAAAAAAAATTTTTTTTGCATAATTGGCTAAAAGAGCTATTTCACTAGACAAAAAGGAAACCATTTCTGAACCAAAGAACTTAAAAAAACAACAAAAACCCCACAATCCCAAAATCGTGTATTTTATATTATCTTGACTCAGCATGCTTTCATAATGCATAAAATACTGTAATTTAAAATTCCAGATCTAAAGGAAATTTAATATTTATGTACTTAAATTTCCAGTTCTCACGATTGCAACTTTATTTTCTATGAATATTCTACTTATCTTTAAATTCAACAAAGTTATGACTATTTAATGTGGAAGATCAAACTGCACTAATGTTAAAGGGAATACTTAAATATAATAATTAAATCTGTCCCTGAGTCAAGGAGCACAGCCCACTTGACTTCCTGGCAAATTGTTTAATCTCTGAACCTCAGTTCTCTAATTTATAAAATTAAGGGTACTAAAATACTACCTATTCGCAGGGTAGGTTATTCAGATTTTTAAAAGACAAAATGCACATAAAGTGCTTATTCCAATGACTGTATGTAAATACCTAATAAATAAGTTCTAAATAATAACCTTCTATTTTTTTAAATAAATTTCTCAAAACACATGGATATCTATAGTGAGTTCCCAATTATCAAAGTAAAATTTTCCATTTAACCAATTCTAACTCAGTATTAATTATCAATCAACATCTCCAAGTTCATTTTTTTTTCACAAAACATAAGTATAATATTATTACCAAAAATAAAGAACAGAGATGTTTTAGAAGATCACGTATTTTATCCAGGCCACAAAATAAACATCTTTGACTAGAAACCTCAAGACCAGACTTTATGTGATTTCAAAGTATAACTTTAAAACAAATTTTTCTGCCAATCTACCACCAAAACCCGTTCTCAAGTCCTTTCCTCAGGCTGTCACAACATAAGATTACATACTACAGATTAACTTTATATGGTTAATGCTATGTATTTTTTCAAAAACTTACTATGATGTTACAAAAATCAAATAACAGAAATAGTCCTCAATCTATTCATAAGAGATTAAGCAACAATCAAGAAAAAAGAAAACAAAGACCCAAGAGTGAGGAGTAAAAAGAACATTTACTGGGCACCTGTTATGTGTAAAACATCTATGCTTTTGAAACTGCCTAAACATCTCTCAACAGAGAGGAAAGGAGCGTCAGAAAAATTAAGTGACTTGCTCAAGGTTCAGCTGTGAGTACCTAAAGATTTCAAAGCACTAAAAATGCTTATCTAAATATATATGCTCATAAAAACAGTAAAAAAACATGCTCCATTCTTTCAATACCTCAACTGCTCAAAACTTGCATTGGAGTAATTACTACCAAAGGAAAAATCTGCTTAGTTTCATCAGTTTTATTTTTTAAGTCCTAGTCTAACTCAGCAATAAATCACATTCCTTTGCCAAAATACTACAGGACAAACCAATTTTTTAAATACAATAACGTAATTGAAAAAACATGAACAAAATTCCAGAGTTCAGAGTGAGAATGCTATTTCTGAGAGTACAAGAAAGAAACTAGCCCTATCTGAATATGTCAGGGAAGAAGAGAAAATCGCACAATGTGACCAATTTATGCTAGAAACAGGAATTTAATTTTTACTCAATAAACAAGAAAGACCATAGTTTTTAAAGCAGGTTTTGCAAAATTAAAAGCATACCAGGGCCAAGATTCTTCCTTCAGTCTTCAAGGAAATTAACTGACATTAATGCCTAGAATAAGGACAGACATCACCTAAAATCATGGACTAGAGAAAACAACTTACTTATCATTCTTTTATTTTCTAATTTTAAAAATGAAAGGTACATAGAAAATTTTCAATAAATATTGGAAAATCTATCAAGAGCAAAACAAGACTTAAATTCTCAAATTAGTGGTTTTGTTTCCAATTATTTTGTTTTCTCATGTGTATCACCTATATTTTGGCCAACCAATCTGATTTGAACTTCCCCTTGAGCTTGGGTAGGTGAAAAAAAAAAGCAATTCACTGCTAAAATTTAGATTAAGAGGCTTCATAGGAAAGTATACTGGAATTATTGGAAATGCTTTAAAATTCATGCAAATTTATCAATAACTACCTGTTACTTAGAGCCAGTAATAGCCAACTTAAAAATATATATATTATGGTTACTGCTTTCTAAGCACAAATTCTGGGAAAATCACAAACTTAAGAAATATTTCAATGCACTATATATTTCAAAATTCATTTTTAAAAATTTTAGTGATTCAAATGAGTTACTAATTACTATTCAATTCACAAGAGGTGTATGTCACTATTGCTCTTAAACATTTTTCAGCTTGCAATATAGAGAAACATCTCAATTTATAAAACAAAGGTGTTCTATAGGTTTTTTTTCAAGTATTATACGTAGCCACATTTTTACTGTTTTAGAGAAGCTGTTCTTGGGGTGCCTGGGTGGCTCAGGCAGTTAAGCATGTGACTCTTGATCTAAGCTCAGGTATTGATCTCAGGTATTGGTCTTGAGTTCGAGCCCCATATAGGGCTCCACTTTACTTAAAAAATTGAAAAATCAATAAATAAAATAGGGGCGCCTGGGTGGCTCAGTTGGTTGAGCGACTGCCTTCGGCTCAGGTCATGATCCTGGAGTCCCGGGATCGAGTCCCACATCAGGCTCCCTGCTCAGCAGGGGGTCTGCTTCTCCCTCTGCCCTCTTCCCTCTTGTGCTCTCTGTCTCTCATTCTCTCTCTCTCAAATAAATAAATAAAATCTAAATAAATAAATAAATAAATAAATAAATAAATAAATAAATAAATAAATAAATAAAAGCTGCTCTTTAAAGGCCAATGAAGAATAGACTCCTGAAATACAAATACTTATTTTGTACTAGCAGTAAATAGATATCAAACCATAATGTCAGAGAGTAAAAAAGGAAAAGTTAGGAAATGTTTCCCAAAGGTGGTCCAGAGCTGGATTTAACAGGGGAGAAAAAATGAACTTATTAAATGTCCACTTTGTTTCAAGCCCCAGAGATTTAATAACAATAGCCTAAACTTATTCATTTCTTACTCCTGTGCCAGGCACTGCACTAGCACTTTAGATGAATTAACTCACTCAACGTTCTAAGGTTAATTAAAGAGTATTCTACAGACACGGGAAAACTGGAACGTCTATTTAAGATTTCAAGAATTAGAATCAAAACGATTAACATGGCTTAGAAAACAAAATATACAGCTTAGAGCATAACAGAAGCTAAGAACAAGTAAGTATTCTGGAGATCCAGGAATTTAGTTTTACCCCAGAAAACAAAATTATATCACAACTGTGAATAACTGCCTGAGAAAGAAATCAGAGGTATTAAAAACTTACATTTTACTTATTTCAGTGGTTATTAACATCAGAATCACTTCAGGGCTTTTTCTTACTCAGTAGATTTGGGTCAAGATACAGATGTATTTTTAAAAACCTTTTAAAATGATTATATTGTGTATCCCTGGCTAAGAACCACTGGTCTCCTCAATTTATAAATAAAGAAACTATAACCCAGAACATTTAAATAACTTGTCCAAAGTTTAAAAGATAGTATCAGAGCTTTATCTAGAATCTAGCTCTCTCAAGCTACAGAATATATTACAACTATGGAAAACGATAGAGAAGTTTAGAGGCTGTATGCCAGCCATGAGCACATTAGACATTACTAGGATTTTTATAACCTTATATATTTTATATCTTTATACATTCTGCTGAACAAAATTCTGGAATCTTAAATAAGGACCTTGTCACTTATTTAAGTACACCTTGTCACTGCCTACCAGAAGCTTCTACTCATACTTCAAAAGCAAGCACAAAAGTCACTATCTCTTCTTCCCCAGAATGGAATCGTCAATGCCCTTCTCAAGACTCCCATAAGCACACTTATGCAATACATTTTAGGTAAATAACTGTAAATCTCTCAACCTACTAAAATGTGAATTTCTTGGCATTGGAGACTGCATCTTAATTAATCTGTCTCCCCAGTGTCTGTGAAGACATTCAATAAATGAAGAGTAAATGAATTAATGAAAAAGAAACCCTCAAAATTTGGGACTAACTAATAGTTCATATGATTTATAAAATATTTTTTAAAATGTAGTTTTATTACTGTCAAGTATCTAAAATAATCAACTATGCAATAAGAAAGTATTTTCCAAAACAGGCTTTTACTTAAAACAAGAGATTCCTTTTAAATTGGCACATGTACCACCCTATTTACAAATTAGCAATTTAAGAGCTTATGAAGTTTGTTAACTTATTTAAGTAAAACACTGCAGCATAATATTACTCAAAGAAATGATTAACCAGGAGATTGTCTCATCACTGTCAGATTAAGTAAAAAAATCTATCAAAGTCTAATTACAGTACTAAAAATTCCTAAAAGGATCAAAGAAGATTTTCCTACATTTACTGATAAAGCCAACAGTAAAAACAGTCCACAAAAAAACCACATTTTGAGAATAGAAAAGAGTACTACTAATTTACTAATTACTAATTTCTCCCCAAGACAGAAAGAAACAAACTTACTGGTGGACTTTCTTAAATTGCATTTCTTATATTTCATGTTGCAAAATTTTCAATGTGAAAATGTTACTATTTAACTTTATGTAAGGTTTAAAATGAAAAAGTACATTAGAAATTTCAAATTTAGGGCGCCTGGGTGGCTCAGTTGTTAAGTGTCTGCCTTCGGCTCAGGTCCTGATCCCAGGGTCCTGGGATCGAGTCCCACATCGGGCTCCCTGCTCAGCGGGAAGCCTGCTTCTCCCTCTCCCATTCCCCCTGCTTGTGTTCCTGCTCTCGCTATCTCTCTCTCTGTCAAATAAATAAATGAAATCTTAAAAAAAAAAAAAAACTCACTCAACTTCCTAACTTAAAAAAAAAAAAAAAAGAAATTCCAAATTTAGGAGCGCCTGGGTGGCTCAGTCAGTTAAGCATCCCACTCTTGATTTCAGCTCAGGTCATGATCTAAGGGTCCTAGGATAGAGCCCTAGATTGGGCTCCTCACTCAGCAGGGAGTCTGCTTAAGATTCTCTCTCTCTCCCTTTGCCCCTCCCTGAACTCTCTCTCTTTCTCTCTCTCAAATAAATAAATAAATCTGCATGGGGCTCCACACTGGGTGGGGGGCCTGTTTAAAATTCTCTCTCCCTCTGTACCCCCCTCCCAAATCCTGCACACTCACTCTCTCTAAAAATAAAAAAAAATTTAAAAACCCAAATTTAATTTGGAACAAAATATACCTTCAAGTGGGGAAACGATTGCATGTGTTCTTAAAATTAGGGAAGACAAATGCTACTTCATTGTTTCTTTTTACACTTTTCCTTTCTGCTTTATAAATACTCTTCCCCCAATTCAAACAAAATTTCCTATTTCTTTAGTATTGTTTATATGGTTAGTCCTTTCAATTTCTACATTTTAATGGCAAGGACTATATTTTAGAAATAATCACAAAGAAAAAATGCACAGAACATGAAAAGCAAATACAAAATGTATTTCTCCAAAAAAACTTGAACTGAATTTTAAAATTCCTAATTCTAAACTATGTCTCATTTTAATACATTACAAAGCTAAACAGAGGTCTCCATTAATAATCACTCGGGGGCGGGGTATCTGGGTGGTGCAGTCAGTTAAGCGGCCAACTCTTGGTTTCAGCTCAGGTCATGAGATCAAGCCCCACATGGGGCTCCATACTGAGCATGGAGTCTGCTTCAGACTCTCTCCCCTTCTCCCTCTGCCCCGTGCACTCTTTCTCAAATAAATAAATAAATCTTTTTTAAAAAAATTAATCATTCTGGGGGCGCCTGGGTGGCTCAGTCGTTAAGCGTCTGCCTTCAGCTCAGGTCATGATCCCAGGGTCCTGGGATCGAGCCCTGCATCGGGCTCCCTGCTCCGCGTGAAGCCTGCTTCTCCCTCTCCCACCCCCCCTGCTTGTGTTCCCTCTCTCGCTGTGTCTCTCTCTGTCAAATAAATAAATAAAATCTTTAAAAAAAAAAAATTAATCATTCTGGTACACTGATAGTATGATCTCAATTATCTTTTCATGCAAATCCATAGAAAGTTCGTACAAAAGTAATCTACAGTAAAAAGAAATTATTTCTGTAATATAACTGCATATTTCTTTAAGGTTACTGTGTGTTCAAAATCTAATTATATCTACCACAAAAATGTCAATAATGACTATAAATCTAATGACAAAAATAATTAACTTAGAAACCATACTTAGTGGTCAATAAAAAAAAGTGCCAATCTAAATTGTTATTATTTTCTAGAATAAGAATTGGACAGGGGCTGGGGTGCCTGGGTGGCTCAGTCGTTAAGCGTCTGCCTTTGGCTCAGGTCATGATCCCAGGGTACTGGGATCGAGTCCCGCATCGGGCTCCCTGCTCAGCAGGAAGCCTGCTTCTCCCTCTCTCACTCCCCCTGCTTGTGTTCCCTCTCTCGCTGTGTCTCTGTCAAATAAATAAATAAAATCTTTAAAAAAAAAAAAAAGAATTGGGCAGGGGCACTGGCTGGCTCAGTCACAGGAACATGCAACTCTTGATCTGAGGATCATGAGTTAGAGACCCACACTGGTTGTAGAGATTACTAAGACATAAATAAATAAACTAAAAAAAAGAGGGGGGAGGGAATTGGGTAAATTATTTAATCTCTCCAAATTCAACTGCTTTATCTATAAATAAGTACATCATAGACCTAAGGACAAATTAAAGAAAAAAATTCAAACAGCATAAAGTCTCAATAAAATGGCAGCTAGCATTAATTTCATTACACATTATTTTTACTGGACAATAAAGAGATGAAACTTTTTAGTTCTACTAACATATAAAGTGTACAACTACTGGAGCCGACCCAAAATTACTGCTGGAATTTAACTTAATGCAAACAATTCCTAGGAAATTATCAAACAAGAATATGGATTAGATTTTCAATCATCCTAACCACTAAGGACAAAAACTTTTGACCCTGACATACTTTTTCATCTGGGCTTCCTGATTTTTTACATATTGGATATAGCTAACTAAGTATGTTCATTCCTTTAAAATTTTCTTACAATGTAAGTATACAAGCAATAGATTAAGGACCCTAATTTCATTTATATGTAAACTGCACCATGCTGCTTCAATTTTATTTTTGTGAAGAGTCCAATTTAATCAAAATATAATAAAATATGCATGCACATATGTTAGCATTTGTACAGAAAAGGGTATAAGTACATAAGGCTTATTTTTAAAAGTGGGAGAAGGGCAGACAAAGAATTTCTAAAGTGACACAATTCTCTTATGTTTGAGTTTCTGATAGTAAACATGTATTCCTTTTGTAATCATTAAAAATGCTTAATATTTAAGTTATTTAACTAGTCCACAAAGGATAATCTATCATTGCCACTTGAAAAAATAAAAGTAATTTTTCCTAAGTATTTTTCAGTGATCTTTATCTCCTCAGCCTACCATCCAACATAACATGAAAAAATATTGTCAAATACTCATTTTTACAAGCAGCTTTCCTGAAAAATAAAGTTACAAATGGACATGATAGGATCTGTTTAAATAAATAATATATATTATTTAATTCAGATTTATGGAGAGATGTTTCCTTCTTACCATGTTTAAGGCTCTTAATAATGAAACCCCACTGAAGGGAAACATACTAATAATACTTATTAGTCTACAATTTGCTACAAACCAATCTTTGGAGCATGTTTCTGCTCCTGATTGAGGAACAGAGAAAATAATGCCCTAAATGAAGAGAAACATAACACTGAAAGAGAAAACTAAAGCTAGTCCCCTCCCTTTACCTTGCACTTACACACTTCCCATGCACCCTTTTTTTCCTCCTTTAAATAGCAGATACCAGCTAAGGACTTTCAATTTTTTACACTGCTATTCTACTCATTTTTTCCTCATAAAATAAATATATCCAAAATCATGGGGAAAAGACTGAAAAAAAAAAAGAAAAATAGCCTTTAATAAGAAAATTTTTTTTTAAAACAAAGTGCATTGAAACCTGCAAACATGCCATTCAAAAAGAGTTTACAATGGCTGGGTGGGTCTTCTCTTCCTTTCTGTCCTTTAGAATTAAGGCAATAATGTAACAAGAAAAATTATTCAAGTATTAAATGAGAGACCTTTTTGGTACAGAATTATCATATTCATGTTGGTGGCAGGTAGGAAAAGAAAAGAAACAACAAAATAGATATATTTTCTAAACTCAGCAAAAATGTTTTGGTATTTGCGAATGTGTTTGCTAATAGCAGTAAAATTTCGAAAAAACAAATGTTGCCCCAAAAAAGTTGCTGAGACTCCTAAATATTCACAGAGGTTTTAAACTATTTTCACATTATCATTATCTTTTATCTTCATAAACAATCCTGTGATGTAGGCAGAGAAGGGATTACCATCTCTGAATTATAGAAAACTAAACTGAGTTCAGTTACTGTTTAAAATGGGCTATGACGGGGCGCCTGGGTGGCTCAGTTGTTAAGCGTCTGCCTTTGGCTCAGGTCATGATCCCAGGGTCCTGGGATCGAGCCCCGCATCGGGCTCCCTGCTCCGCGGGAAGCCTGCTTCTCCCTCTCCCATTCCCCCTGCTTGTGTTCCCTTTCTGTGTCTCTCTCTCTGTCAAATAAAGAAATAAAAAATCTTTTAAAAAAATAAATAAATAAATAAAATGGGCTATGACGGGCGCCTGGGTGGCTCAGTTGGTTAAGCGACTGCCTTCGGCTCAGGTCATGATCCTGGAGTCCCTGGATTGAGTCCCGCATCAGGCTCCCTGCTCGGCAAGGAGTCTGCTTCTCCCTCTGACCCTCCCCCCTCTCATGTGCTCTCTCATTCTCTCTCTCTCAAATAAATAAATAAAATCTTTAAAAATAAAAAATAAAATAAAATAAAATAAAATGGGCTATGACTTCTACTTGTAAAGATAAGATAATCAGAGCTAGAATGGACTTTAGCATTTGTTTTACAGTTAATTTTCCCGTTTTATAGATGAGGAAAAAATGAAGTTCATGGAAGTCAAGATACCTCCCAATGTTACAAAACTCTTAGTGACAGACTGAAGACTGTAATGCAGTTCTCCTAAATTCTGGCCCCATACTCCACTTCCACAACCACACTGCCTGCCATGCCACGGTAACAGATAAAAAAGGAGCTTGGAAAATGTTAAAAATCAACATATAAGTGAGTAGTATTATCAGGTCTGGAAAAAGACATATTTTCAATAAAAAACAGAATTTCTAAGGATTCAAGAAACAAATAAATTTAAATGTAAAACTACCTACCACCTTCATGTCTTTTCCCTAAAACCCTCCTTCTTCATGTGTTCTCACATCCCTGATTAGTCTACAAATTCCTTAAAATTTCCATAAGCTGTACATATTAAGATGTCAAAAATTTTTCAACTGATGCAATTTTTTTTAAAAAGCAAAACATTTTCAATAATCATGTTACATTCCTATAATAAGCATTAAAGCATATTATTTTTGATTACAGTAATTTATGAAGTCATTTACTCAAGTCACTTATTTTCATTGTGTATGCTCACTAAAATATTTCCATGCAGACTTCCAATTGAAACAGAGCGATCGAATCTGACAATCTGATGCACACACGCATTAATAAAAAGGTGATAATTGATTGGTAGACATGTATTATGTAGTGGAAGTTTTTTTTTTTGAGGACTGTAAGACATTAGGATTGAAAAGATTAGGTAGCTCATACTGTCATAAAAATGCAGACTGCATGAACCTTATAAACACATGGTGAACGAATCTTACTCACTTTTTTTGGCGAGATTTTTGAACAAATGTTTCAATCCCTAGCCAGCCAGGAAGATATGTCAGTCTTATAGAAAACTCTATAGGCTAAAAGATTCAAAATCTATCTGATGCATTTGTATGCAAAATTACACAAGGAGAGCAAACCAAAAGCTATTATTAAAACTAGAGCAAGATTATACACACACTCATATGTTAAATACATACATATAACATAAATTGTGTATTCATCCATTCAACAAGACTTAACTGAAGACTTCGTGAGCCAGGTAAGGCCCCGAGTACTAGTAATTCAAAAATGAGTAACACTCTCCCTGCCCAGAGGGAACTCACAATCAGGCAAGGTAGACAAAATATTTCTCAACAAACTCTAAATATGTGTTAAGTGCTGAAATATAACATTTCAATAACTCAAAATATTTGACACTTGGATATAATAATCACATTAAACTCATTTTTCACTAGCTCAGTAATACAAGAGCCTGAAGTTTCTCAAAACAGGAAGTGAAAAAAATCTGCTTTTAAGGCAGTGAACTGAAATAATAAGAGTTGAAATGCCTAAAATTTGGTTTAATCTTAGCACTTTATGAAGGTGGAATAGGTAAAGTTTGGTTGTATTTATACCATAAAAATGTTTAAATGCATGCTTAAAAAGGCATTGTGCCCAAATACCCAAATCACTTTTGATGTTACTCTCACTTCCTCTTCTGAAAACCATCATAACCATTTCCTTTAACCACAATACCACAGGTCTAGTAATTTTTAGTACTGCTTGCCTTGCTCGTTTTTTTGGACAAAGTTCATATAGGAACCAAATTTCAAAGTTTGTGAAGAAGCATAATCTCACAAAAAATTCAGGTCAATACAACCTGTAAGTAATACTATCAAAATTAAGTTCTTTGCAACTACATAAATTTATAACCAAGGCTCTTTGGTAAATGCAGAGGGCTTCTTTGTAATGACACTGAGCTCCGGCCACGTAAGATGTAACAAACTGAATAGACATATTGCAGTTACTCTCCAGATTTTACTGTGTTTAGAGGCAAACTAATCTTGCATCCAGGTAAGCAACAGGAACATAAACCATCCTTATAGAAAACTTATCACTATTAAGCCAGGACAGTCTTCTCCTTTAAGATTACAATATCTACAGCAAATTGTTGGAGTAAATCAGTTTTATACTTGAACCTCATTATACGGACTTCAAAAAAAATATTATTTCGTCAGCAGCCCTAATTTACACACGTTATAATTCTACTATGGTCATGCTGAAGGAAATATTCATGACATATTAAAAAGCCAACAAAATAATTACGAAGACATGACATCAAATACACCTTGGAAACTCAAAGAGTGTACCCAAAAATCTCTTTTTCTCTTTACCAAGTTCTTTGAAACTTACTAACCTTGCCTTAAAAGGAAAAAAAAAAATTTGGTTTGTTTTCTCTTAAGATAAATTATTTATTCTATCTTTACATCTATTTTTTTTAACTCCAACTCAGCCTTCCATTTCTCAATCTGCTGAAGCCATTTTTAAAGACTTTCAATGGGCCTATTAGCTACAACTACACAAATTTTCCTTATATGTTATCAACCAGCAAAAATAGCAATATATTTACAGTTTTAATTTTGTACCGACACCGAACTTTAAGAAATGGTGTTTCGGTCCTATTAGACAAGGTTGGAAAAACGAAGATGAGGAGGAGTAAAGAGGGATGGGATAGAAGGTTGTTATTCCTGTTCTAGTGACTCACAGCCCAGAAGTATTTCAGAAGAAAATTAGTTCCACCCTCACTTCCCCCTCCTCTCCACCCTCAAAATGAAGTAATTCCAAATTGTCAGCATGCTCTCAAACGACTTCTATTTAGCAATCTAAAATAAAGTGGCAAGTGGAGAAGATGCGGGGTTCACCCTGATTAGCAATTCCCTTCCCACATTCACACATCAAAAAATTCAGACGAAACTGCTACCATCTCCGCCAGATTCCTACCATTCAGCCTCAGTTACGGAACACGCAAGTTTTCCTCTGCTCTCCCCGCCCCCATCTTGCCCACCCTCTACCCTCCCTTTCCCGTTGACCCCGTTCCGGGGGCGGGGGCGCCGAGGAGGGGGCGGCAGCGGCGCCCCTCACCCTGTGCGGGCCGGGCCGGGCCGGATCCCACCGCTGGGAGCGGGGAAATGGCTTCTCTCCGCCTCCGGCCGGCCCGCCAGCCACCGGGGCAGGCGCCGGGACTCCGCATTAGGCCGCGGCGCATCTCAGCGACCCCGGGCCGGGCCTGCCGCGGCCGTGCCGTGATTTCTGCCGTGGGCGCCGCCCGCTGCCCCCACCGCCGGTTCTCCCCCGCCGCCCGCCGCCTCCGCCGCGGCCTCGCCGGCCCGTGCGCACCTTTTTGATGTTGTAGAGGCGAGTCAGCATGCCGACGCCCCGGTCGTTGAGGATGGTGAGCTTCTCCGCCAGCTTCTGCTGACTGGGCTGCAGCACGGAGCGCGACATGGTGGTATCTGTGGTGGTGGTGGTGATGGTGGTGCCGCCGCCGCCGCCGGCCGCCTCGCGCCCAGTCACCGGCCCGCGGCCTCCGCGTCTGCCTCTCTCGGGCCTCCTCCCCCCGCCCCCAGCCCGCGACCTCCGTCTCAGGGGAGAACGTCCATGACCCTTGCGCCCCAATCCCGCGCGGCTGACAGAGCGAACCGCGGCAGACGCCTCAGGGTCCCTTCCCCCGCAGCAGCCCGCGCCCCGGCAGCCTCCTGCCTTCCGCCCGCCGCCCTTCCGTCCCCACCCCCGGCGCTCTCCGCCCCAGCCCCCACCGAGCCGCCTTCCCCGGCTCCTCCACTAGGTGTGGCGGCGGCGGCGGCGTCTCCGGCGGCTGAGAACGAGGCAGCTTCCCGCAGCCCAGGACGAGCACTCGGTCACCTGATCGGCCGCGCCGGCGCCCCCGCGAGGCCGGACGGGGAACTGCGCCTGGGGGGGCCTCGCCCGCCCCGCTCCGCTTGGCCGCTGCGGCCGCCCGCTTGGGACAGGACTCCCGCCCCAGACCCTGCCCTGCGAGCCCACTGTGCCTGATCCCGGCACGGGAGTCCTCCGCCGGGACCGAGTGGAGTCGCATTTCCATGCTCCTTCGTCTTCGCCCCACACCCCTCGCCTACAAGTTCCCAAAAGTTGCCTTTCCGCACCACCTCCCTAAAGAAACCATCAGAAGCCCGGAGGGCGGGAGGGGAGCGTTTCAGGCGACTTTCGCGTAAGAGTGGGCTGGTGGCTCCAAGCTTTTCCCTCCCACTGCTTGACAGACGCTCCCGGCTGAACACAGCAGATGTTGCGCTCCGCTAGGCGGGCATCGCCTCTCCCACCCTCCCCATCCCATCCCTACTCCCCTGCCTCAAGGCAGTTTGTGAGAGAGGAGGTCGGAAGTGAGGGCAACTCAAGTTCCTGAGATAATCGGAATCCGGCATTTGTCGACTAGTGGCACCCATCCGGAGAAGACTCTAAATAGGCCCTGGCATGAGGGAGGCAAAAAATAAATGTTCAGTGAATCAAGAGACGATCGCATTTTTTTCTGGCCTCCACCCTAAATCCCACCCCTTCTTGGAAACATTCTACTTTTCCGTCTCATTGTTTTTGGGGTTTTTTTCCTGATCGGTTTCTTCCCGGCCACACTCCAAGACTACTCCCTCTAGACAAATGTATTAAACTTGGTTCCAAAAGTGACGGAATCAAGGACTTAGGTAATTGGCTTGAGGAGTTCTAGCCAAGAGGATTCACACTGCTTTGATCATTCTGCCCTTAATTTCTTTCCATGTGTTAATCTTTCTATTATATTCGTTAATTTTAAGTGAATGACAAAATGTTCTGCCACATTCAAAAAAACATTCTAAGAGTAGATAAGCTATCACTGGATTGATCAAAACGCTTTATGAAAAGGAAATTGTGATGAAAGCTTTAAAAAAAAATTTAAGGGGTGCCTGAGTGGCTGTGCCTTCAGTTAAGGTCATGTTCTCGGGGTCCTGGGTTGGAGCCCCCCACCTTGGGCTCCCTGCTCAGTGGGGAGCCTGCTTCTCCCTCTCCCTCTGCTCCTCCCCCACTGCTCATATTCTCTCTCTCTCTCTCTCAAATAAATAAATAAAATCTTTAAAAAAAATTTTTAAAGCTAGGGTATGTACTATTCCTACAGAAATCTTCTTTTTTTTTTAAAGATTTTATTTATTTATTTGAGAGAATGAGAGAGAAAGAGAGCACATGAGAGGGGGGAGGGTCAGAGGGAGAAGCAGGCTCCCCGCCGAGCAGGGAGCCCGATGCGGGACTCGATCCAGGGACTCGATCCAGGGACTCGATCCAGGGACTCCAGGATCATGACCTGAGCCGAAGGCAGTCGCTTAACCAACTGAGCCACCCAGGCGCCCTCCTACAGAAATCTTTATTTTAATATCCTGACAAGAGAAAGGGAATGGACTGAATGCATTTGACTTAAGGGACATTAAAGAAGTCCGATATCCCCCACAAAGTCAATCATACCTGACACTGTGCTTTAAATTCTACGAAAAGAACTTCATTACCTTGAATGAAGACTTTGTACCTAAAGAGTCCTTTTTTTTTTTTTTTTTAATTCAAACACCTCAGGAAGATGACCTTTTGAGCTTTTCTTACTCAGTAAAAGGTTGGGGGATTTAATTTATCTGGTTACTTTCCAACCTGATAGTTAAAATTTTAATTTAGAGGAGGCAAGCATCTGGAGCCTGCCACAGTGAGAGCAGACTTGGGAAAAGCAAAGCTGCATGAGGGGTTTGGGACAGCCAGTTAAGAAAATGGAAAGATGGTGAATGTTGAGATACAGATATGCTCTTTCGGGGGACCACAAACAAATTTAGCTAGAGGCGGAACTACAGAGTCCCACCAATGAAAGTTTACATCATTTTCTAGTTTTTGAAAAGTGCTATATAAAGAGAACAAGAAAATGGCACCATACTATCATTTGAACACAACTATTATTCCTCAGGAAAAGCCACTATCATGTTTCCATATGAACTTGAACACTTATACCTGCTTATAATTCAGAATACCCAATAGAGGGGAGAACTTTTTAGATACTAGTCCAGTATTCAGCTTTTATTATAATTTCTAGACATATTGTCCCTAGACTGAATGGAATATGCCTATTTGAGTAAAAGAGATTAGATCTAGCTGAAGTATTTATAATTCTTGCATTTTTTCTACATTTTGCATCAAAAAGCATCTTGTTACTAAGATTCAACCCTTTCAGTATTTGCCTCTATGTATAAAAAGCATACTATCAGAGCTAAGGTAATTATGTATTTTGCCATGTACATATGATTTTATGGCAACTGTAATTAGTATATATCATTTTATATTTTCTTTCAGTTCTTCAGTCTAAAAATACGTTATACTGTGTTAATCAACCTATAAAGCTATTACCAAAAAAAATGTACCTGTTGTGGTTTTTTCCTACCATAGCTTTCTGGAAAAGCATAAAATTTTTAAAATGATTAGGAAACTAAGTTTTAAAAGCATTATTGGAGATTTTATTTCCCTCATCATATAAAGCATAGTTTTAACAGTTCATTTGGTACTAAAGATTTCCAAGTAGTTTCCCTTCAGTTAAGAGATTTCTACTGTTCTGTCCCTAGAACATATTCGGAGATCACTAAAATTATAAGCCAGAGATGTAGAAAGTAGAGAATAGCTTCAAATTTGTAATAATCTTAGAAAATTAACTAATAAAATTAACTAGTATAGACCTGTATGCCTAAGAAAGTGTGAATTTTATTGTATATAAATTATCTCAATAAATCTGATTCTTAAAAAGTTATATATCTACATTTGAAAAAATGTTTTTTTGAGGCAAGTATAATGGTACTCACTCTAAGGAAAGTAAGCATTTGGAAATCCAAACTGGAAAATATTTAAATTGGAGGAAGAGTGAAGTTGGCTTTATAGAAGAGTTTATGTTAGAGTTATAATTTGTGGTCCCCAAATATATTTTACAATGATTCAATTATAAAATTCTCATAAAATTTCAGAAACTAATTTATAGCACACAGCTTTTTATATAGGAATTATAAAACATTCGATCATTTACAGTAACAATTGTGGATGGATTTAAAGAATATTATCCAGTTCTATATAATACATAACTAATCAAATACTTAAAATGTGCAGAGTACTATTCTAGAAGGAGATATGAAGCTGTGTAAGATACAGATTTTGATCTCCTTGAACTCACATCCTGATGAGAATAGAAATATGCATAAGGAGATCTAATAGGAGGCAGCCTGAGGTACAAGGCTACAGAAGACCTAGAGAGAACAGTTTCAAACTGAAGCTTCTAAGAGCCCTTTTCTGAATAACTTACATTTGAACTTTGAATGAGAGTGAAGTCTTGGACTTATAAACCTGTAGAAAATGACATTCTATGCACAAAGTTCAACCTTAGTAAATGCAAAATAGCAGGAAAATAATAGGAATGCTCATTACATACACAACAGACACAATGAGAAATAAAGGTGGAAAGAAAAGTGGAACAGAAAATATATAGGCTTACAAATGCTAAGGCAGGAAAAAAATTCGGTGGAGAAGAAGAAAGATAGAAAAAAAGATGAGAGAACAAAAGATGACTTTGGGAAACTTGAGGATAATAAAGATAGTTTGAAACAGTTGCTGACTGTGACAAGGATTACAGATTATCCTTCAGTGTCTATGGGTTCTTTCTCACCTAGAAATAAAATAAAGACTACATTTCCCAGCCTCTCTTGCAGCCCCCTGTGGCCATATGACTGATGTTCTGGCCAATAGGATATAAGCTTTCAAGACCCTTCCTTAAGAGACTGCTGCAGCTTTCCTTTTGCCAGTTCTTCTACACTTACTTCATTCAGACACATGAAACAAGGATGCAAAGGCCACTATCTTGGACCATGAAGACAATGGCCACATGCAAAGGAGGGCAAAGATAGACATGGAAGGTTTATGCGGGCTTTTTAGAGCAGAACTGCCATACCAAACCTTGCCTATCCTGATCTGGATTTTTGTGAAAGAGAAACTTTTATTTATTTTTTTAAAAGATTATTTATTTATTTATTTGACAGAGGGAGACACAGCAACAGAGGGAACACAAGCAGGGGGAGTGGGAGAGGGAGAGACGCTTAACGACTGAGCCACCCAGGCGCCCCGAGAAAATTGTATTTAAGCTTCTTTTATTTATTTATTTTTTTATTACAGCCACACCTGATCCTAAATATTAACAGTTTTTGTGGCCAGTATTATATCTCTACTAGGAATCAAATCAGGAATAATAAAATTTAACATTCAAGCGTTTTTGCACTATGTGTTGTTAGGTGCTACTATTTGTGTTACATTTTCTCATCTATCTGTCTCAACAATCCTTTGAGATATCATCATCTTCATTTTACAAGTGAGGAAACTGGAATGCAGATAGGTTTTTTAAATTGCCGTAGAATGTGTTAAAGCTGGTATTGGATCCCTTATCAGCCTGACCAAAATTCATGCATACTCTTACTTACTGTGATGTCACTGAAGATCAGTTGGATGGCATAAATTTGTCAGGTATCCCAGTGAACATGATTCTGCAGTTTCTTCTAAAGTCCCTTAACTGTGCTCAAACCTTTATAAATAATCCCTTCATTAAATTTTCTTCAAATAACAGACTCATATTTTCCCCTAATATACCAGCTTTTTTTAGATACCTTTCTTTAGCTTTGTTTTCTCCAGAAAATACGATGAAAATTATTTCTGTATTGCTTTTTGCTAATCATGAGGAATATTTCGGTTTACTTTTAAAAATCACTTATGTGATCCAGCCTCCCTACTTAAAGCAAGAAGAGAGAAAAATTGACAAAGGCAGATTGGATTAAAGCCTTTTGATTAGGATGTTTCTTGTCAAAGGTAATGTTCCACTTATTTTTAAAGACAGATGCAACATTTTTCTTCCCCATCAGACTTCAGAAATAGATTTCTCACAGCCTGAGAATGGTGCAACAGATATATATTGATTTTGTCCGTTCTCCATCCCTTCCTTTGGGAAACCACTACGTTCTGACAGAATTGAGTGCAGAAAGAGAAAAGTGAATCAGGCAATGGGAGGGGTCAGGCACATATACAACAGAAATTAATGGGGACACATGGGTGGCTCAGTTGGTTAAGCATTTGCCTTCAGCTTGGGTCATGATCCCAGGGTCCTGGGATCAAGTCTTGCATCAGACTCCTTGCTCAGTGGGGAGCCCGCCTCTCCCTCTGCCTGCTGCTCTCCCTGCTTGTGCTCTCTCTCTGACAAATAAATAAAATGTTTAAAAAAAAAAGAAATTAATGGAGTTTTGCAAAGAATTATCATTTTTAAAAATTGTTTCAAAGACTACATGTAGCTGGACCATAATGCAAAGAGAGGAACCAACGCTGAGTGAAGAAGTGTGGAGAAGGACAATCGAAGATTTCACTGTTGTTTAACAATGGTCATAGAAAGGGTAAACAATAACATACATATTAAATCAATACTTCAAGTTCTGTTCCCCTACATCCAAAGACAATCAGGTATGAAAATTTACTCCACTAGAAAATAATTAGGAAGGACAATAGGGAAAAGATGGAGCAACAGTATCCCAGTATCTGTAGTAAATGAAATAGGAGTTGAGACTTAGAGCCAGAGATTGCAACTTGGTATTGCAAAGGAATAATGAAGACAGGCCTAAATGAAACATGAGGTGTCTCCAGTAGTCAGCAGAAGAGATGCCAGAAATAGAACTGATCCAAAAAGTTCAAAAAGAAAACAATGAAAAATTAGTTACAGTCTTGACCTTGACCATTCACATCCAATTAGTTTCATCTTTTGGCTTGCCAGATCTTTGATAATGCACTTCACACATGTTTATTTGCTTCTGTTCTGCAAAACTAATGATAGATTTATCTTTCCAAGGAACTTCAGTTTTCCCTATAGAAAAATTCCAGTGTAATGAAAAATTTTATTTTATGATCGATTTTAATTCATCTTGATTATTTTCATAGTACAAAGGATTTGTGAATTTTTTGGTTTTGTCTTAGGTATGTGTTATGCTTAGACTTACGCTTAAACAGTGGATGATGAAATACAAATCAGTGTAATTTTGGTGAATCCTTCTAGTTTAATCTGAAGTTTTCTTTAAATATGAGAATGCATAGAAAATTGGCAAAGTCAATGGTAGGACAAAACTTGAATTAGAATATAGGATAAGCCTATTATGATACTCAAGTTCCAGGTGAACATATAAGACCCAGAATATTTACATTTAGTAGACCCCAAAAGTAAACAGTTTTTCAAGAATTTGGAAGGATGTTGAATAAACTGAACTGGACATCCAAGGAATGGCCTAGACCGTAGATACAAATTTGGGATCATCAGAATACAGATGTTATTTGTTTTTTTTGTTTTGTTTTGTTTTGTTTTGTTTTTAAAGATTTTATTTATTTATTTGAGAGAGAGAATGAGAGAGAGAACATGAGAGGGGGGAGGGTCAGAGGGAGAAGCAGACTCCCTGCCGAGCAGGGAGCCCGATGTGGGACTCGATCCAGGGACTCCAGGATCATGACCTGAGCCGAAGGCAGTCGCTTAACCAACTGAGCCACCCAGGCGCCCCTACAGATGTTATTTGAAGCCACGGGAATAGATGAGATCACTTTTGATAGGTAAATAAAGCCTAGTCTAAAGCCCTTAGGAACTCCAACTTTTAAGAATTGAGAGCCAGCAAACTGAAACTGAATAGAATTGTGAAAGGGAACAGAGACCGGGGCAGTACCTGGAGGGGTGAAGGGAGGGGCTTTTGTTTATTTTCAGTGGTAGTTGCCAAATTATCCTGTAGAAGGAGAGATTTATAACTCAGGGCAGAGAGGAGGGTCAAAAGAGCAGAAGCTTTGGGGCACCTGGGTGGCTCAGTTGGTTAAGCATCCAACTCTTGGTTTCATCTCAGGTCTTGATCTCAGGGTTCAGGGATCAGACCCTGCTGTGCCTCCTGCCCCCACCCCGTACCTCCCACTCAGCATGGAGTCTGCTTGAGATTCTGTCTCCCTCTACCCCCCACCCGCCCTGGTCTAGCACTTGTCTGTGCTCTCTCTCTCTCTTTCTCTCAAATAAATAAATAAATAAATAAATAAAATCTTAAAAAAAAAAAAGAGCAGAAGCTTTGATAGAACAGGAAGGAAAGAGATGATGGGGAAGCAGATAATATAGAGCCAGAATGATATTTGATCGGGGGTTGTAGGGAGAGACAAGATAATGATATTAGCTAACATTTACTGGGTACTTGCAATGTGTCATGTTCTATTCCAAGTGCTTTTCAGGCATTAATGTGATTCATAATCATAACAAATAGTTCGTTAGCCTAAATGGAAGGTCATGTGCCAGAAGATGTTAAATGTTCATTTGAGTTGGTGTTATGTGTTAAATGGTTAGCAGAACAAAACCTAAGCTCTGAGGTCAGACTGATAGAGTTGGATCCTGCCTTTGCCACATACAGCAATGTGACGTTGACCATGTGACTAAAGCTCTCTAAATCTCAATTTATCACCTTAAATCGGTATAACTTACCTACCTCTCTAGATTGTTATGAGGAATGCATGAAATAATTTTTAGCGCTGTACTTTATACAATTCAGTGAGAATAAATGTTACTGGTCATTACTACTGTTATGGCTATTATTCTTATTGCCCCAGTCTGCTCAGCTGTGTAATTTTCTATATTGGTAATGGCACAAAAAAGACGGAAGGTTACGGATTTTTCTTTTTTTAGGTGAGTGCAAAGGTGAGAGAAAGTAAAGGAGTTGAGAGAAGTGGTTAGGGAATAATATAGCTAATTCATTGTGTTTTAGCATTCGACAAAAAAATTAAAAGCCTACCTAATTGTATTAACATTGCTTTGCTTGACAAATCCCTATTTCAAAGTAATAATTTCTGAAAACGATATTTTCACTATTTCATGTTAAACACACACCAAAATCATTAAGCTTCTAAATGTTGATTATGTGCAAATGTTAAGGATACTAAATTTGTTCTTATTATAAAATATACATTATGCTAAAATATTATAAACTCATTATAAGATGATTTTTTCCTCCATTAAAACATCACTGAAGTCTAAATGTTTAAAATAAGTCAGGAGTTCACTGATGCTTAAATTCAAGTTTGTATTCCACTTAAATTCAAATCCAACATTACTTGACCACTATCATAAAAACTGAGCTGCTACTGTCAAATCCTTTTTTTTTCTGCTTTAAAACTATGAATATACAACTGCACCACCTGGATTGTTTGCATGTTAAAGTTTTACCATTTCTTCTATTATTTTTAATTACTTCAACTGATTACTATTTTCTTTTTTTTTTTTTAAAGAGATTTTATTTATTTATTTGAGAGAGAGAAAATGAGAGACAGCATGAGAGGGAGGAGGGTCAGAGGGAGAAGCAGACTCCCCGCCGTGCAGGGAGCCCGATGCGGGACTCCATGCGGGACTTGATGCGGGACTCGATCCCGGGACTCCAGGATCATGACCTGAGCCGAAGGCAGACGCTTAACCATCTGAGCCACCCAGGCGCCCCTCAACTGATTACTATTTTCACAACAAAACTTTAGAATCAGAAATTATTCAAATTTTCCACACTTTTTGTATTTCTCCCATTCCTAATCATCTTTATTTGTGCCATATTTGAAATGATAGGATAAGCAATTAACTTTCAATTTATAAGGAAATGAAAACCACTTCTCCTAACTAGTTTCACATTATCACTTATTTTATATAGTAGATTCTGCATTTAGAATATTAGGAGCATTTTAAAACAAACTTTTGCGTATACTTGTATATGTATAAATACTTTCTTGTGTCAGATTTTAATTATAGAATAGTTTGACATGAACAGTAAACATTTGTAAATTGATTTAAATAGAAAATAGTTTTGGTAGTTCTGTTATCTAATATATCAGCTAAAAATGCAACCACTCAATTACAAACTATAGAACTTCTAAACATCAGAAGAAAATCTTGGCTCTGTAATCAATTCTGGAAATAATGGAATTAGTCTAGGTCACTCTCTTGTTTTAAAATAGAGGATGAGGGTGCCTGGGTGGCTCAGATGGTTAAGCGTCTGCCTTCGGCTCAGGTCATGATCTCAGGGTCCTGGGATTGAGTCCCGCATCGGGCTCCCTGCTCCTTGGGAGCCTGCTTCTCCCTCTGCCTTTCTCTCTCGCTCTGTCTCTCATGAATAAAAAAAAAAAATCTTTAAAAAAAAAAATTTAAAATAGAGGATGAGATAAACTCAAAGCCCATGAATTGAATCAGAAGAAAGGAATGAAGTGAGCAACTCATTGTTACTCACGTCCTCCAAGGAGTTGAAGCAGAAACAAAACAAACCTGCAATCAGTTTTTCTTTATGTGTTGGTGTTTACAGACCAAATTAATTGTTGTTTCTGACTTAGGTTCCTAATTAACTTTGGATCTTGGACCCCTTTGTAAATCTAATGAAGTATGCATCCTATCTATAAAAATATGCAAATTTTTAGTGCAATTTACAAGAGTTCATGGTCTCATTAAAGCCTCTATACAGCTTCATAGACCCAAGCTTCAGAACCATTCTGGATTATAATGAGTCCACCTGAAAAGGCATAACAGGAGCAATTGCATACCCAAGTAATCATGTAGCTAAGTGTCCAGGTTTAACCTGACACAAATGTTAAAAGACAAACTTTTAAGACCATTGTCCAGAGGTGTAAAAAATATTTTTCCTTTTTTTTTTTTAAGTAGGCTCCATGCACAGTGCGGAGCCCAACATGGAGCCCAACGCAGTGCTTGAACTCACCACCCAGAGATCAAGACCTGAGCAGAGAACAAGAGTCGGACACCCAACTTACTGAGCCACCCAGGCACCCCTAAAAATTATTTTTCCTTATAGTTCAATGCATTACGACCAACTCCATGGTAATCTTTCCATGGACGTCATAGGGTAGCCTTTGTAATCTTATCAGACTAATATCAGGACTGAATATCCCACTGCAGATGGATGACTCAAGTTCTCTCTTTATCTGCCTCCTCTGGTTGCCAGAACTTTGGCACCTCCAACAGAAGGTGGGAAGGAGAACTGAAAGCAGGAAACTCAAGTTGTTTTTTCTTTTAGTTGAATACCTTGACTAAACAGTTTAGTGCAAGGAAAGATGGAAACTGCTGTTTAGCACTAAATCTTTGAATTGTATGCAAGTTATCATTTGCCTACCTATCCCTTTCTCCTATTGTTATATGTAATACAGGGTTGGCTGCCTCCTTAATGAAATGTGCAGTGCTTTAAAGAGATCCTGTGGCTTCTGCACATTACATAAACCATAGTTAGTCAGCCTCGGAATGATTGCAGAAAAATTGTAAATTTAGTCTCAGAAACCTGCTGCTTAAAGCAGACTCAGCCAGCTTTTCAGTTTTCAAAGCTGCTCTGTATAAAGCAGCACATTTGGAAATCTGTGGCTGATACACCTTATTCATACTCTACTCCTAAGAAGTAAGACTTCACAAACTTAACTTGAGAACGGAAGGGGCATAGGATACATGAAAGGCTCACAAAAATGGAAGAAGCAATGAATTCTAAGAAAATCCAGTATTGTTTGGTTTTCAAATACCTGGACATTAACATGACTTTGAAATTCTTGAATTATATGCCAGATGGCAAATTCCCACTCTACCAGCATATAATTGGCCCTATGTTTCACACTGCTAATGCTTTTCCAGGTAAGCAAAACGTAAATATAAAGTAAATGCAACTGCCACCACTACCAGCATCATTTAACATTAAATAACAGTTTGACACAAAGCAATGGACTTGACTACAATGATCAGAGTTAGGTAAGGTGCCTCAAATTCTTTGACGTCATGTAAAAATATAACCAAATACTAGGATTAAGGGATTTTTTCCCTTTCCTCCATGGGAAACAGATTAGTTTAATTCGTGTGAAGGATTTATTTTTCTTTTATGTCTCTTTTATTTGAAGAGGTATTTCAAGAGGTATTTATTCAAAGGGAATGTTTTTCTAAATTTTAACTTTTTATTACAAATGGTTTCAAACATAAAAAGAGTAGAGAAGAGTATACTAACTTCCCATGTACCCATTACCAGGTTTGACACTTAACATTTTCCAAAATTTAAATGTAAAGGGTTTTAATTTGTTTATAATCTAAACCAGAATTTTTAAATTTATGATAAATAATAAATTATTATAATATAAATAATAAATAACTAAGAACTCTTGAAGAGATCTCTTTGAATTATTTTTCTTTTTTTAAAATTTAAATTCAATTTAATTAACATATAGTATATTATTAGTTTCAGAGGTAGAATTTAGTGATTCATCAGTTGCATACAACACCCAGTGCTCATTCCATCAAGTGCCCTCCTTATTGCCCATCACGCAATTACCCCATCCCCCCCATTTGAATTATTTTTTAAAAGATAACTATTTAGGGGCACCTGGCTGGCTCAGTTGGTGGAGCATATGACACTGATCTTTAGGTTGTGAGTTCAAGCCCCATGTTGGGTATAGAGATTACTTAAAAATAATCTTAGAGAAAAAAAAGACAACTAATTATTATTCCCTCAGGAAGGACCTGAAAATAAACAGTATTCTTAAAATGGGGCTAATTTTATTTTCACGTTTTTTAGTGGTAATGTTTAGACAGATTTTAAAAGAGGAGACTGTGAGGATAAATATCAAAGTGGCATGCCTAACAATGGCCAAACCAAGTGGTAAAGCTTACTAAGATCAGTTAAATATATATCTCTTTATCAAACTGAAGCTAAGCTAACAGCATGTGATATCACAGCTATCTGAGTAGTGCTCCCTAAATCTTGGTTTGATCAAAGAAGCAAATAAAGAATGCACCAAGTACATTCATCGTGCTGAGTCACTGGGTTGGAAGAAAGATAAACCACCTACTGAACAATGACATATTTTTCTTCTAAGTGACTCACAAGTCTTTGAGGACTGGCAGGCATAAAGCCACCAGGCCTTGTGCTACCTGTCCTATCTACCATAATTTTCACCCAGTGCTTATTCTGTAAGTTTTGATCTCAGGCAACTTTGATTATGAGAATTTGCTTATGTAAAAAGCTCTCTGGCTGGCACGTAGGTGTAAGTAAAAAAAAATTTTTTTTAAATCAGATAGCGTTCAAAATCATAGCGAAGTATTTATTAATCAAAACCTTTTAAGGTTAGTATTAAACATTTGCTAGATATTTACACTAATTGACAAGAAAATTACAAAATCATTTTGACCAACTCGGTCTAAGAATAGTTTCTCCTTTTTTCATCTCCAAAAAAATCATGGAATACCATTTTTGCTGGAAATACTGCTGTAGCTTTGGGAAATTTGACTTATTATATTGACAAGCTTGATAAATATACTCCTCATTTATTTTTTGTTTAGCAAATTTTAAGTTAAGCCTAAGATTCATTGTAAGAAAAAGAGCTGTAATAAAATAGAGAAATATTAATCTTTATAATTTTGTGTTGTCCATGTCAAATGCCTTTTCCTCTCTATAACACAAAAAATCCAAACTGCATTTTCTTCATGAATTTACAGTATGGGAAAAAAAGGAGATCTCCAAAATTTAGAGCAGCAAGACTTCATACTTTGGAAAACAAGAAAAATGAAGTTTAAAAATAAGCTGGTTTTGCAGTAAAAAGACCACTTTTATACAGTGCTATAACCCTTTTGGGGATCAGTTTGGACATAAGTATGAAAATCATTTAAAATATGATATATATTTTGGTATTGGATTAAGGGATTTTTTTCCCTTATCCAATATATAAGGGAAATAGATATATATATATACACACACACACACACACACACTCATAAATTGAATGTTTGACTCCTGGAAATATTCTAAGAAAAAAATCGAAAATAAAAAAATTTTGCGTGTATGGATACTATTTATAACTACATAGTAAGATACAACCTAAATTCTTACACTTACAGGAGTTATAGTATATCCATATCAAGAAATTTTTTTTTAAGATTTTATTTATTTATTTGACAGAGAGACAGCGAGAGAGGTAACACAATCAGGGAGAGTGGGAGGCAGAGGGAGACGCAGGCTCCTCACTGAGCAAAAAGCCCGATGAGGCACTCAGTCCCAGGACCCTGGGATCACGACCTGTGCTCAAGGCAGACGCTTAACCAACCGAGTCACCCAGGTGTCCCCATACCAAGAGATTTCTAAGCAATTCTATGTCAGTGAAAGAAAACAAGGATATCCAGGTCTAAAACCTGTTATATATCTGCTGCTAGCTGAGGCTTTTGCTAGAAGTTCTTGGTCCTCTATTAGTTTTTGAGAACTAAAAGGTGTGTATTTACTGGTAAAGTAGGCCCTATAATAAAAGCATGTAGATCACCAACTTGATGTGATATGCGTAACACTGTAAGCTCTTGATATTTAGAGTATTACAGTGTTACTTACCTTCAGTTCAGATTCTTAGCAGAAAGGAGAAAGTGGGTGAAATACTAAACTATCTCTTAGGCCCCTTTAAAAGTACTTGGGTCATAACCCAAGATTCAGTAATTCAGATAAATGGGCCTTCAGAGAGGGAGGGGTACCTGGAAGCTTGGTGGTCTAAAAAAAGGGTCAAGACAAGACAAGCACCACCATTTCAAGTCCTACTTGGCCTCTGGACAATGAGTGACAGAGTTGGACTTCTGGGATACAAGATGCATTAACCTGTGGGAACTAAAATGAAGTTTCTGCTTGGGGTTCTTTGTATTCTCTGTGGCACTCACAAAGCCCAATACCAAAATCACCCCTTTCATCGATTGAAGAGCCCTTTGCACAAACTATGCCTTTTGTAGCATTCTGTGGTGCTGCCCTACCCTTTTAAAGTCCCCACCATTCTTGAGGTGAGCCAAAAAATGTAATGGCACTAACTGAAAGGCTGCTTTTAAAATATACTTGTATCCAAAAGGTAGACACAAATTCTCCAGTCCCTCTTTTCTTTTGTTAGCCTAGATTAGGTCACTAGGCAGCCTTGTACTGAGGGGGAAGACCTGAACAGAGTTAGTCTGTTTGGGAGGGAGTCTGGGTTTGGCAAGAATAGCAGTGATAGTCTTGGTGGTCTGGCCAACGTGTGCTGTTAGAAGCACCTATTCCCTGATAAGAGGAAGAGGAAGTTTCCTCCCACTGAAGAAAGCAGAGGAGGAGGACATACCAGCTTTCAGATGAGCTCTTAGGGAAGACGTGATACTCCACAGGAAGGAAACTATTTAAAAGGAATTCTAAAGGCGTTGGGCCCAGAGTAAGGATTGCTCTCAAAGGACAAGTATGGTGCTACAATTCTGCCACAGGGAAACTGCCTTTTCCCTATCCGTACAAATCTTGGAGGATAGAGAATGTCCGGGCCCTGGAGGTTGTTGGGGTGGGGGAGGAGGAGTGATAGAGAAACTGAAACCCTGAGGAATCAGCCTTCAATTTCCCAAGAACTGAAAATGGGTTGGGTAGAATCAGCTCTGCTTTTTACCATTCTCTCCATTGACGTATATTCTGACCCAGCCCATCTGAGGGTCACAGAGACTTTCCCAATCCCTTCGAGGAGTCAGATATTGAAATAGAGAAAGTGGGAAGGAGTATGTGTGAAATAAGCATCTTTAAAACTATAGAAAGGATTTTCCCCAATGTAAGAACTCCATTCAACTTGTCGTCATTTTAGAAAATTAAGATATTCTAATAAAGATTAAGAAAATGAAGACAACTTATTTAGGAAAAAAAGACTAAAAATTTGGAATTTATTAATTCATTATGGTAAATAGTTTAAAAACTCTCCTTTATAGGGGTGCCTGGGTGGCTCAGTCGTTAAGCGTCTGCCTTCGGCTCAGGTCATGATCTCAAAGTCCTGGGATCAAGCCCCGCATCTGGCTCCCTGCTCCCTGCTCCGCAGGGAATTTGCTTCTACCTCTTCCGCTCCTCCTGCTTGTATTCCCTCTCTTGCTGTGTCTCTCTCTGTCAAATAAATAAATAAAATCTTTAAAAAACAAAACAAAACAAAAATTAAGAAAATGTAGGCAACTTATTTAGGAAAAAAAGACTAAAAATTTGGAATTTATTAATTTATTGTGGTAAATAGTTTTAAAACTCTCCTTTATAGGAGTGCCTGGCTGGCTCAGTTAGTAGAGCATACAGCTCTTGATCTCAGGGTCATGAATTCAAGCCCCATGTAGGGCACGGAACCTACTTAAAAAAAAAAAAAGTATAAAAAAGTGCATTGCTGATAAAGAAGACTCTTTAAAAAAAAAAATACCCTCTCCTTTATCTAACTAGTAAGGAGAAAAAATTGCCTGACTTAGGTTTCAATTTTTTTGTTTTTATTTTCCAAGCTGATGTTCTCATAATGTTTCAAGTCGAATAGAGAAATTGTAAAATCATAAACTCTTAGAACTAAGAGAGACCTGCAAGATTAATCATTTCTTCCTCTTCATTTTATAGCCAAGAACTCTTAAAAAGGGCAAATGGCTAAAATGCAGGAAGCTAAAAAGTTGCAGGAGAAGCAATAAGTATAGATAGTCCATAAAATGAAAATGAGACCAAACAAAATCTTGAGTTTATTATAGAAATTGTTATTGCACTTAACCATAGTTTCTCCACAGATTTGGATATATGTTTGTTGTCTCTATTTTTGTTGGTTAAGGAATGGATCAAAGTTTTTCAAACTTGTTTTTTGCTGCTAAAATGGAAATCTACAAAAATGGGTAATAGACTATTTTGGGATCATTGTTCAGAAGTGCATTTATCTTAGAAATGGTTACCATGGAGATGAGCACACATTGTGTGACTCTACAGCTTGTGAGTTACAAGTCATCTATGCTACAAAGACATAAATAGCCATACATACACATACATGCACACACCCCCATGCACACATGCACAGTGAAGTTATTGTGTTCCTCTCTTTTTGTTAAATAATAATAAAACTCTATGCAGTGCTGATCTCTTCATGGGTACAAGGACCTGCAAACTCTAGACATTTCAAAATGTTATATTGTATAAAGACATAAAATCACCTTTTAAAAACATTGTGACATGCTAAGCGAAATAAGTCAATCAGAGAAAGACATGTATCATATGATCTCACTGATATAAGGAATTCTTAATCTCAGGAAACAAACTGAGGGTTGCTGGAGTGGTGGGGGGTGGGAGGGATGGGGTGGCTGGGGGATGGACATTGGGGAGGGTGTGGGCTATGGTAAGCGCTGTGAATTGTGTAGGACTGTTGAATCACAGAACTGTACCTCTGAAACAAATAATACATTATATGTTAAAAAAAAAAAGAAGAAGAAGAAGATAGTAGGAAGGGAAAAATGAAGGGTGGGTAATCTGAGGGGGAGACGAACCATGAGAGACTATGGACTCTGAGAAACAAACTGAGGGTTCTAGAGGGGAAGGGGGTGGGGGGGATGGGTTAGCCTGGTGATGGGTATTAAAGAGGGCACGTATTGAATGGAGCACTGGGTGTTATACGCAAACAATGAATCATGGAACACTACATCAAAAACTAATGATGTAATGTATGGTGATTAACATAACATAATAAAATAAAATTATATTTTATTTTATTTTATTTATTTATTTTTTAGATTTTTTATTTTATTTATTTGACAGAGAGAGACACAGTGAGAGAGGGAACACAAGCAGGGGGGAGTGAGAGAGGGAGAAGCAGGCTTCCCATGGAGCAGGGAGCCCGATGCAGGGCTCAATCCCAGGACCCCGGGGCCATGACCTGAGCCGAAGGCAGATGCTTTACGACTGAGCCACCCAGGTGCCACATAAAATAAAGTTTTAAAAAATTAAAAAAAAACATTGTGACAGTAGTCTGAATCAAGCTTAAAGACTAATAACATGCTTAATATGTAAAACAAATAAAGAAGACATACTTCTTAGATATCATGCCTCTTTAAAGTAGAAATGCAAAAATAAGGAAGTATGATGGGATGCCTGGCTGGCTCAGTCAGTAGAGCACGTGATTCTTGATCTTGGGGTCAGGAGTTCAAGCCCCACCTTGGACATAGAGCTTATTTAAAAAAATAAATAAAATATATTTTAAAAAATAAGAAAGAAAAAAAAACCCAGAGTATATTATTAAAAAGTTATTGAGTTGTTTTTTCCAAAGCATTATATAATATTAATACTAATATATTACTAATATTAATAATAATTAGTTATTAATAATAGTAGTAATAATATTAGGGCATAGTTTTCTGGCTAGTCTTTCCCTCCCTGCTTCTCTTTCTTTTTTTCATTTGTTTTTTCTTCTTTTGCTTTTGCTTTTTCTTCAATAAATAAAAATTTTTTAAAAGATTTTATTTATTTATTTGACAGAGACAGCGAGAGAGGGAACACAAGCAGGGGGAGTGGGAGAGGGAGAAGCAGGCTTCCCGCAGAGCGGGGAGCCTGATGCGGGGCTCGATTCCAGGACCCTGGGATCATGACCTGAGTCAAAGGCACACGCTTAACGACTGAGCCACCCAGGCACCCCTTAATAAATACAATTTTTAAGATGTTTAAATTCCCAAGACACGGGCCAATTTCAGGGGATCACAAAGGTATATATTCTTTTTTTTTTTGAGAGAGAGAGAGAGAAAACGGGGGAGGGGCAAAGGGAGAGGGAGAGACAGAATCTTAAGCAGGCTCCACACCCACTGTGGAGCCTGACAGGGGGCTCAATCTCATGACCCTGAGATCATGACCTGAGCCAAAATCAAGACTTAGACACTTAACCGACTAAGCCACCCAGGCTGCCCACAAAGGTATGTGTTCTGATAAAAGTTAACCTGTTTTTATTTATTTTACTTATTTGTTCACTTTTTGGTAATGGATATTTTCAATTTTTCAAACAGGAGAAAGGATAGTAAAATTTACCCCCCTCCCAAGTACCCAGCACGCAGCTTTAGTACTTATTGACATATAGCTAATTCTGTTTGATTTATAAACCTCCTTCCTCCATCATTTTAAATAAATTCCATTAGCCAATAAGAAAACTTTTTCCTCCATAATTTGATTTTTTTTTAAGATTTTATTTATTCATTTATTTGAGAAAGAGAGAGAGAGAGCACATGAGAGGGGGGAGGGTCAGAGGGAGAAGCAGACTCCCTGCCGAGCAGGGAGCCCGATGCGGGACTCGATCCCGGGACTCCAGGATCATGACCTGAGCCGAAGGCAGTCGCCCAACCAACTGAGCCACCCAGGCGTCCATAATTTGATTTTTTTATACTTTTCTTGGAAACTTCAAAGGTTTCCTTGTGAATAGGGTACAATATGAGGTCCTAAATTCAGCAGTGTAAGAATGACTAGAACTAGAATAATAAGGCTTCCTTGAACATTCAAACATTGAGTACACTGATGATTTAGCCACATTTAGTTTTGAAGCACTGTTGGACTCTTTCTTATGGAAAACGAAATATTTTCTTATGCAGCATAGTTAAATTTCTTAGACTAATTAGTGCATATGTATTTAAAAGCATATTTTAAGGAAGCCATGAACCTTTATTTGTCTTATAGAAACACAAGAAATATACATTAAATAAACAAAACCAAAATATGTTTTTGCTCTTTTTCACAAGACAGCAATTTAACATATTTGATTAGTAGACAAATACTCTATTCTTGCTAAAAGAGTACACAAAAGTTGTATAGTACAACTATAGAACAGCACATCATCTTCTGCAGTCTTTCCATAAAAAATAGTCATGTAAAGTTTCTCATTATTTGCTGCTTTTTTCAAACTGAGGCATCATGTAGTTTTAGAGCTGGGGTATATTCTTCCTTTGAAAAATTAACAAAATCCAAAACTGAGATCAGCAAAAAATCTAATATAACCTTTATTCCCTGACTTTTACTTCACTATTCTTGCAGTCTGCTTCCTAGAATTTTAGCATGGGAAGAGTTGTGAAGTTTGCATTTTTTTCCTAAATTCATTGATCCATATGCCTTACTCTCTTCATGCTGAATACTTATTTATCAATGTATGTAAATCTAAATCTTTAAAATCTGAAGTTTCTCAATCTTGGTCTTTTAAATCTAAATATCAGAAAGTAAAAGACTTAGCTATCATCAAATGAGTGACCTCTCAGCAGAAAAAATCCTTTCACCCTACATAGTCTCATCCCAAATTAATTAATAGTTTTAAATAACCATTTTTTATAAATACGAAATGCTTCACAAATATGCATGTCATCCTTGCACAGGGACCATGCTAATCTTCTCTGTATCATTCCAATTTTAGTGTATGTGCTGCCAACATGAGCACTTAAATAACCAATTTTTGAAAAGAATGAGTGCTTTCTTCTATATGCTTAGCTCTAGTGATTCTAGCTTTTACTGTTCATCCTCATAGGATATTTTTAGAGATATTTCCAAATAAGTATATAGTTCTTTAGGAGTATTTCCAGAGAAACAAAAGTTACTATGAACTCCTGACTCAGTTGAGAAGATTGAAGATAAAAATAGAAAAAATGTCATATTGCACTTGACCAAGTGGTCATCCAGCTGAATTTTGACACCAAGACACATTTTTTAGATTTTTAATTTTAATTCTGGTATAGTTAACATAGAGTGTCATATTAGCTTCAGGCATACAACATAGTGATTCAACAATTCTATGCATTACTCAGTGTTCATCATGATAAATGTACTCTTTAATCGCCATTACCTATTCCACCCATGACACAGAGACACATTTTGAAGGAAAGCACTATGGCTTTCTAATGCATCCATCTAAAATCCAGAAATATATATAGTTTCCTTAGTGGATTAGACCAGTTGATATATGATCCAAACATTTTCTAAACTTCTTGACCATTATTCTGTTGTTTGCTTATTCCAGTGCTTTAGACAACATATTCAGTTAACATTACTACCCACCATGTTTTGTTTTGTTTGTCTTTTAAGATTTTATTTATTTGACACACACAGAGAGAGAGCACAAGCAGGGGGAGCAGCAGGCAGAGGGAGAGGGAGAAGCAGGCTCCCCGCTGAGCAGAGAACCTGATGTGGGGCTCAATCCCAGGACCCTGGAATCACGACCTGAACCTAAGGCAGATGCTTAACTGACTGAGCCACCCAGGTGCCCCCACCATGTGTGGGTTGAGTTGACATAAAATTACTTTTTTTAAACTTCAGGATATACTCCCTAGTATTTTTTAATATCCTAGGCTTTTATTAACTTAGTTAACATTATCCATATTATTCCTAATTTTTAAAATAATTTATTCACAGTTCTCTTCTCCATTTCTATCATTTTAAATAAAAATATAAGTTATATTAATATATATATTATATATATTATATATATATATATACATAATAGGTATAATTATAGGGACACCTGAGTGGCTCAGTCAGTTAGGCATCCGACTCCTGATTTCGGCTCAGGTCATGATCTCAGGGTCCTGGGATCAAGCTCTGCATCAGGCTCCCTGCTCAGTGCAGAGTCTGCTTGAGATTCTCCCTCTCCCTCTCCCCTCCCCCTGCTTGCACTCTCTCTAAAATAAATAAATAAAATTTTTAAAAAATGTATAATTATATACAATGTAATTATAGATCTCCAATGTATACATATTTTATATATAATGTAATTAAAGAAGTTTAAAGGAAGATAAATTCATGACAGAAAGTGGAGAGGTTAACATTACTTGAGGATGACGCCATGGAAGGGGAATTTTCTGTCATTGACAATCTAGTACTTTCAAGCATGACCTGCATCTGCCTTTGCTTCCAGTCCATCAAATCCCTTCAACCCCTCTAATTTGACATCTGTCCCTACCACTCTGATGAAGCCATTCCATGAAAAATCACCAGCTGATCTCATTTTATCATGCCAAGTTATCTTTTGTTGGTTCTCTGTACCTTGGCCTTTCTGTAACTTTTTATACCGTTGGACAACATTTTTGTTTTCAACTCTATTTAACCTTTGATTACACAGCCCATATTTTCTACTGGCTTTCATAACTTCTCCTTATCTGGTTTCTTTTCATATTTCAGTTGCTTTTCAGGCCTCCAAAATTTGTCCCCTGGGCATTGTCCTTGACTGAGCTTTCTCTAAACTGGATCTTTTGAGAAATTCATATTTTCTCATTGAACCATCATATCTATGTGAATGGCCTCAGTGAAACTCAGATGTCCTGGCTTTACTCACTCATTTGTCCATCTGTGAAAATTTGTTGAAGGCTTACAAAATGGCAGGTATTAAATAAATAAATTGGGTTCCTCAACACTTGATAAAACTGTAACTCATAACCCTTATAAGACTAGTATCCAAGTTTCCCTAGCTTTAAACTTTCATAGCATGTTTGATGAACCTCTTTGTTTAATCTCTATATTCATTCTTTCAATATCTTTCACTTATTTTTTAAAAAGTGCCTTTTAAGTCATCAGTTCTTATGGGCTTCAACATAATCCCAGTTATCATGTCCCTATACGTGGATTATTGCTTTAGTTTTCTAATTGGTCCTCTGATAACTTTCTTCAGCCTGTATAATAAAATATTTCTTATCATGTCACTTCTATTGTTCATAAACACTATAAGCCCAAACATTTCCACCTGGCTTTTGAAACATATATAAACTAAACTTACCATACTGTGTAAATTTTATTCCCAACATGCACCCTTCTTTAAAGCTAGGAAGTTTCCCCACAACATGAATTATTATTTTTTACTTCTATATTTTTGCAAATACTGTTTTTCCTATTCTGTGATTTATTTTTTCTCAGTTGATTACTCCCCTCAAAAATGGAATTCTAACCTCTTGGAAACCAGGATCTATTTGTAGTTGTTGAATTTTATCAACTCTAAACTGCACATTTTTTTCATACTATTAACTTCCTCAAAGTCAAGAAGCATCTTATAATAAAGTTGACATCTTAAACATTATAAAAGTTTAACTGGCAGAATTTATTCTCACCTGGTGGTACACAAAATAACAGTGTGTATTCATTAGTATCTTAAATGCAATCAAATACCAATTTTTTTTTTTTTTTTTTTTTACTTTTACAGCCTTTGAAGAAGTATTAGGCTCATTGCAGATGTGCCATAAATGCTTGTTGGTTGATTTTTTCCCTAGTAATATGGTTTTGAACCACAAAAGTAGCTGCAGTAAAGATAACCCACATTCCTAGCATGTTACTGATTTCAAAAATTAAAACAAAAACCATTTGTTTTTTGAGGGGAGATAAAAAAGATGCAAAAGAATTAGACAAGTATTTGAAGCCTACTTTTAAAAAAAATGTGTATTACAAAGAAATTGATGAATCACAGACCTGTACCTGTGAAACAAATAATACATTATGTTAATTAATTGAATTTAAATTAAAAAAGTTATTAAAATGGTAACCGATTATTTCTGTATAATGTAGGCAGAGTTCAAGTACTGAAAAGACTTTTACAAAAGTGTACAGAAATGTGATAGTCTATATTTCTATGTCATCAACAAATACAAATGTACAAAAATAAATTTAAGACTATAGAAAAAAAATGTATATTACAAAGAACTGAACTCTAAATTTCTAAATTATATCCTAAACTCTCTTCCTCCAGGCTTTGAAAAGATCTCACTTGTTTTGGGCCATGTGAGATCCTTAACTATTGTATTATCATTATAGCCATGTATATATAAACAAAAGATGTTATGTAATCAAAATGCTCCAGTAACAAATTCATATAATAGGCATTGTATCCATAAAGAAAATTTGCATTCAAACTTGTTTTAATTGAACTGATTTTTTAAAAATATCTTTAAAAAGCTTGCACAGGGAAAAGTGCCATAATCACGAGAGAAGTTTGGTTTTTCTCTGTATTATTTCAGCTTATGTCTGCACATCTCAGTGAAGTGCAGAATTGAGACAATTAAGTCAAGCCCTACACTGTAATGCAAAGTAGCTTTTTTATTATTTATCAATGTTTTTAGCCATGTAAGTCATATCTGAATTAATTAAGATTACATATTCCCACAATGATTTTATCATGTAATATGCCCAAATGTGTTATGTAGTGGGATGAAAGTGGGCACTGGGATCCAACAGACCTGAGATTGAATACTAGATGCTTAGTAGTTCTTTGCATTTCAATTACTTTATCTAAAAGCGGGATTTTTGTGAGGACTGAAGATAATACTTGGAAAATGCCTAGTACAGTGCTTGGCATAAATACTCTAAATCTGTTAGAAGGGGGAAATTATACAGGGGGCATGGGAACATATTCCAGGGTGTATTCACTTCACACTTTCCCCTTTTGCCCAGCCCAGGGCCCCTTAGCCCCTGGAAGGATGTGCCCCCTCTTTCAGGAAAATTCCTTACCAATCTTGTCCCAACAAATGCAATGCTTCCTCCATGGATGAAATGCTGCCTTCTCCCTCTGGCCTGGGTCTCATAACATTTTGCCTCTTCTATGTCGTCTGCCAGCACTCCGGTCCTGAAAGAGTGAAGCTTCTCCCAATCCCTCTGCATCCAGGCTAGCTATGTGAGCCCTTAAGTGTGAGTTTTGCCCTTAAAGGACTTTTTGGAAAACCATATAGTGAAGTAGAACAAGCATTAGCTATTGAGTCAAGAGACTTGGGATCATGAGCGATGTGCCATTAGAAAGATCAGCTTATTTCTCTGGATGTTGGTTGTTGTTCTGTAAAATGACCTGTTGAGTTGGGTAGAGTTCATGAATAGAATCAGTGTTGGGGTGTCCAGTGCTACTGCAGGCCTGTTAGTATTACAGTATAATCAGCAGGGACCAGAGCTATCGATGTGTAACCAACCATTCTACCCATCCTCTACAGAGTGATGTGGTGCAAAGATCATGGGCTTTGAAGTAAGATGGACCTGTATTCATCCTTGTTATTAGAATCTTACAAACAAACCCAAACTCTGTGACCAAAGCCTAGGTCCTTAAGTTCCAAAGTAAATGTAATTTTCTTTAAAAATGTAGTAGATATTATCTACCTCACTGGGTTGTCATGAGGATTGAATCAGATATTATTCATATAGTGCTGGGACATAGCATCTGTTCCTGCTGAGGAAGCCTTTAAATCCAGTAATAGTTCTCAGTCTTCATCTTAATCAACACTATCAGCAACATGTGACAGTTGATCACACTGTCCTCCTTGAAACACTTTCTTCATTTGTACTCTCTGACTTCTCCCTCCCTTTTCCCTCCTATCTTTTGGACCTCTCCTTCTTAGTCTCCTTTGCTGGATCCTCCTCATCTTCCTCGCCCCCGAATGAAGGCATACATCAGGCTTCTCTATCAGTTTTCACTACTAGATCATCATATTTACTCTCACGGCTTTAAAAGGCATCTTTAAGCTGATTACTCCAAAATTTACACTTCTGCAGGGATCCTTTCTATGAAGTCCAGATTCATATGTGCAGCCGTGCACTGGATATATCTATTTGGTTGATTAATAGGCATATTAAATTTAACATGTCCCAAACTGAACTTTTCATCTCCACATCACCTCTTTCTTGGTAAATGGCAAATCTTCTCATTAGTTTCTTAGGCCAAAAATCCTTGTAATTATCCTAATCTCCTCCATATTAATCTGCTAATAAATCCTCTTGCCTTGGTTCTCATATATATCTAGGATCTTCTTACTTGTTACCTCTCCTTCTGCTGCCATTCTAGCCCAAGCAACTATCGTCTCCCATGTGAACCATTGTAGTAGCCCTCTAACAAATCTCCCTGCCTCCATTTTACCCCCTCTCCTCACAGCAGCCAGAAAGATCCTTCTGCAGCATAAGCATAATTTCATGTCACTTGTCACCGACTGGGTTTCCCCGGAAGCAGACTGAGGTAGGGTTCTGGCATGCAGGACTTTTTTAAGGATTGTCCTTGGTATCGACATTTGTGGAAGTGAAGGGAAAGATCAGGATCAGGCAGAGAAGTCAAGAGGTTATACATGTCCAATGACAGCCTTGGCCAACTACATGTTGGACTTTAGAGCTACAGTGCCCTTCAGAGTTGTTTCAAATTGAGCCAAGATGGCCAGGCCTTTATGCTTCCTCACCAATCAGTCATCGATGTGGTGTATCCTGTGAAAGGTGCAACCGAAGGCAAGGCAGCCCTCTGTAGTCGAGACAGTTCCTAAAGGGACTGTCAAAAGCACTCCCAGACAACAGGCATTCACTGAAGGAGCATCCCGGCAGCACAATACAGGATTCACCACTTCTCTACCTGTTTCCCTCCAGTGGCTTCCCATCTCACTCGGAATAAAACCCAAAGTCTTTATCATTTTTCTCTTGACCTCATCTCTTACCTCTCTTCCCTTCACTTACCCCCAAAAGCCACATTAGCCACCCGTTAAGTTTCTTGGATATCTCCATTTCTTTCCTCCCACCAGTACACTTCTGTCTCAGCACTTACTATTTCTTCCATCTGCAAAGTTCTTCTCCCAGATGGCTGGGAGGGTCTGGCTCTTGAACTTTATTCAAATCTCTGCTCAAATTTCACTTTATCAGAGGGGCCCTCTCTCACTGATGCATAGCAAATAGCGCATTGCTCTTTCACTCTGTTCCCTTATTTCACTTAATTTTTCATTTTAGCACTTAAATCAGGACCTAATATGGTTATATATTTATTTATTGTCTGTCCATCTGCTCCCTCCACTTGGATACAAGCTCCATGAAAGAGGGGACTTTTATTTTTTACTCAGTGCTCTATCACCAGTGACTGTGACAGTTCCTGGAACATAGCAAATACTCAATAAATATTTTTAGCTATAATTTTGGGGGAGTGGGGCACTATTTCAAAGAAAATAAGAGCTAAGGCATTGGCCTAAAACAAATCTAGGTTTTATTTGTAGTTATAAATTTAGGAGCTGTGAAGTGTAAGATCTGTTATTTGCTCTCTCTGCATCTGAGTTTGCTCAGTTGTAAAATGTAGATGATTATAATACTATATTCATAATAGACTTGTCGTGAGATCAAATGGGATAATGCGTGTAAAGCATCATTAAGCACCTGATGGATAGCCCTGAGAATCTAAAAACTGCTTGCAAGCACAGTTCCTAACAAGTAGGAAGTGCTCAATAGTTGATCGTTTTTATTGTTGAATTATAAACATATGGAATAATGTGTGGTTAGAATTGATTTTGATGAACCTGTGATTATTTAAATGGTGTGAATCATTTCTTCAGTTTTTCATTTTAGAGTACTTTGTAGATAGCCTGGGCTTATATCTCACTGTTCAACAGAGAAAAATTTGGTTTATCTTAATTCTACATCAGAAAACTTCAAAAGAACAAAAACTTTGATATGTAGTGTTGGAGAAGTTTTCATTAAGTGCAACTTCCTCACTTTATACATGTGTAAATAAACATTGTGTGTGAGACCATTTAAAAGTGGGGTAAGGAAAATTCCTATTTAATCTTGTCATTTCTTTTGCAAAACAAACCATTCTTTTGTAAGGAGAACCATCATTCCGTAACCGATCTGTCTTACAAATTTGTCTGTCTGCGTATCCGTTTTTCTGAAACTATGTATGGAAGACTTGAAGAAATGCCTTAGAAAGAGCGTATATTCACTGCATAAAGGACTCCAGTGTGGCGAAAACAGGAAAAAAAATTAGAAAACATGTTCCAAGCTCGTCTCAACCACATATAGGAACTTAAAGTATTTTTGTGGGTTTATCTCACAATTCACACAACAGTATCTATGCAGCAAACGCCCCTCTTGGCAGGGATAGCATAAAATGTACAAAACATAAGCTTAAAGTTATTTTTGACATCGATAGCACCGCTGTGTTAGTCTTAAAACAGGCGGACAAGAACACCTCCGCGGAGTAGGAAGGTTTGCACTACGACCTCGCCTGCTCGCTAAAAGCAGCAGCCGGACGTCCTTCAACCCGTTGTTCATGGTCTCTACAAGTGACACCAATCCAGCATAGCCAGAAAACCACTGCATTTAAAAGAGCGAGGGAGTATCAGTCGTCTCTCCAATCAAGTCTTCTATTTTCCCACTTCGCATGAATAATAAAGCTAGGTTTAAGCAGCAAAAATAAACTCTGAGCGGATTCCTCGAGCCGGTGGAAATTAACGCAGCTTTTCGGCGGACCGGAAGAAGATACAGCATCCAATCGGGGTTCGTTTCTCAGTGGCCAATCAAAGTTCGCCTTACTTGGTGGTGCTGGGGAAAACGGACCTGGAAGCCTTTGTCTCCGGTGTGTGGCTGCTCTCACCTGCAGGGGGTCGCACACCTGAGGCTCTATTTTTTCAGTCTGAGGGCTAAGGGACGGGCAGTGCCGGCCTTTTCCAGTCTTGGCTAGAGTTACTTGTATTTTGTTCTTAGCCGCTGCTCATGTAATGCACTCCCTTAACCAGGAAATTAAAGCGTTCTCCCGGAATAATCTCAGGAAGCAATGCACCAGGGTGACAACGCTAACTGGAAAGAAAATTATAGAAACATGGAAAGATGCCAGAATTCATGTTGTGGAAGAAGTAGAGCCGAGCAGTGGGGGTAGTTGTGGTTATGTGCAGGACCTTAGCTTGGACCTGCATGTTGGTGTTATTAAGCCATGGTTGCTCCTGGGTGAGTATATCGATTTGGCACTAACTCATTGATTCCTTTTAGCCATATTTCTCGTTTTTTCCCGAATATGTATTATTCTGTTCTATCAGCTACCCTGCTGAGAAGTTGAAATGTTTCCTTTTTTAGATTTGGAACTTCCGTTAGCTGACCCACAATATATCCATAAGAAGCATAGATTCCAGTAGCACATGGCACCTGGTATTTGGATTTTAGAACAACTTTCATCCGTTTTTTTGTTTTTTTGTTTTTTTTTTACTTCTCCGGAGGATAGCATGTTAATGTTGTATTTTCTTGGATTATAAATGGATATAGCCTTAAAAATCATCAAATTAGAAAGAATGCTTTTAATTAGGTAAAACTGTAAGTAGCAAGGGTTAAGGTTATAGAAAAGTTAGTACTTGAAATAGCCAAGTGCTTGTTTGCCTTCCCTGCTGTTACAGATCATGGAATGCATGACTCTTATAGCCACATCTAAGTGCCTGTTTTTTGAGTGTTAAGGAGAAATTGTGTTTTCATTTTATAGCTATGAATTTGATAGTTTTATGATTTCTTGTATTAGGGAGAATATTGTTTCCCTATATAAAGCATGCTCCGCAAATAGTAAATGAAGAACAGTATGAAAAGTACAAACTTGTTAGCTTGGCAAGAATATGGTATGGCATTCTCTAAAAAAAATTAGTATGTTCAAGTAGATTTGAATTATTTTTCATTTGTGAGTAGAGAAATTAAGACTTGGAAAGATTAATGATTTGCCAATATTTATGCGGCCAAGCCATTCTTGAGTAGAAAGAACACGGAACTGGGAATCAGAAATAGCCAGGTCCTGTTGTGAAGTGCACATAGCATCTCCTTTTTAAAAAACTCTCTGAAGTAGGGATTATCAACTCCATTTCACAGATGGGAACTGGATTTAACAATAGTTAAGTAATTTGCACAAGGTAACACACCTAGTAAATAACAGAGCTGGGCATCAAGGTCAAGTCTGATCCACCCCCGCTCTACATTATCATTTAGACTGCTTTGGAGAGTCCAGGTTTTCAGTCCTGCTCTACCTTAGTAGATGAACTAGCATAAGTCATTTGTTCTCTCTGGTCCTGCAAGAAACCATCTGTAAAACTAAAGTAGAGGTATCTATTTCTCTCATAGGGTTATCCTGAGGTTGTGAAAATTTTTGAAACAAATTAATTGCAGTTACATAGGAGTTGTTACTGTATTATGTATTACATGTATTGCTACATGAGCTATCTTTCACTTCAAATAAATATCTCCAACTAGTTCCTGAAGCCCAGTGCAAAATCAAGGGACCATTTAGCTAGTCTGAAAGGTTGACCCAGGACTTGCACACCATTTCTAGGAAAGAAAATACGCTCAGGCACATTTTTCAGTTATTTGGCTTCCTTGTAGTAATAATGGTTTAAAATTCTATGGTAGAATTTTTTTTTTATAAGATTTATTTATTTATTTATTTGTGAGAGAGAGAATGAGAGAGAGCACATGAGAGGGGGGAGGGTCAGAGGGAGAAGCAGACTCCCCGCTGAGCAGGGAGCCCGATGTGGGACTCGATCCCGGGACTCCGGGATCATGACCTGAGCCGAAGGCAGCTGCTTAACCAACTGAGCCACCCAGGCGCCCCTCTATGGTAGAATTTTAAAATATCATTTCACTCTCATGAACTTCGCTTGTGATTTTTTTATCTAGACTTATCCAAAGTGAGCTGATCAAGGTAGTATTCTCAGATTGGCATTGGAACCCTTCCCAGAATCCTGGGAGAGTTCTGGGAGAGACTTCTGAAACTAGACCTTATATGGTCTCCTCTCTGGACCAGGAAATGGGATGTTTTTATCAGGTACAACCTGCTTTCCTGTGAGAGGTAGATGGACCTTTTTCTGCCTAGTTACAAGTGCCTTATTTCCGAGGGACCCGTGGATGATTACATCTTAAGTTCTTCCACATGAATGATGCAGGAGTTCTTTCTGACCAGACTGAGTTTCTCTCTGGAGATGGGGGGATTGTTTCTAGGTTGCTTCAAAGAGCTTTCTTCATCTCTTTAAAGCAACACAACTCCCACCTAGCACTATTGAAATTAGTATTTGTTTTTGGTAGGGAATAAAGAAAATGAAGCTGTAAAACTGTAATCTTTTTCGGTTAGCTCATAAATTCAAACCAGCTTCTGCATTTCAAAAATCTTACGTAGGCCCTTGAACTATCTAACGGGTTGACAAAAAGATCTTAGCATTTTTGTCCTAGGCTTTGAAAATTATATTTTTACAGCAAAATCCCTAGGACTTTTCTTAAAACCAACTTACTTCGTAAAAGTAGAAAATTCCATTTCTCTTGGGTAGTTGAAAGGTACATGTATTATTTGTTTATATATATATATATATATTTATATTCTGTTAAGAAGTTCCAAATGGTGACATTTGAGATCTTCTCTTCAATTCTAAGTGAAAATCTTGGGATCTTTTATACGGTTATGGAGATGGGAGGTGATAATACATTAAATTTGTATAGCTCTTTATTTTGTGCAGTTCTTCCACAAATATTGTTAACTCATCCTCATAGTAATTTATGCTCCTGTTTTTATTCATTTATGAATGTTCACTCCTACCAATTTTCTCAAATAAAACATTTCTCTTTCAAATATCATTTATTTCCCATTTCAGTAATGCTTTTGGTTTGTTTTTGTGATGATGAAAATGGTGACTTATAAATTAAGACATACTACATCAGAATTTATACAATACTTAGTATTTTCATAAAAAGAATCTCTTAAACAGGATTCTGGAGATCTTATGTAGCTATTTTTTATGATACATATATTATGATGGCAAAATACTGAAAATACCTCATCTTTATATTTCCATAATAATCCTTGGCCAAATAATGAGTATTAGTGGCTTGTAAGTATTGATGTAAAAATAACTGTAAATTGTTATTCTTAGCCCTCTTTGTTTAATTGTTTCCCTATTCATCAACTTTTTAATCATTTTCAAAACTATTCATACAGTAAAGTTGACTTGGTATTTAGTTCTATGAGTTTTAACACAACTATGATTCATGTAGCCACTGTTAAAATTGTAAAATTCTTAAAATTGATATTTGTTTTTAAATCTCAATTAAGATAGTTTATAAAAGGATAACATTCTACTTTTTCAAAATAAAGGTTTAAATAATACATTGTTGGGGTACCTGGGTGGCTCAGTCGGTTAAGTGTCGGCCTTCAGTTCAGGACCAGTCACAGAACCAAGTCCCACATGGGCTCCCTGCTCTGTGGGGAGCCTGCTTCTTCCTTTCCCTCTGCTGTTACCCCTGCTTGTGCTTGCGCGTGCGTGCTGTCTCTCTCTGTCAAATAAATAAATAAATAAAATCTTTAAAAAAAAAACAAAAAAATCATTTTTAAAAATAACACATTGTCGGGGCACCTGGGTGGCTCAGTCGTTAAGCGTCTGCCTTCGGCTCAGGTCATGATCTCGGGGTCCTGGGGTCGAGCCCCACATCGGGCTCCCTGCTCAGCGGGAAGCCTGCTTCTCCCTCTCCCACTCCCCCTGCTTGTGTTCCCTCTCTCGCTGGCCTCTCTCTGTCAAATAAATAAATAAAATCTTAAAAAAATAAAAATAACACATTGTCATGATATACAGTATACAGTGTTTCTTTTATTTTTATTTTTTATTTTATTTAATTTTTTTTAAGATTATTTATTTATTTATTTGAAAGAGAGAGACACAGCGAGAGAGGGAACACAAGCAGGGGGAGTGGGAGAGGGAGAAGCAGGCTCCCCGCAGAGCAGGGAGCCCGATGCGGGACTCGACCCCAGGACCCCGAGATCATGACCTGAGCCGAAGGCAGATGCTTAACCAACTGAGCCACCCAGGCGCCCTACAGTGTTTCTTTTAATAATGTGTCTTTCCAATAAATGTTTAACACAGGACTGTAACACAAAGCAGCCACTTAAAATTGGAGAAAAGCTGATGTTTATATCTAGAATTTAGAGAGAATTAACATGAACTGTAATACTACCAAGTATTAAATGAAACATACAAGCCAATTACCTGAAATCCATTTATGCTGACTAAAATTGTTTCCCCACCTATTAACACTCATAATTTTCTTATTTGAAAAGGCAGAGCATACAAGTTAACAGTTTTTGGTCTCAAGGATACTAAATTTATTTCAATAGAGTTCATATTCTGGAAGTGACTTTCAAAATGTACCAGCCAATTCGAAATACAATCAACCTGTCGTGTTTGGTGTGTGTGTGTTTAATGGAAATGATTGAAGTATCCAGCCTTGATAAATATAATAATGGCAATCTAGGGTTAAAAGAAAGAATTTCATTCATGCATGTTTCTTTCTTTTTTTTTTGCTATTTTAAGACCTAGGCAGAGTAGAATTAATTATCCTTTATTTTAAAAATGATTTGCATTTAATTTATTTGAAGCCATTTCCACCCTGGAGATGGTTAGAACTTCCTGCAGAAAACTGAGAAATTACTTTTTAATTATGAAGTATTTCAAAGGTATAGATGATTACAGACAATAATATGACAGACAACTACATATCCACCATCCAGTTTTTAACAGATATTAATATTTTGATAGGCTAACTTTTAGGAATAAATTTAAATGTAGACTCAGTAAGGAATCTGTGAGTTTCAGATTACTAGGCGAATATTGACCAACCAGTGTACTTGCTGGCTTTTCAGCTACCTAAAATCACATAATAGAAGCTGGCAGATTCCCTAGATAGGTGAGGTAAGAAAAACATCATGCATGGAAATGGATCCTAATTTAGGAAAGTAAAATACTTGAAATCTTTAAATAATAAATGCCCTATTTTTTCAATTGTTTAACTCACTTTATTTTAACTGGTTATCTCCTGTTTGGACTTGCATATTAGCTAGAGTCATTTTCCAAGTTTGGTAGACCTGGAGAGCCAACTTTGACAGGAAGAAACGGTAAAAGGGGATAGATAGCCCTATTGGTACACGGAATGTGGGTAGAATTCATAGACCAACAGTGTTTGCTCTAAGCTATTGGGTATTCCCAAACCAAATGGCACTGTGTTATTTTGTGGGTGGTTTTTTTAATACTCTTTTTTAAGTTACAAAAAAAGTAGATATTTATTGTAAAAAATACAGATGAACATAAAAAAAAGTTACCTGTAATCCCACTGTAAACATTTTGTTCTATATACTTCCTGTCCATTTTTAGGCATATACATGTTTTTATAAAAAAGGATGATGGTATTTTGTAACCTAATGGTATCATCACCTAATATATTGAGAATATATTTCCATGCCATAAATATTCTTCTGCATTCTCATTGTTTTGTTTTGTTTAAGTAAACTCTACCCCCAATGTGGGGCTCAAAGCCATAACTCTGAGATCGAGTCACATGCTTTACCCACTGAGCCAGCCAGGTACCTCTGCATTCTCATTTTAATGGGTGTATATATTTCACTACATAAATGTATCATTTTATTTAACCCAACCCCTATGATTAGGCTTTTGGTTGTTTTTATTTGTTTAGGGTTTTTTTGTATTATAAACAGTACTATAGTGAACATCCTCATAGCTAATCTTTGCAACACCCAGGAGTTTTAAGACAAATTGCTGGAAGTGGGATTGCAGAGGACAAGATACATACACAAGATGAATTTTTTTTTAAAGATTTTATTTATTTATTTGAGAGCAAGAACACAAGAGAGAAAGAGCATTAGCTGGGGGTGGGGGACAAAGGAAGAGGGAGAGGGAGAAGCAGATTCCCCACTGAGCAGGGAGCCTGATGATGTGGGGCTCTATCCTAGGATCCCAGGATCATGACCTGAGCTGAAGGCAGACACTTAACCGACTGAGCCATATAGGCACCCCACAAGATGAACATTTTTTAATGAATATTTCTAAATTGTCTTTTAGAAGGTTGGATTGAGGTCCTTCCAAGTTGTATTTTTTAAATAAATAACTAATAGAATTGCTACCAAAATTAGATTAAAAAGTTAGGATGATTATTTTTATTTTCAAGGTGATATGATTTATTTCTTATAGGGTCACAAGATGCTGCTCATGATCTGGATACTCTGAAAAAGTACAAGGTAAAAAAATGCTTCAGGTCTGGCACCATGTATAGGAAGTATTTTAATTGTTACATTTATTTAGAAACTATTAGTCCATTTCAGAGTTTGTTGGGTTTTTTTAGATTTATTTATTTATTTTTAGAGAGAGAGAGCACAGGGAGGGGCAGAGGAGGGGGGTAGAGAAACTTTAGCAGACTCCTCACTGAGCTGGGATCCCGATGTGGGGCTTGATCTCAAGACTCAGATCATGACCTGAGCTGAAACCGAAGAGTTGGACGCTTAATCAACTGCACCACCCAGGGGCCCCCATTTCAGAGTTTAACTGGTAACATTTTTGGCTCCTGTTTTAATAAAGTTGCAAAAATTATTGTACCTAATTAAAATATGTGGATTTGTAATCCATCTTTCCAATTTTATATTCTCTCTGTCTCCCTTCATGTATCCTTATGAACCTGACTTTGAAGCATGTTTTCTTGCCTCTGCTTATGTAGTTCCTTTGTGTGGGAAAGACTTTCCTCTTCTTTTCTCATCCAAGACCTACCCATGCCCGAGTCCCAACTCACATACTACTTCCCCAGTGCCATCTTCTTCCACCCTCAACTGGTGTGATTTATTACTTATTTCAGTGTTTACTAAAAATATTTCAGCCATCTATTTTGTCAAGCAGTACTTCAGCAGCATGGAATTGCTATGGTTTGTGAAATGCAAGAGGTTTTTATTCACATGAAGCTTATGATCTGAGGGGCAGAGAGGGGAGAAAGACAAATAAGCAGCTTCAGTACAGGTGTATTATGTGCTTTGATGGGGAAATGCAGGTGCTGTTGGAGAGCATATGAATGAGATGATGCCCTTGACCCATGTTTGGGTTGGGTTGGGGATTATAAGGTCAGGGAAATCTTCCTGGAGGAAATGATACTGAAGTTTGCTTGGAATGGGATGGGGAGGGAGCAGACAGAAAAGCATTCAGATAGGAGAAATTGTTTGTGTGGAGGCCCAGAAGAGAAAGGCCAGTGCTTTCAGAGACAGAAAAAAAAAAAAGGTCAGTAACCAGGACTTAGAGAGTGAGAAAGAAGAATACCAAGAAACAAGGTCAGAGATGTAAGCAAGAGTAAGATCACAAAAGTCCATGTAAGGCAGAGTAAACGCTTTGGACTTTATCCAGAAGTCTTTGGAAGTCTTTACCCAGGGGAGTAACAGGATCAAATTTGCAGTTTGCAAGGTTGCTTGTCAGAGGCAGTGTGGAAAATAAATTGGAGTGTTGCATAAACTAGCGTGGGGAGACTAGGAGGCAGTTGCAGTCACCATTATAACTGCCTGACAATAAGAGATAATGGCCTGAAAATGCATAAGGTTAAGAGAATTACTGTATTTCCTAATAGGATCCATCTTAGATTAATATTTTAACATAAGTAGCACAAGTTTCAAAGTCTTGCTTACACTAATAAGTTAATATTTCTCAAGGAAAAAATGAAAAATAGAAAAACTGATAAATTCATTCATTGGCAAGTGTTTCATTATCTGTCCCCTCTTAGGATACACCAATTCAAATTCGCTTTCATCCTGGTGATGTGAATCAAGCAGCTGTTTAAAAGATCCCTCTGTCTCTGTACATGTGACACTGTTAGATGCCTAATAGAACAAAGGTAAACTGAGCAGCTGAATAGAGGGTTTATTGAAAAATTTAGTGATTTGGCAAAACTAGATTATTGATTTAAATGTATGGCACATTTCAAAGGGATATAATTTTTTTTAAACTTTTTAAAATTTTTATTAAAAAGTGGAAACAGTACTAAAAAAAAGTTGACGTGAAGTGATACACACATACAGAGAGATGCTGTCACTGTTCCAGGTGTTCTCACAAAAGTCACCTCCAGTCTTCTTTGTTATCAGTACTGTTGTGTTCATCCTTTCTCTTCATCTGGTGGGAGATCGTGTGTCCCATTCTTTCCACTGAGCCTTGCAGCTTTCAGGACCCTCGTGTGTGTGTCTCACCTGGCCAGCCTGGAAATACAACCTGAAAGCAGTTCGCTTGGTGCGCCCGGCCTCGGAGCGGGTTGTAGGATTCCGATTGCAGGACTTTCAGTCCATTCTTCTTCACCACAGAACACACGTGCCTCTGGGAGTCAGTGCATCAAGTTGGGGAAAATGGGCACCTTCTGCCTTCCTAGTGTGCCCACCTTGGCCTCTCTGTCCCTTGGTCTCCTGCCTCCCACACATACTTGTCCTCCCCCCCACCCCCCACCTGGATGGCACAGTCTTTCTCATTCTTCATCATATTGATCAGGTCAAACAAGTGTCTCAAGCTTCCTGTTGAGAGCATGTGAAATGCTTTCTTTCTTAGGTGACTCTTGCCACTATTTGATCTCAAGGACCCCATGATACTTTCATTCAAGTTGTCAACTCTCCTTATAAGAGGTCCTGTTACTTTTCCCCAGGGTAGAATATATTAGGCCTGCTTTTTGAGGCAGATGGTACTCATTTGATTGTGTCATCTGCAAATGCTTAGGTTTCAACTTCCATCAGAGGGACAGGTATTCTTATTATTAGATAAATTGACCTCAGAAGTACAAATTTCTTGTCAAAGGAAGTCTGAAAGAGCAGATATTGAAACTAAAAGAACAACTGGTACCTGAAGCACAAGAACGTTGTTGAAATAACAATAGACTAGAATTTGGAGCGCCTGGGGTCTCAAGCCGATTCAACCTTAAAAGCTCTGTCCCTGGCTCTCCCTCTCCCTCACCCACCCCCTCTGAGGGCCAGAAGGCAACCAGCCTCCGCAAGCCAGGCATCAAGCCCTCACCAGGAACCGGATCAGCCAGCATCACGATCTCGGATTCCCAGCCTCCGGAACTATGAGAGATAAACGTTTGTTGTTTCAGCCACGTAGTCTATGATATTTTGTTTTAGCTCCCTAAGACACCCAAAGCCCTACAGTTACTACCAGGTTAGAACCAGGTTAGAAATGACAAAAACATCTGAAGAAATTGCCCCCAGGGCAGCCTAATAATCCCAACAGTCCCAGATCTTGGGTGCTGCTACTCTGAGGGCAGAATTAGAAATTAATTTGTGTCAGTGCCAGCCCTACTCCCCAAAACGTAGCAAATGACCTAGATGGTCTAATTCAGAGGATAGGCACTCCAAAGTCCACCTTGTGCAATAGTATCTTCCTGGCCCGGGAGCCAGAAAGCTGGGCACTTGCCAAGCCACCATTCACAAGTCCGTTCTTCTGGAATCAGCACTACTCTCTTCTGGAGGCTCTCTTTCAAACTGCGAGTTTCACTGAGCTGGGAGGCAGAAGCTCATTGCTCCAAGCTGGTCCACCAGATGCAGCTGCCAAGCAAGAGAGAGCCCCAGAGGCCTGAAAAAAGAAAGAGTGGGGACCGGTGGGAGGGAACTGGGGGGAGGGAGGAAGGCAGATGAGGGGCCACTATTGCCTTTTCTGTGTGCTGACACGATTCCACCATAGAGAATTCTGCTCCTGGCTTGAGCTGGGGTACTAAAGCTATTATTTATAGCTTACAGCCTCCCAAATCAGGCGGCACTACATGCATGGGAAGGTAACCAGAAGAAGCAGGGAGCACATCACGGTGGGGACATTGCTACAGCAGATAGTGGCCATGGGAGCTGTGGTGGCAGCTTGTTCAGAGAAGATTCTGTTCTGCTTTAATAGCATCTGATTCCAAGTGAGGCTGAGCCTCCAGATCTGCTGACACTGCTGCTCCTGGATCCAAGTCGGTCAATGGCTCGGCATCTGGACCCCTCAGCCTTCGGGCAGGCTGCACTGAGCTCAGGCAGAAAATGGAATTTCCCCTTCCTGCCTCATTAAAGGAACCATCCGAGTTCACTTCTCCAACAGGAGCAATTTGGGCTGAATTGAGTCTTGAGCAGTGATGAGCCGAGGCATCAAATTCCATGAGCCTTCCTGTGTCTCAGTAAGAAATGCACTGGAGTCAGAAAGAAATCACTGCACCAGTCCTCTCTCCCATGGGACATATGCAACTCCATCTGCTGCTTCACGTGCTAAGAGCTACAGATGACAGTCATTTCTAAGAAACCACAAAAATAAATTTCTTTCCAGGCCGTACTTTGCATTTTTACCTCCATTGAGCATATCACTGGGCACCAGGCAGAGAATACTATGGGTAACAAAATCTCACTGGCTTTAGATGTATCTACATTTGGGAAGCAGGCCATTCTGGAGGTTTCCTCTAGAATATCCAGATGATGGAGGTGCCACATTGATGAGATGTTTCCTATAACATCTCTCTTAATCCCCTCTGTTTCTCCCATGTGGACCCCGCTTTCCTTTCAGCTTCTTCAGTTCCATTCTCGGTCATGAGATTTGTTGTTCCAGCGTGGGCTCACTCTCCAGCCTTAGAACTGTCACCGATAGTTGCTTTTCTGGGTGAATAGGCAAACTCATTGGTTGAGAGACCTCAAGGTAGGAGGAAATGAGCTGCAGTGTCCACGGGAGAACTTGGGTGCGCTCAAGGAGTGACTTGGTGGCGCGTTCCCCTGAGGGTGGAGGCCAGCCTGCCGACGAATAGGGAGACCAAAGTAACCGCTCTGCCTCCCGGACCCTTTCAGCCTTAGCTGAATCTCGCCGCAAAACAAAGAGGTTTTGCGGATCTAACGTAATTTGGAAAAACCACCTTTCAGCCCCTGCGTGTTTCTCCTCCCAAAGGTCCAGATGTGCCCGCTCTCTCGTGCACCCCGGTCATTCCAGGCCGTCCTCTGTCTCAGGGCCGTAAAGTGCTATAATTAATAGAAATTCTCTTGGGGAGGACCATTTCAGAAGTTTCAGCAGGAATTTCATTTTAATGTTTAGGTACAGTAATAGTAGTTGCTTTATTAATAAGGTATTCAAGTGCCTGGTGTGTGCCCTATAAAGCCCTATGGAAGATAGAAAACTGACTCTAACATAAAATGTTCCAAGGTACTTACTGCTGCATTGTTCATAGTAGCAAATCATTGAAAACAGCCCACGTGATCATCGATAGGGAACTGTTTAAACAATAGTACACTCACACCATAGAATACTGAATAGCTATACAAAAGACCACCAAGAAAAGGGTCTGTAAATATATGAAAAAATCTCCAGGACATATTTAAGTGAGAGGGGAACCCAAGGTGTTGTCTTTGTGTAAGAAAGGGAATAAATTATTTGCCTAAAGATGTTCTAAAAGCGCGCAATGACGTAGGGGGACGTGCGTGCCCTCTGTACGGGGAGCGACTGAGTCGGCCTTTTCTGCCTGTTCCTCCCCCTAGCCCCCTCCTTCAGCTTCTTTGAGCACTTAATAGAAAGTGCCGCTCCGGCTGCACCGCTCGGTCAGAGCTCCCGGCTCCTGCTAAGGTAGTGCCTTAGCATGATCATCTACCGGGACCTCATCAGCCATGGTCAGTAGGACAGACAGAGGGTAACATTGATGACTCGCTCATTGGTGGAAATGCGTCCTCTGAAGGCCCGGAGGGCGAAGGTCCCGAAAGTACAGTAATCGCTGGTGTTGATACTGTCATGAACCATCAGTTGCAGGAAACCAGCTTCACAAAAGAAGCCTACAAGAAGTACATCAAAGATTACATGAAATCAATCAAAGGCAAACTTGAAGAACAGAGGCCAGAAAGAGTAAAACCTTTTATGACAGGGGCTGCAGAGCAAATCAATCACATCCTTGCTAATTTCAAAAACTACCAGTTCTTTGTTGGTGAAAACATGAATCCACGTGGCGTGGTTGCTCTGCTGGACTCCCATGAGGATGGTGTGAACCCATATATGATTTTCTTTACAGACGGTTTAGAAATGGAGAAATGTTAACGAATTCTGCCATGACTTTGGATGCATCAGCTGTTGCCATAACGGGCTGCTCCTCTTCACCCACATGACACCAGGACTTAGACAGATGGGACTGATGGCCTCTTGAGCTCTTCATTTGTTTTGACCCTGATTTATTTGGAGCAGAGGCATTGTTTTTAAGAATAAAAAACATGTCATGTAGGTTGTCTAAAAATAAAATGCGTTTAAACTCATTTGAGAGCATGCCTCTTAGTTTAACACACATTTAAATCCATCCTGTGTAGTGTTCTGGAGAAGCTAGAGCCTGGTGGTAGACTACTGCTAGAAAGCATAAGACTGCCTGCAGATAACTTCTACAGTGAAAAACTACTTCTGGGACTGGAATATAAAAAACAAGAATCAAAAGTCTTCATTCTGAGTTCCAGTAAAGGGAAAGACCATGCTCATAGCTGGGCCAACGTTTGAAGTGGATTCCTTACACATTTCATCACCCACAAACAGAAGTAGTTAACTCTGGAGGAGATTACCAAAAGAATAAAAGGAGACTAATAACAGTAAAAAAAAAAAAGATGTTCTAAAAGAATATACAGGAAACTTCAACAAAGGTGGTTACCATTATTGTGGGAGATAACGGAGTAGGTAGGGACACGGTGAGAGCAAGATTTCTTAATGTTTCTATTTTGTAATGTTCTGATTTTTGAACCAGTTTCTTTTTTTTTTTAAGATTTTTATTTATTTGACAGAGACACAGTGAGAGAGGGAACACAAGCAGGGGGAGTGGGAGAGGGAGAAACAGACTTCCCACTGAGCAGGGAGCCCAATGCGGGGCCGAACCCAGGACCCTGGGACCTGGGACCATGATCTGAGCCGAAGGCAGATGCTTAATGACTGAGCCTCCCAGGCATCCCTGAACCAGTTTCAAAATATAAAAGTTTATTAAAATTGGAAATAATAATGCCTAAATGTGAGGATAAAGTGACATATACCTAGCACATACCAAGTTCTCAATAAGGGGCTATTATTATCCATATTACAAGGGCTTCCCAAGGGCAATCATTGTTAGGACCTCCGTAATTACATTTTGGAAGTATGTCTAATTACTAGAAAGGGTTTTAGACTGGATGCCCATCATCACCACCACCTGTGACTCAGTACAATTCTTTTTAATCAGGACCAATCAATACCCATATTAACTGCATTTCCCAACAGCTAAACTCCCCAGGCATTGGTAATTCACAATATTTGTAAAGCACTTTTACCTTTCAACAGGTTTTCCCAAGATTCTGGTTTTCTCCATAATCCTGTGAAGATCTATAGATCTATACATCCATATATGAAAGACCTCATTTCTTTTCTTTTGGGAATGTAGAATACATTTGGTTTTTTTGTTGTTTTTTTTTTAAGATTTTATTTATTTATTTGAGATAGAGAGAATGAGAGAGAGAGAGAGCACATGAGAGGGGGGAGGGTCAGAGGGAGAAGCAGGCTCCCCGCCGAGCAGGGAGCCCGATGTGGGACTCGATCCAGGGACTCTAGGATCATGACCTGAGCCGAAGGCAGTCGCTTAACCAACTGAGCCACCCAGGCGCCCTGTAGAATACATTTGTAAAGACAAGACGAACACATCAATAATGTAAAACATTGGAAGATGTTCTATAATTAAGGGCAGAATCGTAATATAACATTGGAAGATGTTCTATAATTAAGGGCAGAATCATAATATAATCCTGGTCAGAAGTACACTGACAGTGAGTGACTTGACATAGATAAGACTTCACTGGGGAAAACAGGACATTGCAGACTTTATCTTCTAAAAATGTTCTTACCTTTCTAGTTTCTCCCATCTCCTCTCTATTTAAGTCTTTCTTGAGTAGATAGTTGAGGTGTTTTCTGTTGTCTTTCTTCCACAAGGCAGTTAGGTTAGTAAATGGCTTATGACTCTGTCTTCATAAGGCCTAATTCCTGGAGTGTCTTAATCAATGTTCTTTGGGTTGGGAAGCACAGAAACCTGAGCAAGGAATGAGAATGTGTATGATTTAGGGGGAGCTCTGGAATCAGAGCAGAGAGTAGCTGTGCTGGAGAAGAGAACGCCATCCAAGATGGTGCTTCTCTCACACTGGCATCATGGCCCCTCTCTGCACATCTACTCTATTCTTATTTGGGAGCAGAAATTTTCAGCTTCTTTGAGCACTTAATAGAAAGTGGCTGTCTTAAAGCTCTCCAGTTTGTGGATCATTCTAGCTGTCTTGTATACCTAGTTTTTAAAATTTCTTTATTTTCAAAGATTTTATTTATTTGAGAGAGAGAATGAGATAGAGAGAGAATGAGATAGAGAGAGCATGAGCGGGGGAGGGTCAGAGGGAGAAGCAGACTCCCCGCTGAGCAGGGAGCCCGATGCGGGACTCGATCCCGGGACTCCAGGATCATGACCTGAGCCGAAGGCAGTCGCTTAACCAACTGAGCCACCCAGGTGCCCATAAAATTTTTTTTTAAATCTTTTTTTTTTTTTAAGATTTTATTTATTCATCTGACAGAGAGAGACACAGTGAGAGAGGGAACACAAGCAGGGGGAGTGGGAGAGGGAGAAGCAGGCTTCCCACTGAGCAGGGAGCCCGATGTGGGGCTCGATCCCAGGACCCTGGGATCATGACCTGAGCCAAAGGCAGACACGTAACGACTGAGCCACCCAGGCACCCCCTATTTTTAAAATTTCTAAAGATTATTTGATCAGTTTTGTTTAAGTCAGGTGTCTGCCTGAATCCAGTCAGCTGTGCTAGGGGAGGAGTAGGGCACTGCCAGAGCCATATCTAGGAGGGTAGTAGGGGCAAGAGAGGTAGAGCTGGACAGGTAGTCTAAAATATATGTGAAATACATGAAAATACGGAGATCAGGCAAAACCTAACACCCATGTTAAGAGAGAATAAGTACAGTGAGGCATGTCATAACAAGAAACAGTGCCTTGGGCACGTGGGTGACTCAGATGGTTAAGCCTCTGCCTTTGGCTCAGGTCCTCATCCCAGGGTCCTGGGATCGAGTCCCACATCAGGCTCCCTGCTTGGAAGGGGGCCTGCTTCTTCCTCTCCCTCTGCTGCTCCCCCTGCTTGTGCTCTTTCGTTCTCTCTGTCAAATAAATAAATAAAATCTTAAAAAAAAAAGAAACAGTGCCTTATTTTTCTGATCCATTTTGCTTTTGAATTCTTTTAATTGACTTTCCACATGACTCCTTCCATATGCTTGGTAGACTGTAGGAAAGGAACTCAAATGCACAGATGGAGTAGAAGGTTGCTTTTGTGTACCATTTGAAAGAAAATCTTTCATGACCATCCTTTCAACCAGACTAATTCATTGGAATCTCTGGGTTTGAGGCTCTGTGGCATTGACATTTTTAAAAAACTCACTGAGTGATTCTGATGGGCAGGCACACTTGAGAACCATCATATTTATGACGAATATGAAGGAAAATTGGTAAATAATTATTGAAAGGGAAGTTTCTGTTATTGATCTACTTCCCTTATTCGAGTTTATTATATGGATATTCATTGATTTTTCTAACAAATATTTTAAGTAATTTCTGTGCTCAGGTCACTGCTCACTCACAGTGCTTACTTGGAATAGTGAATAAACCAAACATGGTCCCTACCCTCATGGAGTTTCTAGTACCATGAGGGAGACAAATAATCTCAAAGTGATAAGAGCTATAATTAGGGCAAGTAGAGGGTGCTATGGGAATGTATAGAATTAGCACTTCTGGTGAGGAATGGGCAGTCAAAGAAGGCTTCCTGCAAGTATTATTCAAGTGAGTTATGCTTAAAATGTTTATTCTCGTTACAAATCTCAACATCCCATTTTCTTTTTAATTAGCCTAATATTAATTCTTTAGAGAATTTTTAAAAATCATCTTTTTTTTCTCTTTAAGGTGACTCATATTCTCAATGTTGCATATGGAGTTGAAAATGCTTTCCTCAGTGACTTTATATATAAGAGCATTTCTATATTGGATCTGCCTGAAACCAATATCCTGTCTTATTTTCCAGAATGTTTTGAATTTATTGAACAAGCAAAAATGAAGGTAAGTTTCATTTTGATCCACAGTTCCTCAAAGGCAGAAATTTTGAAGTATAAGTCCATTATCCAATCTTTATTCTTTTTGTGATGAATACAGAGAACCACTATGAAATTTCCCCTCCACCAATCGTTCATGAACTTCTACAACTTTTTAGTTCTCCAATTTTTCTTCTCAATGAGATATATACTTTTTTTTTTTTAAAGTAATCTCTGTGCCCAATGTGGGGCTCAAACTCATGACCCTGAGATCAAAAGTTGCATGCTCTATTGACTGAGCCAGCCAGGCGCCCCTCAATGAGATACTTACTTTTAACATTAATTTCTCATCTTCCTATGGCTTCCTGAGAAATATTAAGAGATAGGGCGCCTGGGTGGTTCAGTCGTTAAGCGTCTGCCTTCGGCTCAGGTCATGATCCCAGGGTCCCGGGATCAAGTCCCACATCGGGCTCCCAGCTCGGCGGGAAGCCTGCTTCTCCCTCTCTCACTCCCCCTGCTTGTATTCCCTCTCTCGCTGTCTCTCTCTCTGTCAAATAAATAAATAAAATCTTAAAAAAAAAAAAAAAGAAATATTAGGAGATAAAATCTCCACTGAACTGAATTTTCCTGTGTTTATATGTACTTAGATTTCCTTTGATGGTTTATAACCACCTGCCCTCTAACCAGTTTGCAAGATAATCAGGTGGAGTATGGGATAGATACTGCTAGTCCTTTTAATGTATTTATGAAGATTAATTTGCATTTTTGTGGATGTGGTAGGGATAGTGAATTTATGCATTTTTAACAATAGAAAGTTATAGGGTGCTCTAAGGACTAAATGTGTATTGCTTTACTGAGATTGTATGAAAATGCTGATCAGAAGCTGTCCACTGGTTCTCTTACTTTAAAAGACCAACAGATAATATCCTACTTCAACTTTGGTAATAGATCCAAGTCAACACTGCGCTTCTCGGTTGGCTATTACCAGTAATTATACCTTGAAATGACATCATTTTTAGTTAGCATATAATTCTTACAAAATTTATGTTAGATAAATAGATGGGAGTGTAGAAGCACTTATAGAGAAAAGTTAACTCTCCTGGGGCACCTAACAATTAATGACACTCAACATTAGAATCCAGCTTAGTTGAATTCTGGCTAATGATTTCCCTTCTACCTTTTCTCCTAACCTTTTTTCTTCCCTCTCCCTTCCTTTTATTTAGTAAAATTTATTGAATGCCTTACGTGCCCAGCACTGTTCTAGGTGCTTTCCTTTAGATTATCTGGAAAATATAAAACTCTTCAACTCTACCATTCAGCTTTATTTAATAGCAGATATTTAGATAAAAGAAGAGGAAGAGGGTTTCTAATTCAAGGCCTACTATTGGCCAGTATTTTCTCTTATGAAAAATTTTATAAGATCTGGATTATAACATTCCAGTGTGCCAGTTGATAGTGTTAAAAATAAACATGATCATGTTTCTGTATTAGCTGCTTCTCTAAGGAGATGTGAGATATGCCTTAAATGGCAAAAGAAAAATATAGGCATCATCCATATGCATATTCATATTCAAAGATATGTACATGTTGCAAGCAAAAAGTAGAAAGGGTAATAATTGATTAAAAGTTTCCTTGGCTTGGGTTTTCTAAAAAACAGAACCTGAGACAAGGATCAAGAGCTGGTGCCTCATTTGAGAGATGGAATCCATGGGCAGTGAGAGTGGGAGACAGGGAAGTGATTCAGGAAAGGATGGGAAGCCACGTGAGATGATGCATTTCCCTTGCTAAGCACAACTGCACAATGAGCTGACAGTGGAATAGTTGGGTGCTTAGCAGGTGTACCTGCTCTGCCACTTAAGGCATCTCCTGGCAGGGAGCACAAAGAACTGCACCTCTGTACAGACTTGGGGAGGGAGGGAAGAGAGAACTCATCTACCTGGCTTGCTGTCAGCTCCTGTTTTAGTGGTCAAAATTTACCCCGCAGGGAGGTAACTAATCCCACAGTTCCAGGTTACACACTCTGTCCTTCAGCAGCTGCCTTGAAGCCAAACTCAGTGGCCTGTGCACTTTGCATCCACGTTCAGAAGCAGCAGGGGAATCCAGAACTCAGGGTGTACTTGTTTCTGCAGAGACCATCACAGGGGAAGAGCCAGGCCTTCTCAGTAGGCCAGCAAAACTCATCAGGCCTAAGGGGGGCAGCGGGCCAAGAAGAGGAGGCTGAGGTGGAGAAGCTTAGGGCCCATGAGGTGATGGCACCAAGGGAATCTGAGGAGGTACCTACAAGGTTTCTGTTACTAGATGTATTAGAATTCCATAATCTGTTCTCATTTCTCAAGCATTATGTTTGTTTGTTTTTAAAGATTTATTTATTTGAGGGAGAGAGAATGAGAGAGAGAGAGCACATGAGAGGGGGCAGGGTCAGAGGGAGAAGCAGACTCCCTGCCGGGCAGGGAGCCCGATGTGGGACTCGATCCCAGGACTCCAGGATCATGACCTGAGCCGAAGGCAGTCGCTTAACCAGCTGAGCCACTTAGGCGCCCCTCAAGCATTATGTTTTATACTGCAGTCCTAAACTCAGCCAATATTTCCTTGCCCTGAAAACTCTTTACAGTTCAAATTAATACATACTTAGTTTTAGCAATAGAATTCTTGAATTTTCTTCATTTTTTCTAGAAGAGATCTTTTCGTAACTTTCTCTGTTATATATGCAGGTTTTATTAAATGTGATTACTCAGTTAATTGAGTGTCTCAAAACTACCTTTCTAGGCCCTACACTTTGTTGTTTTATCTTTTCACGTATAGCTGCCAAAAGGAATCTCTTCTATTTTCCCATGTCTTTTCTCATTTTCCTCTGTACTTGTAAAACCCTGTTGTTTGGTTTCTCTGCCTTTTCTCTATCTCTGCCTCATGCATTATTTGTTAGATTTATGCCTTAAGGGACAGAAATACACACAAGAGGAAAGTAGTAGAGTAACCTCTGTAGCCTTAAGAGTTCTTTTATGAAAATTTACGTGACTCCCTTTTTTTATGGGCAAAAGGTTTTGTTAATATGAAAAGGTGTATTTGATAGTCCATGTTTACTTTATTACTCATTTTATGAGATGTGATTTTAAAAACATGATGTAAGTAAACTATGTCATTGTACAAAAATTGGAAAATACAAATAAGTAAAAATTTACCCTCCTCACACCATTTAGACATAATTACTGGTAACATTTTCATATATATATATTTAAATATCAAAAGACTCACTTAAAAAAGACCTAAACTTGGCTCAGTTAATCTGTCAACAAATATTAATTACTTATTCTGAGAGGATATGAGGGATACATACATACTGCTGCCCTCAAGGAGCTTGCAGTCTAGTTGAAAAGTTATTCACAACAGCGTGAGAACAAAGAATGCTTGATAAACTGGAAATACGATAACATGATTTCTATCTGCCCATAGCAAAACGGTGATTCAAATTTTTAAGAGAACACTTTCTTCTTGGGAATGGAGAACAAAATTAATTTATTTGCTTGGCAAACATTCATGGAATATCTACTGTGTGCCTAAAATTGCACTAAGGATGCAGCGTACAAAGGTGGCTAAGATATCCCCCCTGACCCCATCTCACTCAGAGAGAGACAGGCTTCTTAGAGCAGAAGCTGGTGTTAGCTGGACCAAGAAGCGGAGCAATGGCCTTCCAGGTGGAGGACAACAGTTAGTGCAGAAAATGTTTCTTTATGAATTTAAATCATTACTATTTTGAGTCCTGGAAAGGGGATATAAAGTGAATACCTTTTTTTTTTTTTTTTTTTTACAATTTCATTCATTTATTTGACAGAGAGAGCGCAAGCAGGGGGAGCTGCAGCCGAGGGAGAGGCAGAGGGAGAAGCGGGCTCCTTGCTGAGCAGAGAGCCTGACGTGGGACTCGATCCCAGGACCCTGGGATCATGACCTGAGCCGAAGGCAGACGCTTAACCTACTGAGCCACCCAGGCGCCCAAGCCAATAACTTTTCTGAGAATACTTTCTCTCCTTTTTATTTTATTTTATTTTATTTTTAAATATTTTATTTATTTATTTGAGAGAGACAGTGATAGTGAGAGAGAGCTCGAGCAGGAAGGAGGGAGAGAAGCAGACACCCCGCGGAGCAGGGAGCCTGACACGGGGCTCGATTCCAGGACCCTGGGATCATGACCTGAGCCGAAGGCAGAGGCTTAACCATCTGAGCCACCCAGGCGCCCCTCTCCTTTTTATTTTAAGATTTATTTACTTATTTTAGAGAGAGCGAGGTGGGGAGGGGTAGAGGGAGAGCAAGAGAGAATCTCAAGCAGACTCCCTGCTGAGCACAGAGTCCAGGGTGGGGCTCGATCTCACGACCCTGAGATCATGACCTGAGCAGAAACTGAGAGTCAGACACTTAACCCACTGAGCCACCCAGGAGCCCCTCTGGGAATACTTTCAAGGACAATATGATACCCAAAGAATAATAAAAGATAAATAAGTCAATTCAAAGGCTATAGAAAGCAACAGAAAGGTAGCTGTTACATAAGGGTATAAGAAAGAAGAAAATAATAACATTATTAAACATGAGTAGTATGTAGTCAGGAAATATTAAAAATGACATTGAATGATATCTCTCTCTTTTTTTTTAAAGATTTTATTTATTTATTTGAGACAGAGAGAATGAGAGAGAGAGAGCACATGAGAGGGGGGAGGGTCAGAGGGAGAAGCAGGCTCCCTGCCGAGCAGGAAGCCCGATGCGGGACTCCATCCAGGGACTCCAGGATCATGACCTGAGCCGAAAGCAGTCGCTTAACCAACTGAGCCACCCAGGCGCCCAATGATATCTCTTATTTAGCTTACAATTCTGGGTTTCTTTCAAACATCTGATTTGTTTTGAGATGAAAGAAGTTCCTTTTCATCATTTACTGTAATATGATTTTTAAATGCCTCTAATCTCATAAAAATGACCTATTACACAACGTGAGAAAAGTTGCATGTATGTATAGTATTGGTATTAGCCCATCCTGTACAGAAACAGTTAAAATTTGGTAATAGTCATAAATATAAGAAAACAATTGAAATTGTCTTTTTTGATAATGAGGATTTTCAAAATACTAATTTTTATTTTGAATCATTTGGTTTTCTTGAAATGAGAAGCATTTGCAAATTTATTGCAATAGATTAGGAAAGGAATTTTGCAACAGATTTATAATTGTGAGAGAACTGCCTTGCAAAAGTGAAATAATCCAATGAGTCCTAAAGATGGTATTGTTAATCTATGCTTTGGGTAGAGAGTTTTCAGTTTAGGTTTTATTTTGTCTCCCTTCCCCTGTTCCCATCTTTCTTTTGTGTTGTACCAAAAGAAGAATCGGGAAATGAAGTAATTAACCAGAATGTCTAATTCTGTAGGGTTCACTTCATTTCATCTAGATCATTAACTTTTTAAAAGCCTGAGATAAGTCAACCTATATCAGTGCTGTTCCGTCAGCTCCATCATTTCATTATTAATGTGGTATTAACCCGTCAAAATTGGTCTTGCACTGTGTCCCTCTTCACTTGTAAAGTATCATTTGCAAGTTACCCGAAACATTTTTCATTTATTGACCTGATGCTAAGGTATCTAATTGCCTTTTCTACTTCACATTGTCATGAGCTGTTTGTGTCATCATTTTACTACCTCATAAATTTAACTATTTTTTAAGTTACTTCCTTCCAGAATAAAGTATATCCAAGGGTAGAAAATTTTTTCCTTGCTGGTCATTTTACACATAGATTACCAAGCCAGTGACACTAGTTTCTTCTTGGTCTTTCTGTTCAGTGTTATGATTGTCATTTTATTTGTTTCCACATATATTACCTGTGATTTTTCTCTTATTTATCGATGTGTATTTCCTAAGTTTACTAGGCTTTTATATGTACTTTACTATATTAGTTCAGTTTAATAAAAGATACTTTTCCAAAAAAAAAAAAAAGATACTTTTCCAAAATTCTAAATACATTATCAAGGCATTTCAATCCCTGGGGGGTAGGAAGAGAAGTTAGTTGATTGATTAATTGATTTTTTTTTTTCCATTCATTGCTTACAAGGAATTGTATTTTGGTAATTGAATACATTGAATCAAATTGATAAAAGGAATGTTTTTATAATTTCAGGTAGTATAAGAATGTACAAGTGATTTAATAACCTTTCTAAGTGAATAATGGAGATTTTTGATTGATTTTATTGCAGGATGGAGTGGTTCTTGTTCATTGTAATGCAGGAGTTTCCAGGGCTGCTGCAGTTGTAGTAGGTTTCCTGATGAATTCTGAAGAAATCTCATTTACCAGTGCTTTCTCTTTGGTGAAAAATGCAAGGCCTTCCATATGTCCAAATGCTGGCTTCATGGAGCAGCTTCGTACATACCAAGAGGGCAAAGAAAGCAATAAGTGTGACAACATACAGGAATTAGAAAGGGGTGACAGCTCATGAGTTACATTCCAGCAGATAAAGGACAACTGTAATTTCTGAATTGGCCCCTATAGCCACCCGTCCCCTTTTTTGAAGAGTAGACTAGTAAAAACTTCCTTTTGTCTTGTGTTTTTCAAGTGGAAATGGAGGTTAATTGATTGTCTTGAACTAGTGTATAAACACATTTTTAAATTATATCATTTTTTCTTTGGTATTATAATGTGTGATTGAATGCTTCTTTAATTTGCTAAGAGGAGATAATGTATTACCAATAATTGATTTCTGTAGAAGAAAAAGATTTAATTCAAAATCTTTATTAGAGCATGAAAGGATTTTTTCTATTCCAGCAACCATTTCCATGAAGGAAAAAACTTGAAGTGCTACTTGACTTACTATTTCAGAGGGAGGTAAATTTCTTTGTAAAGAATTTGAGATTAAAAACTAATACCTTAAACCTCCCAAAGAGATAACCCAAATCTGAAGGTTGACACAATATAGGCATACCTCATTTTATTGCACTTCACTTTTTGTGCTTTGCAGATATTATGTGTTTTACAAATCGAACTTGGCAGTCCTGTATTGAGGAAGTCTATTGGCACCATTTTTTTCCAATAGCATTTGCTCACTTCGTGTCTCTGTGTCACATTTTGGTAATTCTCATAGTCTTTCAAACTTGTTCATTATAATTGTATTTGTTATGGTGGTCTGTGATCAGTGATCTTTGATGTTACTATTGTAATTGTTTTGGGGTGCCACGAACCAGACCCATGTAATACAGTGAACTTAAAATGGATAAATACTGCATGTGTTGTGACTGTTCTGTTAGTTGGCCTTTCCCCCATCTCTCCCTTCCCTTGGACCTCCTTTTTCCCTGAAACACAACAATATTGAAATTAGGCCAATTAATAATCCTACAATGGCCTCTAAGTGTTCAAGTGAAAGGAAGAGTCGCATGTCTCTCACTTTAAATCAAAAGCTAGAAATGATTAAGCTTAGTGAGGAAGGCATGTCAAAAGCAGAGATAGGTCGGAAGCTAGGCCTCTTGCGCCAAACAGTTAGCCAAGTTGTAAATGCAAAGGATAAGTTCTTGAAGGAAATTAAAAGTGGTACTCCAGTGAACACACGAATGATAAGAAAGCGAAACAGCCTTATTGCTGATATGGAGAAAGTTTTAGTGGTCTGGATAGAAGATCAAACCAGCCACAACATTCCCTTGAGCCAAAGCCTAATCCAGAGCAAGGCCCTAACTCTCTTCAATTCTATGAAGGCTGAGAGAGGTGAGGAGGCTGCAGAAGAAAGGTTTGAAGCTAGCAGAGGTTGGTTCATGAGGTTTAAGGAAAGAAGCCGTCTCTATAACATAAAAGTGCAAGGTGAAGTAGCAAGTGCTGATGTAGAAACTGCAGCAAGTTATCCAGAAGATCTAACCAGGATAATTAATGAAGGTGGCTACACTAAACAACAGATTTTCAATGTAGATGAAACAGCCTTATATTGGAAGAAGATGCCATCTAGGACTTTCATAGCTAGAGAGGAAAGGTCAATGCCTGGCTTCAAAGCTTCAAAGGACAGGCTGACTCTCTTGTTAGGGGCTAATGCAGCTGGTGACTTTAAGTTGAAGCCAATGCTCATTTACCATTCTGAAAATCCTAGAGCTCTTAAGAATTATGCTAAATCCACTCTGCCCGTACTCTATAAATGGAATAACAGAGCCTGCATGACAGCACATCTGTTTACAACATGGTTTACTGAATATTTTAAGCCCACAGTTGAGACCTACTGCTCAGAAAAAAAGATTCCTTTCAAAATATTACTGCTCATTGACAATGCACCTGGTCACCCAAGAGCTCTGATGGAGATGTACAATGAGATTAATGTTGTTTTCATGCCTGCTAACTCGACATCTGTTCTGCAACCCATGGACCAAGGAGTCATTTCAACTTTCAAGTCTTATTATTTAAGAAATACATTTCGTAAGGCTATAGCTGCCATAGATAGTGATTCCTCTGATGGATCTGGGCAAAGTAAATGGAAAACCTTCTGGAAAGGATTCACCATTCTAGATGCCATTAAGAACATTCGTGATTCATGGGAAGAGGTCAAAATGTCAACCTTAACAGGAGTTTGGAAGAAGTTGATTCCAGCCCTCATGGGTGACTTCGAGGGGTTCAAGACTTCAGTGGAGGAAGTAACTGCAGATGTGGTGAAAATAGCAAAAGAATTAGAATTGGAAGTGGAGCCTGAAGATGTGACTGAATTGCTGCAATCTCATGATAAAACTGTAATGGATGAGGAGTTGCTTCCTATGGATGAGCAAAGAAAGTGGTTTCTTGAAATGGAATCTACTCCTGGTGAAGATGATGTAAAGATTGTCGAAATGACAACAAAGGATTTAGAATATTACATAAACTTAGTTGATAAAGCAGCAGCAGGGTTTGAAAGGATTGACTCTAATTTTGAAAGAAGTTCTACTGTGGGTAAAATGCTATCAAACAGTATCTCATGCTACAGAGAAATTGTTCGTGAAAGGAAGAGTCCATCAATGCGGCAAATTTCATTATTGTCTTATTTTAAGAAATTGCCGCAGCCAGCCCAACCTTCAGCAGCCACCACCCCGATCAGTCAGCAACCATCAACATCAAGGCAAGACCCTCCACCAGCAAAAAAATTACGGCTTACTGAAAGCTCAGATGATGGGTAGCATTTTTTAGCGATAAAGTATTTTTAAATTAAGATATGTACATTGTTTCTTTAGATATAATGCTATTACACACTTAATAGACTACTGTATAGTGTAAATGTAATTTTTATACGTACTGGGAAGCCCCAAAATTCATTTGACTCACTGTTGCAATATTTGCTTTATTGTGGTTGTCTGGAACTGAACCTACAATATATTTGGGGTAGGCCTGTATTTATATAGTGGTTACAGTATTCACAAAGTTTTTATGTCCTTTTATGAAAATGTACCTACTTTTCATTTTTATTTTTAACTTAATTCTATTGCCTGTATTTATTTTTTATTTTTAAAGCTTTTGTATAGATGTTCTTCATGTGATTGTGAGCTTATGGTTCTTTTGGTGATCTGGTCTCTTATAGTAGGTGTTTCATATCCTGGGTCCCTAGCTTTCTGTTTTTGGGTTGCATGTCATAATTTTTGGTCTCCTTGGATCTGTGGGAAAATATTTTACACTGAAAGATCATGCTTTAGGTGTGATTTGTTCAAATATCTTTTCTGGTTTGGTATTTCTACTGGAGAATGTATTTTTAAGGAAAGAAGAGTTACGGTTTTGTAAGAAAATTTAAGCACTTTGTTAGAAAGCCAAAAATCATTTACAATTTTATCTCTGGCCAGAGGCTTTGAATAGTTTTCTTTTCTTTCTTTTTTTTTAAATTAAGTTTCCATATTGGCAAGGCTAAACTCTGTACATTATAAGTTTGCTTAAAGATATTGTTTGAATTATTCAGAATAAAGTGTACTTAAAATTATAGTAATTAGGATAGAATTTATTTAATAGCTTTCAAATAGTCTTTCATGACTTAGAAAATTTCATTGCCATCTAGATTTTATTAAGAAAGTCTTGAGCTCTTATTAAATACACATTCTAAAGAGCAAGCATATTCCTATGTGTAAGTTGGAAAGTGCACATTGAGTACCTCTGTGTATTTGAGAAGGCAGGCTTTCTTACGCTGTCATGATCAAAAAGTAGAAATGATAAATGCAAGTTATATTTTGAGAGTGCTTATAGCCTGATAAGATGCCATCACATGCAAAGCTATGAACTTTGCTTCTCTTGAGAAGCAGCATAAATATATGTAATCGACCTACAGTGAGCTCTTTGAAGCAGACCAAGGAGACAGAATCTTCTCGAGTATGAGACTGATACATCATGTCTTTATGGTCAGTATTGCTTAGGGTTTGCTAAGTGAACCTTTTCGACTCACATGAAAGCATTTATTTAAATACGTTTTCTTTTGCTAGGTGCTCTTTAGTTTTTAGCCATTAAATGTTGTGACATGAAGTCTTGACTAGAACTTGTTCATAGTGGATAGTATATGATTTATGTCTCTGGTTTGTGTGCTTTGTTGTTGCCTGTTATCTGGTTATGGGGCAAACACATATCTTCTGTATCATCTACAGAAGTACTTTGAACATCAGTATTGTTTTATCTTAAATGATAGTAATTTGCCTATCTAAAATAGATAAATAGATGAGTGAATGTAATTCAGTCTCTTAAATTAGGGGTACTATATAAGGCAATGGTGTGTTATATATAAATATGTATGTCACACACACACACACACACACGCACAGTATTTTTCTTGTGTGTCCCATGGATATGTCACTCTGTCAGACCTCGTTACTTATAAAAAGAAAACGTTTCATTATGATCCTCTGTCTCCCATTTAAAAAATTTTTTTTAAAATGTATACCAAACATAGGTCTGTTTTGAGGCGAGGAAAAATGTTTCAAGGAGTTTTTGCCTCTGTTTTAAAATAGATTTTTTTCTACCATTTTTAAAGGGAAGAGGAATGAAAATATCGTTTGCTTTTAAACATTGAAAAGAAATCTAGAGCCTTCCTAGCAAGCTGAAAAAAATGAGTAGAACGAAGGTACTGGAACATAAGATAAAATTATATTTATTTGAGGTTGATATTTTTTAAATGTTCTGCTAACTTTCTACTTTAATATAAGTTTGTGATTACATATAATTTGAATTGAAAATCCAGGAAATATTTAAATTTTTGGAAAACAAGAAATATTTTTCTTAGTTTCTTTTGGGCAAAATTTAGACCATTATACTAAATCAAAGCCAAATATTTAAGGGAAAATGGAATGTGGTATTTAAAATTGTTATTGCAGTTTTTTGCATCTCTTCTTCCCTTTTGAACCTGATTGAAATGTATGGATATAGAACTTGGAAATTTTTTTGCATGTGACATAGGGAACCTACTTTGATTCTGATGGATAATTTCAGTGGTGGTGGGGAAATTTTCTGAATTTGTCAGTGTGATTATTAGTAACTCAAATGGTTCAAATGTATAAAGTCCCTCTCAAAAGTAATTTCTCCAAATATTCAAAATGTAGCAAATATAAGTCAGTATTTTGTCTTATGGTATTACTCTGTGAGTTAATGAATTAATACCTCTATAAGCAAAACTATGGTACATTTTAAAACAACAGAAATACAGCATAATGAATTATAGTTGATCCTTGAACAACACAGGTTAGGGGCATCAACTCCCCACATAGTTAAAAATCCATGTATAACTTTTGACTCCCCCAAAACTTAAGTACTAATAGCCTACAGTGGACCAGAAGCCTTACGACGGATAAGGTAAACAGGTGATGCATTATGTACTGTATTCTAACAATAAAGTAATCTAGAGAAAAAATGTTATTAAAATCATAATGAAGAGAAAATACATTTATGGTACTGTACTGCAACAAAATCTGCATGTAAGAGGGCCCGTGTAGTTTAAGCCCATTTTATTCAAAGGTTGATTGTATTTGGTTTGCTAGGTGACTGTAAATAATTTTTATGCCCAAAGGATCCTGAACATATTTAGTCATTCTGTAGTTATTTAAGAATTTAAACAAGAAGATTTTAAAGTTTTATATTCTTACAATACATATAGTGGCATTTAAAGTTAACAAATTTATGGTTTGTTTCCATTGATATACTTTTAAAAATAACTTATAGTTAAAGTTTTCTATTTCAAGTGACTCTTTGACCTACTTATTTTGTATCCATATTTATAATGTACCCTTAATTGTTTCTAGGTATTGATAATACTTTAATAAAAATAGTACATTTACTATTTTCCCCTATTAATATCTGTATTTCTTTGAGGCTTTTTGTTTTAAAAGATTTACTACTCACTTGTTGTCACATTCTGGGTTAAACCTTCTATTGGCAAGGCACAAAATTATACATTTTGGAATATAAGTTAAAGGTCTATGGAGATTTGTTGTGCCGGCTACTTCAAGAAATGAAAAACTAAAGATCTTATAAGTGGCATTACTGTGGATAAATTGGCAGTGAGAATTCAATAGAAAATTCTAGTATTTTAAATCAAGAGAATATGCTGAATTACTCTTAAACTACTGAATATTCTAGCCATGACAGCACTGATACTATTTGGACACAGCCTGGCCCCTACCTCCCATGTTCACACATTATTACTTCTCTGACCTCATTGCTGCTGCTTTCTCCCTCACTCTGCTTCAGCCACAGTGGCCTCTGCCGTTGCTTGCATACGCGTAATCAAGAGTCTATGGCATTACCAGCGATTCCCTCTACCTGTAATACTTCTCCAGCAGAAACATCCGATCTGTGCTCAAGTGTTAAGTCTTAGTAAAGCCTTCTCTGACATCTTATTCAAAATCGCCCCCACCCCTAACACTTTTATCTCCCTTTCCTACTGCATGCCTTAATTATCACCAACATTCTATATATTTTACTTCCTTACTTTGTTGTTTTTCCCATCAAAACTTGGGCTCCCGAACAGGGCAGAGATTTTTACTGTGTTGTTTATGTATACCAGTGTGTATCCCATTGTAGTCTTTCAAAAACTGCATGTTAGAAGAAAGGGAGGGAGGAAGGAAGGGGGGAAAATTGATGCATGCTGGTCGTTGTGGCAGTTTAATACTGGCCACTGCAGGCTTCAGTTCAAGCTCTGGCAAACGGTCCACACTGTACCTCGGTAGCCACATCTGATAGTGCATGAAGGTGACAGTTTGGAATGATAGGTCTGAAACAGGATCCACGTAGGACTCAGCAGCAGCAAATATGAATGCCTTTTACCTAAGGTAAAGTCTTCTACCAAAATTATTTAGAAATCAAAACATCAGCAAGAGTATTCAGTATATGGTATTTTGCAGTCATTCATGATACAAAAACAATGGTTTATGTGCCGATTATCAATTTATTGTCTCTCAGCTCTAAACCCACCCTTCATTGCTTCTGCAAAAAGGAGGATGGGCCATTGAAGGATTTTTTTCCTTTGACAACTGGTATGATGCTGAGTTTTGTCAGTGGAAGGCACTGTGTTGGAGAGACCTTTCAGGAGGAAGGTCTGATCTGCTCCCGCGGTAGGCCCCTGCAGTATGGACCGTTCTCTGGCGGTACAGCCGGGGTCCTATGGTGCTCGCGGCTTCTCTGCCACCCGCTCTTGTTGGGTTTTCCAGTGCTTGGCTCCTGTAACGCCCAGGGGCCAGCAGCTTCCCAGATAATTCCCTGGGGTGGTTTCGTAGTAGTGCCTATGGTGAGACATCTCCCTGTCGACGGCTCTGCCCGGCATCCTAGGGTGACCTCCCAGCAAGTTCTGCCAGTCAACATCACAGCACTATCTCTGCCATCGGGGAGCCATGGCTTCCCTCTGCAACAAGATTCAGATTGTAACCCCGGGAGTGTTCTTCCTTGAACTCTCAGCCTCAGGCGTGGTGGCTGCTCTTTTATCTGCTCTTCCTATATTATTTAGACTTCTTTCTAAACAATCACTCATTACTCCAATCCTGTTATAGTTAATAAACCTTTATTAAACTTTCCCTGTTCAAATTAGTGTGTGGTTTATCTCTACTGATTGGATCCAGGCTGATCCAGCCTATAGTGTACAATTATTTTAGTAATGGTTTGTGTGGAGTATTTCTAACAGCAGTTCAAGTTATGCTACAATCATGCAGATTAGCATAATAACAGCTCAAATTGCAATTAGTATTGGAATATTTTTGAGGGTTTAATTCTATCAATATAAATGGTGTCCAATGTAAGAATATATACCCAATGACCTGATTTTGTTAATGCTTATTATCTACAGAGCGATGAATTCTTCAGTTAAAAAAACACACAAATAGTATAATTTGCTTTTATTCTTGTTTTTTACCCACTCTTTCACTTGCATATCAGCAGGAGAGGAAATGTGTTCCATTGCTTGCACTCTCTAAGCGCCCATTCCCCTCTTTCTATAGTTCAGTTCTTCTCCTAAATTTGTGAATTACTTAATAATCATTGTAATTACTGCTGTGCAACTTCATGAACTCTGAGGGGTAAATGAAAACAGATAATGTCTTGCCACTAGAGATTTGTTTATATATACTTTTTATAAAAGCAAATGTGTTTTTTCTGAAATAAGAGCCTGAGCTCTGAAGTCAGATTGTCTTAATTTAAATTTCTACTCCATTTCTTACATGGGTAAGTTAACATCTCTAGGTCTCTTCATTAAGTTGTTTTAGAGATGGAGATAATAGAAGCCAATCTTTTAGCACAGTACCTGGCAGATTGTTCTCAGTAAGTATTAGTTACTATTATTAAAGTACTAAAAGTGTAATAGTTACTGGGGTTGGATCCAGCTGGCAGCCTCGTCTGATAAACCTACTCCCTTAGAAATGACTAGAAAGATAAATAAATATGTAAATCTTCAAGAGCACAGGAAAGAGAAACAATGTCACCAGTAGAGTAGAAATTTTGAGCAATTTCTGAAAGATAGAATGTGGGATTAAGGATAAAAGAAACCACAAATCATGTATACTTAGGACTCCTTTGGAGATGGTGTCATTCCAGAATTGCTCTAAGCTGAGGCTATGGATGGATATTGTCTGGGGAGAGTGTGTTGGTGTGGGCTGGGTATAAGGGTTGGGAGGTGAGTTGGGCATTTGGCCTGCTCCTCCCCACTTATGCTAAATAATCAGCAGTGGGGGGCTTTAGCCACTAGTTAAAACAGGGATGTAAGTGCTTTGCCTAGTGAGGCAGATAGCTACTGAGAATACAGGAGCATTTCCTCTACCCCCACCATTAAAAACACAAAGTCCCCAAATGCACCCAGTAGTAACTAGCAATAGAGTGATTTTCACACAAAGAGAAACAAATAGATCAGTGGCACAGAGTAGAGTACAAAACAACAGACCCAGGTATATGTGAGTATGACTTCTCTTGTTTTGGTCACTGATAGATGCACTAGGGCAACTCAAAGTTAAATGCTTTCTCAGGAGCCTCATCACATTACTTAGAGTCTCATATTGCACATGTAATTATAATTTTTTTTGATCCTGCTTTTTTTTCACATCTCCATCTTGCACTTTTTCTTTGCCCCCCCCCCCCAGTAGAATTTAAAACTAGGGGGGAAGATGGCTTACTCAAAAAGGAATTAAAGATAATTTAATAAAGGGTCAATTTACAAAGGTGTGGACAGAGGGAACATTCAGGAGATGGAGAAGCACCTTGAATCTAGCAATAGTAGACAGCCATTGCAACCTCTTGGACAGAAAGTCGAGTGGGTCAGAGAAGTTACCAGAACATTGGGAAACTTGTAGCCATGGAGAGGTACTGCCGGATAGGAGGGAGCAGTGGCCTTAGGTAGAGGCACACAGCCACTGCCAAACTGTGGCCTGACAGGGAGGGAGCCCTGGAAATGCGTACCTGGAATTCTCTTTCCTCCCCTCCTCCGATCTCTTCCCACTTTAATTGGCTGACTCAGCTGGAAGCAGGAAGTCAGTGGAACCCAAGATGACACAGTCTTTATATATAGATCTCCTGAGGTGCGCGGCAGAATAGAAAAAGATAGTAAATCTATAGGATCCAAGAGAGAATATCTAGCATGCTAAACACTGCAAATCATTTGGTATCTTGATTCTGCCACCCACCATATTATTATTTTTGGTTTCATAAAATCTGTGAACTTCGTAAGAATGCTATGTCTATCTTTATTCAGGTTATTGACAAAAGGGTTGGATTGTCTAGGATAGAGCAATTCTGCATATTACTACATATCATTAGACACAGCTCTCTTAGTTGAATTTTCCTTTTCAAGTTAATCAACCATTTAAACAATTGTAATCCTTCCCCTAAGTAAACTCTTTTGTACAGTTTACAAGACTAGTGTGGTTTGTTTGTTTTTTTTCTTTCCTATGCCTTACTTTTCTCCATCCAGCAACCTAGTAATTCCATCACTGAAAGAAGTGATTCTTTATCGGCCATGACTTCATAAAACAAAGTTTTCTCTGGTGTATCCTTTCTATAAGTGCTCAGAAGCAAAAAGATTTATAAACTTTCCCCAGGATTCAGAAATGTGTAATTTCCCCATAACAATAGCTTTTTATGTATAATTTACAGTGTTCTCCTTTAACTTTTTTTTTTTTTTTAACTGATATGATGGGGTGCCTGGGTGGTGCAGTCAGTTAAGCCTCCGAATCTTGGTTTCAGCTCATGTCATGATCTCAGGGTCGTGAGATAAAGCCCAGAGTCAGGCTCCCATACTCGGCAGGGAGTCTGCTTGGGATTCTCTCTCCCTCTCCCTTTGCCCTCCACCCCCGGTCTAAACTAGCAAATTAACTAACTAACTAAATAAATAAATAAATAATCTGAGATAATAATGGCCTATCTTCAGCTGTATGGCACTCTCACAGCATGCCTCAAATATGACTGATCTGACTTTGGGGACATCATTAGTAGTTTTTCTCAGTACTTTCTCATCACATAAAAATAACTCATTTCATATTAGGGGCTCCCCTATAGACTATTTTTTCATGGAACAAATATTTATTTGTCATCTACCACATGTCAGACACTGTTCTAGGCACTGGGGATACAATGGTGAGCAAAACAAAAATTCCTGCCCCTGTGGAGCTTGCATTCAAAGTAATACCGTTAAGTAATAATCAGATATTATCTACATTGATCTCTTAGCCTTCTGCTGGTGAGATTTTTTTCCTATTTTATTTTATTTTTTAAAGATTTTATTTATTCATTTGACAGAGAGACACAGCAAGAGAGGGAACACAAGCAGGGGGAGTGGGAGAGGGAGAAGCAGGCCTCCCACTGAGCAGGGAGCCCGATGCGGGGCTTGATCCCAGGACCCTGGGACCATGACCTGAGCTGAAGGCAGATGCTTAGTGACTGAGCCACCCAGGCACCCCAGAACTCCATTAGTTCTATTTCTTCTGCGAAATGTAACAAAACAAAGCCAACCACCCACATAGGCACCCCTATTTTTAACTTTTTGAGGAACCTCCATTCTGTTTCCCAGTGGCTGCACCAGTTTGCATTCCCACCAATAATGCAAGAGCGTTGCCCTTTCTCCATATCCTTGCCAACACCTGTTGTTTCCTGTATTGTTAATTTTAGCCATTCCGACAGGGGTGAGGTGATATCTCATTGTAGTTTTGATTTGTATTTTCATGATGATGAGTGATGTTGAGCATCTTTTCATGTATCTGTTAGTGATCTGTATGTCTTCTTTGGAAAAATGCCTATTCATGTCTTCTTCCCATTTCTTAACTGGGTTACTTGTTTTTTGGGTGTTCAGTTTGATAAGTTCTTTACAGATTTTGGATACTAACCCTTTATCACATGTGTCATTTGCAAATATCTCTTCCCATTCTGAAGGTTGCCTTTTAGTTTTGTTGATTGTTTCCTTCGCTGTGCAAAAGCTTTTTATCTGCAAAAGTCTCAATAGTTCATTTTTGCTTTTGTTTCCCTTGCCTTCGGAGATGTGTCTAGTAAGAAGTTGCTATGTCTGATGTCAAAGAGGTTGCTGCAAAAATCATAGTTTTAAAACTTCCTTCCCCTGGGGTGCCTGGGTGGCTCAGTCATTAATTGTCTGCCTTCGGCTCAGGTCTTGATCCCAGGGTCCTGGGATCGAGCCCCGCATCGGGCTCCCTGCTCTGCAGGAAGTCTGCTTCTCCCTCTCCCACTACCCTTGCTTGTTTCCCTCTCTTGCTGTGTCTCTCTCTGTCAAATAAATAAATAAAATCTTTAAAAAAAATAAATAAATAAAACTTCCTTCCCCAATGTGCAGCTTATGTTTTGATCAAGCTGAGGATATATATCATATAAGTTTTGATCAAGCTGAGGATATATATCATATAA
>NW_023270377.1:48861890-49191065 GCF_011800145.1 Mirounga leonina | reverse complement strand
TATATATCATATAAGTTTTGATCAAGCTGAGGATATATATCATATAATATATAATATATATTCAAATATAGGTAGTGAATGTTTTATTAGTGATTTTCAAAAAGAACCTTATTCTTTTAAAATAGTAATTAAAAAATATTAGTCAAGCCTGATATTTAAAGAAAAAAAGTGTTGATATTTTCTATTCCATGAAGGTATGGAGCCTTTGGATGACTGTATCTGTAACATGGGTAAGCTGTTTATTAACTGTCTTCACAAGAAAGTTGAGAGAATTAACAATTGAATGTTAACTTTTCATTTCTTGATTGAAAGGTGTTGCAATTATTATTACAATAAGATTAAGTAAGATTATTGAAGAAATTACAATGATAGCACCTAGCTTAATAGTAGGCACTCAATTGAAAAAAATTAAAGTAGATTTCCATATGATTAGTAGCCTAGGAATGAAAATTCTCACTATATAGTCCATCTCCTTAGAATTGGTTAAGCACTTATTTAGATCTCAAGAAGACTCTTTTTCCTTTTTTAAAGTAAGTACTAACATAACCTACAATTGTTATTATTTACAGATAAAAGAAGCATTCATAAAACTTTTACTTAAGAAGTAAATTACTATTTCAGTAGAGTTAAGAAATGGGGACATCACTAAAATTCAATGTTTTAGTCTTTTCCCATTCAGCAAGGATGAACATTGTGGACCTTGCTCATAAATAATACCCCAAACTGACCAATGCCACAAGTGTATGGCTCCTTGATATTGCAGACTCTTGGTCCAGTTGAGGCTCAACTCCACTCACACCAACCAATGACCTTTTGCAATACTTTGGTCAGAGGAACTTGGAGCAAATTAGGCATCAAGTCATTCTCTTTTGTTATACCAGGCAAAGAAGAAAAATCACATGATCATGTCAATCAATGCAGAAAAAGTATTTGACAAACTTCAACACCGACTCAGCATCCCCCCAGAAAAATAAGAAAAATAGAGAACTTTCTCAACTTAATAAAGAGGAACTACAAAAAATCTATAGCTAACATACTTAATGGTGAAAGTCTGCATGCTTCTTCTTCTTTATTTTTCTTTTAAATTGGGAACAAGGCAAGGATGTGCATTCTCACCACTCTTCATCAATATATTGCTTCAGTTTCTAGCCAGTGCAATAAATCAAGAAAAGGAAATAAAAGGTTTACAGATCAGAAAAGAAGAAATAAGTCTTCATTTTGCAGAGAGTACTGTAGTCTACATAAAAATTTCCAAAGAATCTACAAAAGGACTAGAATAAGTTAAAGTTCAGCAAGGTTGTAGCATACCAGATAAATATCTAAAATTAACTGTATTTCTGCATACTAGCAATGAACACTTGGTCACCAAAATTTAAAAGGCAATACCATTTATAATCACTCAAAAAAAAAAAAAAAAGAGAGAGAAAAGAGGGAGAGAGAGACAGAGAGAAATACTTAGATATAAATGTAACAAAATATGTATAGGACTTTTATTCCCCAAATCTCAGAATGCTGATGAAAGAAATTGAACATCTAAATAAATGGAGAAATATATTGTGTTCATTGATTGGAAGACTCACCATAGTAAAGATGTCAACTTTCCCCAGATTGATATACAGGTTTAATGCAATTTCTACCAAAATCTCAGCAAGAATTTTTATAGATATAAACAAGATTATTCTAAAATGTATATGGAAAGGCAAGGAACAAGAATAGCTACAATTCTGAAAAAGAATAAAGTATGCTTATTATATAGCGATAGCAGTACTTATCATATAGATATAAGACTTACTATACCACTACAGTAATCAAGATTGTGTGGCATTGGCAGAGAGATAGACACAATGATCAATGGAACAAAAAAGAACAGAGAACTCTGGAAATAGACCCACACAAACACACTCAATTGACTTTTGACAAAAGCAATTCAAACAAAGAAAGATAGCCTTTTCAACAAATGGTGCTGGAGCAATTGGATATCTGGATTTCCATAGCTTAAAAAATGAACTTTGATGTAGTCTAATACTTTAAACAAAAGTCAATTCAAAATGGAGCACAAAGTTAAATGTTAAACTATAAAAATTCTAGAAAAGAATAGAAGAGAATCTTTGGGATCTGGTGCTAGGCAAAAAGTTCTTAGACTTGACACCAAACTTAAGATCCATAAAAGGAAACATTTATAAACTGGACTTAATCAAGATTTAAAATTTTACTCTGTGGAAGGCCTTATTAAAAGGTTGAAAAGAGGGCGCCTGGGTGGCTCAGATGGTTAAGTGTCTGCCTTCGGCTCAGGTCATGATCCCAGGGTCCTGGGATCGAGTCCCACATCGGGCTCCCTGCTCCTTGGGAGCCTGCTTCTCCCTCTGCCTCTCTCTCTCTCTCTCTGTCTCTCATGAATAAATAAATAAAATCTTTAAAAAAAAAAAAAAGGTTGAAAAGATAAGCTACAGAGTGGAAGTAAATATTTGGAAACCATATATCCAACAAAAGACTAGTATACAGAATATATAAAGAACTCTCAAGAGTCAATAGTAAAAAATCCATCAAATTAGAAATGGACAGAAGATATGAAGAGACATTTTACTGAAGAGGATATACATATGGTAAATAAGCACATGATAAGATGTTCAACATCATTAGACATCAGGAAGGTGCAAGGTAGAACCACAATGAGATATCACCACATCCTTATTGGAATGGTTAAAATAAAAAATAGTGACGATAAGTTCTGGCAGGGATGTGAAGAAACTGGATCACTTACATGTTGCTGGTGAAACCGTAAAATGGGCCAGCCACTCTGGAAAACAGTGGCAGTTTAGCTTCAAAAAGCTAAACATGCAAATACCACAAGGCCTGGCAACTGTAATCCCGGTCATTTTCCTCAGAGAAAAGACAATGTACATTAACACAAAAACCTGTACATGAATGTTGAGAGCAGCTTTATTTATAATAGCCCAAACTGGGAACAACCTAGATGTTCTTCAGCGACTGAACAGTTAGCCATACCATGGTGGTAGCACATCCATACCATGGAACACTACGAACCAATAAAACGAAAGGAACGGTGACCCTGCAACAACCTGGGTGAACCTCCAGAGAGTTATGCTAAGTGGAAAGCCAATCCTCACATGTTACACACTGTATTATTTCATTTATATAACATTCTCAAAATGATAAAATTATAGAAACAGAGAACAGATTAGTGGTTGGCAGAAAAAAAGAAGTTGGCAGCAGCAGAGGGAAGTGGCTGTCATTATAAAAGGGCAACGTGACAGATCCTCTTGGAACTGGAAATATCTTGTGTCTTGATGTATCAGTGTTCAATATCCTGGTTGTGACATTGTACTATAGTTTGGCAAGATGTTACCTTTGGGGTAAACTGAGTACAGCATATATGGGATCTCTCTGTGTTACTTTTTACAACTTGCTGTGAATCTGCAAGTATTTCAAAATAAAAAATTTCATTAAAAAAACATTAACAAAAAAGCCAAAGTACCTGACTGCCTGGAGTTTATAATCTAGCTCTCTCCCTCTTTTTTTTTTTTTTTTTGAGTGATTATAAATGGTATTGCCTTTTAAATTTTGGTGACAATCTAAACTATTATATAGTTTACAAACTGTATAATAAGCATACTTTATTCTTTTTCAGAAAATAGATATTATTTTAAACATTACAGAAGTGTATAACTCAAAGTGTGGTCTTGTCTAGTTATACAGGAAAGTTTTCCTAACTTTTGAGTGACATTTGAGATCAGTTCTAAAAGATAAGTAGGTGTTAACTGATTGAGGGGGAGTGGATTGTTGGGGATCTTTCAGAACTGAGGGAAGAACACATGTAAAGACCCAGGAAAGGGAAGAAGCACAGCACATTAATGGAAAGAAGGCTCAGTGGCTGGAGCAGTGAACAAGAGATGAGATGGTGTCAGGTGAAGCTGAGCCATTTGGCCAGTCAAGTAGAGGCTTGTAAGCAAGCAGCTTTCGGATTTTGGTCTTTTAGAGCAGTGGAAACACCTGAAAGGTCCTAAGCAGGAGAGCAGCTTGCTCAGAATATTGTTTTTAAAAGGCCACTCTCACTGCATTGTGGAGAATGGATCAGGGAGGAAAGACAAGAGCGGTCAGGAAGCTAAGTTCAGGTATCAGATGATAAAGCCGGGATCTGGTTATAGCAGTAAAAACAGAAATAAGTGGATATACTTGAAAGGTATTTGAAGGCAGAATTCATAGGACCTGACACCGGATTGGTGTTGCAAAAAGGTTGTCAAGACCATTCCCAGGTTTCAGGCTTTTCCAGCTAGATAGCTGGTGGTGTCTTTCTCTGAGATAAATATTCATGTTTTACAGAAAACATCTTGAGTTTGGGTTTTTATATTTGATTTTGGGGTGCCTTTGAAATATCGAAGTGCAGATGTCATAGAGGCAATTGGATATATAAATTTGGACCTCAGAGAATGATCTGGGTTGGTGGTATGAATTGAGAGTTGCTGAGGGAATGGACACAGGTGACATCACACAGGGAAAGAGTTTTGAGTAAGACCAGACCACAAGGGAACACTGGGTGGCTCAGTCGGTTAAGTGTCTGCCTTCCTCTCAGGTCATGATCCTGGGTTCCGGGGTCAGGCCCCGACTTGGGCTCCCTGCTCAGCAGGGAGTCTGCCTCTCCCTCTGCCCCTCCCCCTACTCCTGCTCTCTCTCTTTCTCAAACAAATAAATAAAATCTTAAAAAAAAGGGGGGGGCACCTGGGTGGCTCAGTCATTAAGCGTCTGCCTTTGGTTCAGGTCATGATCCCAGGATCCTGGGATCGAGCCCCACATCGGGCTCCCTGCTCAGCGGGAGGACTGCGTCTCTCTCTCCCACTCCCCCCGCTTGTGTCCCCTCTCTCGCTAAGTCTCTCTCTGTCAAATAAATAAATAAAATCTTAAAAAAAAAAACAAACCAGACCACTAGACTGAAACTTGGGGAACAACAACATTTAAAGGCTGAATAGGGAAGGAAGGAAGGATGAGTCAAGAAAAGAAACTTAGCCATATGATCCAAGAGGTAGGAGGAAAACCAAGAGAGTATAATATGAAAGAAACTAAGGAGAATTTCAAAGAGTATTTAATGTGAAGTAATGCTGTTGAGCTTTATTTAATATGAGGACTGAAAATGTCTTGGATTCAGTTTCATGGAGATCTTTGGTGACCCTGGCAAGAGCTGTTTGGTGGGTTAATGGATAAAGAAGCCAAATTAGTTTATTAAAAGCTTTGTAATATGCTGAATGACAGATAAGAACATTAGGATAAATTTCAGTTACTGAATATATATTTTATATATCCATCATTAGGTGAATAAGTCAATGTATTACATATGAGGTAGTTACTATTATTTCCACTATTCAGATAAAAGAGCTAACTTTTAGAGATTTTAATATCACATACTATTATTTAAAATCAAGATTTACTCCTGTCCTCAACAAAATGCTGCTTTTCTAAATGAAGACACTGTCAAGTAAGAAAAGATTTATTTTTCCATTGATTTTTTTTTTTGCTCACAGTTTTTTACATAAATTGGGGCAAAATGTATGACCCTTAAACATCTTAGAATTTAGGCTTATTGAATAAAAAAAGAATTAATTAGGGAAAATGTCAAACATACACAAAATTGTAGAGAATAGCATAATCAATTATCCATCAGTAATTATCACCCCATGGCTTTTCTTGTTTAAAGGATACCTTTAGCCATTGTGCTCCTTCCCTGCTCCTGCCCTCACCATCCCAAGAGATTATTTCAAGGCAAATCCCAGACAAAGCTCTTTCTAAAATCAATCCTATTTTTTTTTCAAAGCTGTCTATTTTGCTTGCTATAAACTTCCACAGGGCTTTCAAATATCTGATTAAATCTATATGATAGTTCTAATATAAAAGCAAGGAATAAAATTACACCTGAAAGTTATATGAGTTTTTAAAAAATATACCTTATTTTTTAGAGCAGTTTTAAATTCACAGCTAATTTCCCACATGCCCTGTGCCCATGCTGCCCTCCCCACCACTTCTCACCAGAATGGTACATTTGTTATGACTGGTGAACCTACACTGACACATCCTTATCATCTAAAATCCATCGTTTATATTAGGGTTCACTCTTCCTGTTGTATATTCTGTGGTTTGAACAAATTTGTAATGACATGTATCCACTATTATGTATCACACAAGGTAGTTTCACTGCCCTAGAAGTCCTCTGGGTTGCACCTATTCATCCCTCCCTCTCAAAGTTATACAAATTTTGGTGTTACTTTTTCACTTCCAACAGATGCAAGGAACCATTTAATTGATTTAAAAACAACAGGTGAATCAGCTAACTTGATGTTTCCTGACATTTAGCTGCCCCCTTTCTGCCAGTTGTTTACTGTAATGAAATGATAAGACAAAACTCATACATTCCTAAATGTAATAGTTTATTTTTAATTTATAAAGACATGGCTTTGGTGATTATTTATAGAAGTCAGATAATGCAAATAGTAACTAATGGATTTGTATTTTTCTAGACATGTTCCTTACATCTTAAACATCACAAAAGTCTCTTGGAGATCACTTGTCCTTGGGCCCTATGAAGTCATGACTCCTCTGTGTGCTTTATGTGACATCACAGTCTAAGTGACTGGCAGACCATGCTACACAAACTGCCAAAGGCTGAGATGAGGAGAACATGGATAAGATGCTTCCTCTCCTTGCTTTCTTTCTGAAGGTGATAAACTGTCCTATTCTTAAAGTTTTCTTAAAGGTGGATATCTTTTTTTCTCCACTTTACTTTTAAAAAGTTCTTTGTTTTTATTTTTAGAATAGACTGAGCGGGGAGCAGGGAGCTTTTAGGAGAATGAATTTATGCTTATATATAAATACTGGATATTGATAAACATAAGTAGGTACTGAGTATTGAGTATATATGATATATATATCAGTACTGAGTATATATGATATATATATATCACAGCAGTTTGGCTGTGAATATATCAAATATATTGAACATAAATAAATTTTGAGATTTCATATATTTCTGAATTCTAACAAATTTGTTTTGACTTTAGAAGAAAGTTGAAATATACATAATGCCCAGAACTAATTTTCAAGTTGGGCTCTCTGTAGCCCCAAGTACTCTACCCAGGGGTTTCAGGGGTCACGTGGAGGTGTGATAGTCCATAGACAGTTTAGGGCACAAGAGCCTGATGAGTTAATGGGGCCTCATATTCTTCCCATTTTTTTCCAACAAGAGCACTTCTGTTGTATGTAGTATCTGCACCATACTTTGTTTAAAGAAAGGGTTCCCTCATCTAAGTTTGAATATCAGTAGTCTACAAAAATAGCACTTTGATGAAATCTTATGTCATCAGAGGGCAGGCTTCAGGGAACCATGAATCCAGAATAGAACTAGGGAATAGGTGTTCCACTTTATGGGAAATTTTATTTAATATGTTCAGAAAGGAAAGTAGGAAAACAAGTATTGTAATTAAGATAATAATATTCATGTATAGAAGAATATGGTGAACATGAAATATTTTTAAAGATTGTAATTTACCTTTTAAGGTATTGTTTCTATTTTACAGAAAATAAAATCTGGAGATATTCAGTACAAATCCAAGTAATATAGGATTTAAGTGGGCAAGTTGGGCTCTGAATTCAAGTCTGTTTGACCTTAAATTCTGCTTTAACATGTTAGGATTTTAATTTTGGGTTTCTAAGAGACTAAAAGAAAAAGGGACAAATGCAATGGGGCTGGTTTTAGGGGTAAGATGAGTTTGTTTTTGAGGTTTTATATGGTGGTAGATTGTTCAGCAAGCATCTAGAAAAGTAGCATTTGGCCTTAGAGAGTGGTAGGGCATTAACTGCACAGATGAGAAGAGAGGGGGTACCAAGTTTTGACTAACAATAATATGTCCAGGTTAGAATGAAATGGAATCAGGTACGGAAAAGTTTGGAAAAGAGGAGAAAGTTGTAAGGAGAAATAGAAAATGTAGCATCACCAAAATAGGAAAATACATTTGTATTGAGGAAAAGATTGTCAAAGCTGTTAAATACTGCAGATGTCAAAGAGGCAGGCCTTGACTCGGCAATTAGGAGAAAGAGTTGGCGTCAGTGGTTTCAAAAGAGGATTTACACAGGGGCCAGTATGTAAAGAATTAAAAAACGAGATGGAGATGTTAGGGAAAGAGATCATCTACTAAAGTCTATAGACCCTTCTTTTGAGCTCTTGAAAAAAAGAGAAGAATGTGAGTGAAATTAGTGCATGGTATCTAGAAGAAGGAACAAGGTCTAGAGAAGGTTTTTTGATAGGGCAAACTGGGCATCTTTATAACTTGATAAGAAAGAGCAAGTTGAAAGGGTAGAAGATTGAAATGCAAGTGAAGAAAGGAAAATGACTTTCTTTCTTAAAAAAAAAAAAGTTGCTTTTTTTTTTTTTAAAGATTTTGTTTATTTGAGACAGAGAGAACAAGTGGTGGGGAGAGGCAGAGGGAGAGAGAGAGAGAAGCAGACTCCCTGCTGAGCCTGATGCAGGGCTCTTTCCCAGGACCCAGAGATCATGACCTGAGCTGAAGGCAGACGCTTAACCGACTGGGCCACCCAGGTGCCCCCCAAATTGGAAGAACAATAACAATAGTAAATAGCACCTATAATCAACAACTAAAAAGTTATAAAGAATAAGTTAAAGGCCCTTCTTAAGCACTCCATTCTACAAACCCCTCTCCCACTCCATCTTCCCTGTTAACAGTTTGGCACAAATGTTTTTCAACTTCTTCCTTTATTTAAATAAGCATCCCCCCCACCCCTTTGCATATGTATCCAAATATTCTTTTAAAGAAATAAGATAAAATGCCATATATATTTTTCAAATTGCTTCTTTCAGTATATCAATCATGAAGATTTTTCTAGGTCAATATACACACTCATCAAATATATCTCATGCTTTTTAACAGGTGTATAATGTTCTTTTGTTTGGCTACATCACAATTTATATAGAAATTCCTTCATTTATGAACCCTTCTTGGTACCTTCATTCTATTTTTTTTTAAAGATTTTATTTATCTGAGAGAGAGGGAGAGTGAGAGGGAGAAGCAGACTCCCTGCTGAGCAGAGAGCCCGATGTGGGACTTGATCCCAGGAGTCTGGGATCATGACCTGAGCCGAAGGCAGACGCTTAACCGACTGAGCCACCCAGGCGCCCGGTACCTTCATTCTAAAAAGGAGTTTGGTGGGTGTGTTGGGCTGAATGATAGCCCCGGAAGGCATCTTCACTCTAATCTCTGGAACCTATGAATGTTACCTGACATGGCAAAAGGTGCTTTGCAGATATGACTATTGACTTACTCAGTACAACTGGATATTGAAGTGAGAAGATTATCCTGGATTATCTCAGTGGGCCCTAAATATAATCACAAATGTCCTTATCAGAGGAAGAGACAGGGAGAGTTTACGACAGAAGAAGTGCATGTGATGCCAGAAGCAGAGAGAAGCAGTGTCAGGAAGATAGAAGATATGCTATACTACTGGCTTTGAAGGAGATATGATGCTATAGAAGAAGATGCTATACCACTGGAAAGAAGGAGCTATGAGTCCAAGGAAATAGATTTTCCCCTGAATCCTCCAGAAGAAACCAGTCTTGCTGACACCTTGATATTGGCCCCATAAGACTCATTTCAAATTTCTGGCCTCAGAACTATAAAAGATAAATTTTTGTTGGTTTAGACGCCAAATTTGTCCTAATGTAGTATGACCTCATCTGAACTTGGTTACATCTACAAAGACCTTATTTCCAAATAAGGTCACATATATAGGTACTGGAAGTTAGACCTTGAACATACCTTTTTGAGGACACAATTCAACCCCCACGCCTGTTAAAAAAAAATAAATTGGTTTTAAGTTTGGTTTCTGGGAACTTTCCAGAAATTAAGTAATGCTGGAATTGTTATTGCCTCACTCAATTACAACATTCTTGCTGGATTTGGGATTTCAGGAAATCCCAGAGGAAAGAGGGAGGGAGGATGGGTGGATATTTAGAGTATAATGAATTTGTTATGGAGCAGAGAGCATGTCAAAATATATACACGCAGCGTATCATTTTCATAAAGTTAGTGAGCAAAACTAAACATATTTTTGCACATAAAGATATAGAATGTGAGTGTGTGTAACCTATATTTGAAGACCCTCTAAAGAAAAGCAGCAAAGTGGGGGGAGGATGGAAAGAGCACACAGTGTTCTCCAGTGTGTTGGGTTCACGTGTGTTCATTACTATCATACATCGTTTAAAATCTTTTCTATGTAACAAAAAGGCATATGCATTATGCTTAATGTTAATGTTAAATTATGCCTCTATAATAAGGTGTTTTTTAAAATGGCATAGAGACGGTAGGAAGCACACTTTGAGAATGGGACTCATACTCTAAGCCCGAAATCAGTATTGGAAAACGGCACCAACTGCTTCATTATGGTAATTTTTCCAGGTGTCCCTTGGAAAAGCTGAAAGATGACAGGGTACTGGGTAAACTCAACGCTAATTATAAAACCGTGAGTAAAAGAACTTGTGCTTCCAGGAAACTCAAGCACCAGCAACTCAGGAGGCGCACAGCGTCCCCAGAACCATCATCGTTCTACCGTGGTTCCTCACATTCCCCGCTAAACGCTTGTTGGAAATGCAGACTGTGCAAAGACTTTCGCCCGTTTCCAAAATGACGGCTGCAGCGCCCACAGCACACGTACAGCGCAAGTCCGGAAGTTACGCAACCTCATACGGCAGCGCGCCCTTGCCCGTGGGGAGAGTTTCCGCCATTTTTGAAAATCGGGAAGGTCCGGGGCAAAGTGTAGTTGGTGCTGCGATGGCAGCCTTTGCTGTGGAACCGCAGGCGCCCACGTTGGGTGAGTGAAAAACTGCCTTTTCTCTCTGGCGCTGCGATCCACGCCGTAGGCCTGGGAGCAAGCAAGAGTGAAAGCCAGTAGTCATCAGGCTCTTTGCTAGTTTCGGTCGCGGGGACAAGCCCCTGGTTCACCCCCAAGTTTCTAGTTGTCCCCTTGCTCAGGGCGTCGCCACCCTGCAGCCAGCAAGGCGGCTCCGGGAAGCTGCGGGCTCTGGGTAGGGTGTGGAAATGACTGTCGAGGGGTTACTACGCCGTTTTGTTCCCCCCACACGGGGGCTGCGCTCGACCTGCCCATACCTGAGACCCTCCCGGGGCTGGGGACGCAATGCTGGGTTCCCAGATTCGCAGAGGCTTTGGTGGGAAGGAACTGACCGGCGTACACGTGGGTGGGCGGTGCCCTGGAATGTGGTTACAGTTTACGGTTCTTTGGTCACCGGGGCTTTTAGTTCCTGTTTGATTCTTTCCCTCTCCTGGGCCTTGTAAAAGGAATCTGTTATTAATAGAAACTTGAATCGTGTGACATTTAACCCGTTGATGATAGCTATGGAGATATTGGCATTAATAGGAGGCCAGCAGTTCGTACCATTTTCCCGCCTTTATCTTGGGGAAGTGACTTTGTAGGAGGTCTTTTCTACTAATCTGTCACGTAATGAATTTTTTAAAAAATTTCCATTGTTTAACGGAGAGCCTTGCTGAAAATGTTGTCGTTGAAAAAGAAAAGTGAACAGGATGTCGATTTCCTTTTTTTTTTTCCCTGACTTTTGGCACTTGTGAGAACCGTCAAAATTTTTAGAGCAGAAAATTGCTATCACAGAGACGCATTTGAAAATTAAGCTACAACATTCGGAGCTTGGAAAAGAGAGCAAGCGCGATATGTGTTGTAGAATGAGTTTTTTGGGTGTTTTTAGATTTGAAGGGTGTTTACTGCTTGCCATGCTTTGTGCAAAATGTTTCTTTTGAGACTAGGGTAAACTTGAATTGTTTTAGTATTAGTCATAAAAAACTAAATGCATAATGTCAGTGCAGACATTTAAACTCAGCTACCTTTAAACTTATGTACAGATGTTGGTCTAGGTATTTATGTTTTGTGTTATTTTAGAGAGCAGGAGACCATTCATTTCCAGTTCCAAAGTGTTCTATTCAACAAAACATTTTGGTAGTCATACTATTTCTTGGGGCTGCAAATGTGAATAAACTTGTCCCTGTTCATTGTCTGGTTAGAAAGCCGACATTTGCTGATATTAATTGTTCAAGTCCACATATTGCAGGTATTGCAGGTGAAGAATAAATAATTTTCCCAGCACCTAATGTTATATTAAAATTAAGGGTTACTTGAGCAAACAGTGCTAGCTGTGTAAGACCTAGGACTTACCATTTTATGTGTACAAACCATGAAATGGAATTTAAGACTTGCAGGATCCACTGTGATAGCTCTCCCAAGTGAAATTTAGACTGAGGGCTGGTTAGTAACAGGTGGATTAAGACCCCTTTGTGCCCTCACTCTGGTGCTTTCTAGTGTATCATAGTATATATCAGAACTTTTCTTGACTTAATTCTTCTTACAATTGCCATATATGTGTTTTTCTTTTGGGGGATGGGAGAATGAGGTAGTTGGTGGTACCTAAAACTTTGTACTTACTGCTATAGGTTTCTAAAGATCTGTTCAGAATATCCCATTGTTTAGACTTTGGTCTGTATGTTCTTTGGAAATATGTAATGGTAACATAGTAACATAGCACTTTAAAATAATTACAATGTAGTTACAGTTCTTCACAACTTATTTCAGTATTTGCTTTATTTTTTCCTGAATTACTTTGCCTTTTTCCTCTTTTATACACTTGCATTGGCATTGTTAATATCTAGGTCTACTGTAATGAGGAAGGGTAAATAATTGACTGCATTTGGATAGCAAGAAACAAATTTTTGAGGCTGCTTAAAAGTCAAGGAATAGTTAACCATTATAAATAATACATCAAATGTTTGACCTTTCTGAGTTCCATGAATCACATTCAGGCTTGTCACCTAGTTGAAAACTTAAGTTTTCATAAGCAGAAATTGCAAACTCTGCATTTACATTTTAGTCACTTAGTTGTTTTTTTTTTAAGATTTTATTTATTTATTTGACAGAGAGAGAGACAGCGAGAGCAGGAACACAAGCAGGGGGAGTGGGAGAGGGAGAAGCAGGCTTCCTGCCGAGCAGGGAGCCCGATGTGGGACTCGATCCCAGGACTAATGTTTGCTGAGCACTTACTGTATATTAGGTACTGGGTCAAGTGCTATATTTGCTATAATTCTAAGCAAAGCTCTGTGACTGAGTGTTACGTTTATGCCCTTTTTTGCCGAGAGACTTGAACCCAGGTCTCTGACTCCAGGGCCCATGTTTTCCTTACCATGCTATTTTGCTCTGAAATTAGAGTAGGTTATAGACTCCTTATCTTCATAGTGGGAATAATAATACCTACCCTGTAAATTGTGAAAATTAATTTTGAATTGATGATTGTGAAATATCAGCTCTCTTTAAATTGGTTTTATGTTGGGGAGACTTTTGTTCATTATTCCTAACTTTAAAATTTAAAGAATGATCCAAAAAATAAACTTTCCAAATTTATCAGTGTTTCTTAGTTGGGATGCTAGTCATTACTATTATTTTATATGTGCTCTAATGTGTGCATGATTTTACTTTTATTACACAAATGATTTACAGTTTTTTTTTTGTGGGAAAGAAAAAAAATGGGACATATAGCAAGCTAAACCCATTGTGTTTGATTTGCTCAGACTTTCTGTAAGTAACTAGTGCGCCCTGCCCTTGTTTTTGCTTGTTGCATAGTAGAAGCTGACCCAGAAGTTATTCTGTGTGTAGTAAGAATTTTTTTAAGGTAATGCAAAATTTTTCCATTTAAAAATAAATGTTGATTCTTAAACCTGTGAAATAATGTAAACAAGAACAACTGGCAGATTAATATTGTTAATAAAAATACTTCTACATTTTTATAGAAATTTTTATTGGCTTTTAAAATAATAAATTCAACTGTGCTTCTGTAATATTTAAGTTTTGATTACATTCTCAAAATTATTTATGCTAGATTCTTGCATCTTTTTGTTAGATATTGTAACTTTGAGGTCCTTCGTTTTATTTTTTGCTTCATTTAGGATCTGAACCAATGATGCTAGGTTCACCAACATCTCCAAAGCCAGGGGTTAATGCCCAGTTCTTACCTGGATTTTTAATGGGGGATTTGCCAGCTCCAGTAACTCCACAACCTCGATCAATCAGTGGCCCTTCAGTAGGAGTAATGGAAATGAGATCACCTTTACTTGCAGGTAGGTAAATTGCTTAAAATAATTTCATAGTACTATTAATACATGTATTAGAATTTTAAAAAGAGTAATGATACAACATTCACCCTTATCAACACATTTATTAATTAAAAAATTAAGCAATGCCTCTATTTTTAATTTTTAGATTCTTGGAATAGAGGTATAAGTAGTATAAGCTACTGTTAATTCCAGGAACCACTCATTAAAACTGTGTGTACTACATCTCATCCAATTTAAGATGCCCTTGATTGTAAAACTCACTATTATTTAAAGTACCACTAAGGAAGAAAAGCACTAAATGTGATACAATGCCAAGATACCATTTTTTGTAAATTATCCATATCAAAGATGTTAAAGTGTGGAGGGCTGGGGAAGAAATATGGTCATTTAACTTCAACTGAATAATTTAATGCATTTAAATAATTTATCTTAAATATGATAATAGCAGATATTTACTCAAAATAACTATAATTTTTTTTTTTTAAGATTTTATTTATTTATTTGAGAGAGAGAGAATGAGAGACAGAGAGCATGAGAGGGAGGAGGGTCAGAGGGAGAAGCAGACTCCCCGCCGAGCAGGGAGCCCGATGCGGGACTCGATCCCGGGACTCCAGGATCATGACCTGAGCTGAAGGCAGTCGCTTAACCAACTGAGCCACCCAGGCGCCCCTATAATTTGTTTTTTTATTGAAGTATAATCAACATACAATGCTATATTAGTTTCAGTGTATAACATATTGACTTGAAAATTTTATATATTAGTGCTCACCATTAGTGTAGTCACCGTCTGTCATCATACAACGTTATTACAATATTATTGACTATATTCCCTATGCTGTACTTTTCATCTCTGTGGCTTGCTTATTTTATAACTGGAAACTTGTTCCTCTTAATCCCCTTTATTTTGCCCATCCTCTCACTCACCTCCCCTCTGGCAACCACCAGTTTGTTCTCTGTATTCAAGAGTCTGGTTTGTTTTATTTGTTTGGTTGTTTTTTTAGATTCCACGTATATGTGAAATCATGGTATTTGTCTTTCTCTGTCTGACTTACTTCACTTAGCATAGTACCCTCTAGGACCTTGATAGATGAATGGATAAAGAAGATGTGGTATATGTACACAATGGAATTTTACTCAGCCATAAAAAAGAATGAGACATTGCCATTTGTGACAATAGGAAGTGTAATTTGAAATTTGTAGATATGAATTCTACTTCTAGTCACAGTGATTAAGATTCTCACCTTGTTTAGTTAAAGGATTTACTCTACAAACTATGGGTTTTTTTTTTTTTTACACAAATTTCGCAATTATCAGCATAAAATATCAGTACCTAAATGCAGCATATATCTTACTTGACTCCTTTAGCAAAGAAAGAATTTAAAAGGTAATTGAAGTTTTGACTATGAGTAATGAGAATTAGCTACAAAAATGGTTGAATTCGGAGCGCCTGGGTGGCTCAGTTGTTAAGCATCTGCCTTTGGCTCAGGTCATGATCCTGGGGTCCTGGGATCAAGCCCCACATCGGGCTCCCTGCTGAGCGGGGAGCCTGCTTCTCCCTCTCCCACTCCCCCTGCTTTGGTTCCCTTTCTCGCTGTGTCTCTGTCAAATAAATAAATAAAATCTTTAAAAAAAAAAAAAAAAAAGCCTGCTTCTCCCTCTCCCACTCCCCCTGCTTGTGTTCCCTCTCTCGCTGTGTCTCTCTCTGTCAAATAAATAAATAAAATCTTTAAAAAAAAAAAAGTGGTTTATTATTAAGATTGATCAGGGATAATATAAATTGTATTTGAAGTAATTGACTTAATCCTATTCTGGATAGGATTTTGTTTTTTATACAGTTGACCCTTGAACAATGCAGGGGTTAGGAGAACTGAACCCCTGGACACTTGAAAATACTTGTATAATTTTGACTCCCCCAAAACTTAACTACTAATAGCCTACTATTGACTGGAAGCCTTACCGGTAACATAAATAGTCAATTAACACATATTTTTTATATGTATTATAAACTATCCATATGGTAAAGTAAGCTAAAGAGGAGAAAAGGTTATTAAGAAAATCATAAGGAAGATGGGGTGCCTGCATGGCTCAGTAGGTTGGCTATCCGAATCTTGATTTCTGCTCAGGTCATGATCTCATGGTTCTGGAATTGAGCCCCTTGTTGGGCTCCGTGCTCAGTGGGGAGTCTGAGAATTTTCTCTCCCTCTCCTTCTGCGTCTCCCCCCACTTGCACACTTTCTCCGTTTCTATCTCTAAAATAAATAAATAAATCCTTTTTAAAAAAACCATAAGGAAGAGAAAATACATTTGCAGTACTATACTGTAAAAAAATCTGCGTATAGGTGGACCTGTACAGTTCACACTTGTGTTTTTCAAGGGCTAAATGTATATTTTAAATGTATTTTTATTGTAGCTACTATATATTGAGTACTTAGGAGCCAGGCAGTATGCTAAGCGTTTTATATGTTACTTTCATTCTTTTGTCAATCTTAAAGGATAAGTGGTAGTATCTACCTGATTTTCAAAATAGGAAACTGAGGCTTAATGTAATAAAGAACTTGCTTAAGCCTATTTGTTAATAAGTGACAGAGCAGGAGGTTAAAGCATAGGTCAGTCTTGTTTTGTAGCTTATGCTCTAAATAGCTTATAGTGTTTGGCGTTGCTGATTCTCTGACTTGTAAAGACATCTTTATGTCCCCCAAAGTTGATCCTTTTCCTATATATTTATTATGTATTAGACTTCTATTGTGAGGAACATGAATGGGCTCTATTTAATTTTGACAGTCAAATTCCACATTAAGGGATTATAATTATTCAAGTATATACAAACTGGAACTTTTTACCTACTTTCAAGTGAGGAATAGCATTAAGTTTTGTATTGCAATGTTAAGGATTTTGTAGAGAAAGCAAAAGCTACATGTATTTACTAAAAACTAAAATTTGTGTTCTCTTATTCTGAAGCCTTTTATTTGCATAACTGAGAGCTTGTTAGATTCATAATCTCAGCCTGCACTTCACATGTTCTGAATCAGTCTGAATTTTAACAGGATTCCCAGGTGATTCTTCAGTGTATTAAAGTTTGAAAAGTCCTATGAAAAGAGTTTAAGTCAGTATTTTAAAAATAAGTGAAAAAGAATTTTACCAGAGAGGTGGAAGATTTTTTCTCACCTGAGTGTATTTTTTGTACATTGTAGGTGGGTCACCACCGCAACCAGTTGTACCAGCTCATAAAGATAAAAGTGGAGCTCCACCAGTTAGAAGTATCTATGATGATATTTCTAGCCCAGGACTTGGATCAACACCTTTAACTTCAAGAAGACAGGTGACATACATACCCGTTTATGATCCATAATGATTTCATGTTTTTGTGTGGATGCACAGTGAGGGTCAGTAATTTAAAGTGTTTTTCTGAGGTCTGCTTTAGTGTAACTGTGTTGCACAGAATAAGCACTAAGGACATTTATCATAGAATCTACTTAAATTGTGTTTATCATGAAGTGTACTTAAAAATGTAATAGAACACCAGATTATTTTCTCATATCAGTAATTCTGTGGTTTTACAGGTTCTGATCTTATTATTTCAGTTGGTCCTTCCTCAGGGTGAATTTGCAAAGTAGCTATTATGGGCTTCATTTTATCATTGAGGAAACTAGGACACAGAAAGCTTAAGTAATTTGTCAACTAGTCCAGTGGAGCCAGGCTTTAAGCCCAGGCAGTCTTCAGTCTAGAGCCAGTGTTTGTAACAGCCATGCTGTGCTTACACTACTGTGGTTAACTCTTGTTTGTAGAGGAAAGGTAGTATGGACTTTTAAGTATGAAGTTTAGTAGCCTGTATAGTCACAAGTGTTCTGTCACTACTGTGCTTAGCAGGACTTAAAACAGTGTGTCAGTTAAACTGATAAGTTATTTGAATAAAGACGTTTCTGCTGTTTGGTTTGGAGAAATGTTTTGTCTTTCCCTAAACCAAATTTAGCATAGTTATTGGAAAGTTTAAGAATGGTAGGAAGCATCTTTCAGTAAATTTTGACTATTTATAGGCTTGATATGCCTAGCATACTGGGCCTGCTTGTTAAGCAAAGCAAAATTAACTCATTGTGTTAAACACCTACCTTCTCTCCAACACTTTTATAACTGCTCTACTGTCCCAACACAGTAGCCACTGGCCAAGTGTGGCTGTTGACACTTGAAATGTGGCCAGTCCTGTACTTAATTGAGATATACTTAAGTGTAAAATACACACCAGATTTTGAAGACTTAGAATGTACTATCTCACTTACTTTTTTATGTTAATTACATATTGAAAGTGATAATAATTTGGATGTACTAGATTAAATAAACTGTACTTGTTTTTACTTTCTTAATGTGTCTACTATAAAATTTAAAATTACTTATACTGCTTGTGTTATATTTGGACAGTGGTATTCTAACTAAATCAGAATATTCTGGCTTGGGATATTTTTCTAAAGGTTGACAAATAAATCGGATGTTTAGTTTGGTATGAGAACCACTGGCTTATAAATTCATGCTAGTTTTCATTACTTCTCTGATGATCAATGAAAGCAAAGGTTGTTTACAGTTATTGCTATGTTCAACATGTTTAAAAGCCTTGTGTCATAATTTGTAGAGAATGTTTTTGACTTAAAGGTTGGTAAGAATATTATTATTAAAGCCCAAATTAGTTTTGCCCCCTGAGGCTTTGCTCAGCCTCTTTCTAATCATGAAAGAAACTGGCATTAAGGATTGAACAATAAAGTATTTTGTATCTCTCTTAACATTATTTCAACATTTGGTTCTGGTTGCTAGATAATAGCCAGATTTTAGATTTCCTTAATCAGAGTTTGTTACAAAAGAATCTATATTTGTATATTTACTTCTGGAGAAAGAGTCTATTCTAACTCTTGATTAGATATTGTTGTCTTTGTTTATAGAAGGACTTTTAACTGTTTAATTTTTTCACATTTAAAGGAATTAGTATTGATAATTTTCCTGCTTCGTAACTTCCTACTAGTAGAGATAGAGATGTGCTGTCTTTATTATATAGACTGATTTGAATCTGTATTATTTCATGGTTTGTAAATATCTGTTTAAAAATGGGATTCTGCCATCTTTGTATTTTTCTGTGTGAGCTTGGTGATATGAAGAATCACCATGCTCTCTGTTATTTCAAATACTATACCTTAGGAACTAAAAACAAATAGCAGAGTTACTTTCTACTAAAAATAGTGCCTTTATCTGATGTAGCTTATTTTAAACAAATAATATGCTAAAGGCTCTAGCATATTTTAGATTAATACTGCTCAACTTAAAAAGGAAAAAAGTTGGAGTACTCTTAGATTGTGAACTAATTAGAGGCATCTGTAGTACTTGGTAGACATGCAGTTGTCTGTTAAATAAGACCTTTCAACGCTTACTGTGTTATGGTTATGTTTAGAACTTTGTGCTTTTACTTTAACACTTTATTCTATTTTCATGTAGCCAAACATTTCAGTAATGCAGAGTCCTCTTGTTGGAGTTATGACAACTACTCCTACTCCTGGAACAGGTAAATAACGCTGTTTAACATCAAAGACTCTTCTCTCCTCTTTGAGATAATATAAGACTTTGTTGATCATTGCCAAAATTTTTTCTTTTATATTTCAAACTCGGAGACTTTCTCAAATGTTAGTAACTTCATTCAGAGAGGAAATACTTTGTATATTGGGTTTTTTTTTTTTTCTGAATTTATAGGTAGGATGTGATATTCTCAAAATATTAAGAGTTTAAAAAAAACACTTTTTTTTTAAAAGATTTATTTATTTATTTGAGAGAGAATGAGAGCACGAGTGGGGGAAGGTCAGAGGGAGAAGCAGACTCCCTGTTGAGCAGGGAGCCCGATGCGGGACTCAATCCTGGGACTCCAGGATCATGACCTGAGCTGAAGACAGTCGCTTAACCAACTGAGCCACCCAGGCGCCCACACACTTTTTTTTTTTTTTTTTAAGATTTTTATTTATTTAGAGAGCATGCACGCAAGAGTGGGGGAGGGACGGAGGGAGAGGGGGAGAGAGAATCTCAAGCAGACTCCATGCATGGAGCCTGTTGTGGAGCTCAATCCCATGACCCTGAGATCATGACCTGAGCCGAAATCAAGAGTTGGCCACCCAGGTGCCCCCCCCCCCCAAAATACATACTGAATAGTGTCTTCTGAATTACTAAAAACTGTAATTTAAAAAAGAGGTGTTGCAATTGGGAAGAAAAGGAATACAGAGACTGAGGAATAAAGGTGTTTTGAAAGCTGTTAATGCATACCTATAAATCTAAATGTCATTAACTGCAAACAACCACTGATTATATGTAGTTTTTCTTGAAGATTAATGGTATTTTTATCACCATCAGCATCATCATTAGCATAATCTTCTTACATATTCATATAATCTGTCAAATGTTCACTCAGCAAATATATGAATACATATATTCATGGGAACTGGGAAACTGAACAAAATATATAAACCTTCCCTCTGTGGAGCTTGCATTTATTTACAGAATTTACATTTATAGATAAAATAATTGTAGAGTTTGTTAGAAGGTAATGCATTTTATGGAGGAAAATTAAGCAGCAAAGGGGGCAAGGGGGGTGTCAGGGCTTATAGATTTAAATAAGGTAGTATATTAATTTTCTACTGCTGCCATAACAAATTACTACAAACTTAAAGGTGGCTTAAACAATAGTTGTAGAGGTGAGAAGTCTGAAATGGGTCTCAGTGGGCTGAAATCAAGGCATAGGTAGGGCTGTGTTTAGTTTATAGAGGCTCTGGGGGACAATCTGTTTTTTTGCCTTTTCCATCTTCTAGAGGCTACCCATATTTTTTTTGCTTGTGATCCCCTTCCACTTCTTCAAAGCAAAACTTTGCATTTTTCTAGTCATTCTTCTGTAATCACATCTCTGCTTCCCCCCCCCTTCCTTTAAATACCTTTGTGAGTACATTGGACCCTTCTGGATAATCCAGGATAATCTAATTTTAAGGTCAGCTGATTAGCAGCCTTAATTCCATCTGCAACCTTAATTCTTCTTTGCCATGTAACATGGCTTATTCCCAGATTCCAGAGATAAGAACATGGACCTCTCTGGGGGCCATTACTCTGTTTCCTACAGAAAGGTAGAGGAAAAGTAACATTTGCTCAGAAACCTGAACTAAGGAAGGGAGGTACGGACAATGATCCAGAAAGAGGAAATAGCAAGTACAGAGGCACTGAGGTGGGAGTGTATCTGGGGTGTTCAAGGAGGCTAGTGTGAAATGGAGCAAGTGAGGGATTGAATAGTAGGAAATGAGGTCAGAAAGATAATGGGGGACCCGTAGTACAGGGCCTTGTATGTCATGGTATCAACTGATCTTTACCCAGAGAAGGTGGAAAACAAATAGGATGAGACTGCTGCTGTGGTGATTATAGACTTTGGGGTGAGAGGAGGGTAGAAGCAAGAAGACCAGGTAAGAGGCTACTACTGCATTAATCCAAATGAGGGACAAAGCAAGGTGGGAAAAGAGAAAAAAGGAACAACAGAGATGGAACAGAAGAAACAATAGCAAGACAGTAGATTTAAAATGAACCAAATCTACAATTGTTATAAAGCCAAATGTACTGAACACTCCAGCAAAAGGCAGAGATCCTCAGAATGGATAACAAAAGTTATCCATTGGATATTTCCAATGACAGGTTAGATCTTTTTATCTTCTAGTTCCAGGTTTTTTGTAGCAGTCTGAATCTTCATTGGTGGCAGTGTCCTTATAGTCATTTGTAGGTAGATTTTCTACTACCAGTTTGATCAAAGCAATTTATTCTTTTTCTGTTACGTACCTCAGATTTCCGGGATCCACCCACCACCAGGTTCCAAAGCCACTTCCATGTTTTTAGGCATTTGTTATAGCAGCACCCCCCTTGTATCAGAATCTGTGTTTTAATTTGCTGCTTTAACAAATTAGCACAAATTTAGTAGCTTAAAACAATACAAACTTAATATTTTTTTTTTTAGGATTTTATTTTTAAGTAATCTCTACACTCAACGTGGGGCTCAAACTTAAAACTGTGACATCAGGAGTCTCATGCTCTACCAATTGAGTCAGCCAGGCACTCCCCTCCCCCCTCTTTTTAAGATTTTAAAACAATACAAATTTATTATCTTACAGTTCCTGTATATAAGATGTCTGGGCACAGATTGTTTCTTTGCTTTAGAGCTTAGGTGTTTGGAGGGCTGTGTTCTCTTTTTGAGGTTCTGGGGATGAATCCACTTCCAAGCTCATTCAGGTTGTTGGCTGAATTTACTTCCATGTGAAAGTAAGACTGAGGTCCCTGTTTTTTTGCTAGCTGTTGCCTGGAGGTGTTTCTCAGCTTCTAGAGGCTGCCCTTAATCTTCGGCCTGTGGCTCCCTTTCCATCTTCAAAGACAGCTGTGGCAGATCAAGATCTTTTTTATACTTTCAGTCTCTCTGACCTCCCTCTTCTGTTGTTTCTCTAACTTTTCTGTCATCTGCTGCTCTTAAGGGCTCATTTGATTACACTGGGCCCACTGGAATAATCCAGGGTAATTCCTTATTTTGAGATCTAACTATTTAATAACCTTCATTCTATCTGTGAAGTCTCTTCTTAGTAGTACCTGGATTAGTGTTTGAATTACCAGTCAAACTAGGGGACAGAAACTTTGAGGGGATATCTTTAGATTTCTGTCTGCCACCTATATCATAGTCAAAATCTAGGTTTGTTACTTCAGTTTCAGTTACATATGTGAGGTGGAATGTTCTGGGGGAATTAGTCCAGGTTTTAACAATCTTAATCTGATCATACAAATAGGTAGATGACAGTGTTGTTATTGGACTAGTTGCTACAGTAGTGACTATTCAGTTATTTAATTGAATCAATAAATGATCCCAGGGACATTGAAAATGCAAAAACATGTAATGTTAAGTAATGTATTTTATGCTCTAAAGGATCTCTTAGTTGTTTGAAGAGCATACGTTATAATATTATTGTTGTCAAGTGGAAGAGTCCATGATTAAAGTTAATTCATTTTATCTTATTTTTTCTAATAGTGTAACTTCTATGAGGTTCTTGTGTTTTTAGAAATTATATGTGAAAATACAAGAACCGTGGTAGAAAAATAAATGTATCATAAGTTGGCCATTGGAAGTCTTAATGGGGCATAAGTGAAAAAGAATATTTTTAAAAAGATGATAGGCATGAGGATTTATCATACATGGTCAGTAATAAGCAAGAATTGGGAAAAGGAGTTGAGAAAATTGAAAGGAAAACGGACTTTTTAGAGCTATTTTTTTTTAAGCTCCTATAACTAAATGAAGATTTCTTGTATAATTTGTAAATTTTAACTTTCTGAGATTGGCAGCTCTTATAAAGGGATGTCATGGGATTTAATGATAAGACTTATTTTATGCTTAGGTCTTTGTCCAGTAAGGAGTTTGTTTTAATTTTGTAGCTGATGTTAAAATCTTTTTAAAAATCTTATTTCTGGTGCAGGGAAACCTTGGTCATATTATAAAGTGGGAACTCTACATTAGAGAATTTCCGAAACTCTTTTCAACCATGGCCTATTATTGCCCTGAGTATGTTTGCTCTATTTCCCCTTCCATACTCCTCAGTTTTCTTCTGTTACTATTTAAATATTCCTCTGCTTTTTATACTCTTTTAAATTTTTATTTTATTTTATTTTATTTTAAGATTTTATTTATTTATTTGAGACAGAGAGAATGAGAGAGAGAGAGCACATGAGAGGGGGGAGGGTCAGAGGGAGAAGCAGGCTCCCTGCCGAGCAGGGAGCCCGATGCGGGACTCGATCCAGGGACTCCAGGATCATGACCTGAGCCGAAAGCAGTCACTTAACCAACTGAGCCACCCAGGCGCCCCTAAATTTTTCTTAAAAAAAAATTTGTTTTTTGAGAAGCTCTTTCCTGTATCTATCAGTTGTCTTCTCAGATGGTATACCAATTTTATCTACTGAATTAGAGTCCTTATTTTAGCATATTGTTAACAGATTAAGTGTGATATTCAGACTATAGCACCTTCTGACTGCTTTTGTTGATGCTAGGAGCTCAGAGTTCTGATAATGTTCTCAGAAGGGAAGGAAAAGGACTATTTATCTGTGAGGGACCTTTTCCTGACACTTCTTTTTCTGATCTGGGTTAGTGGTTCCTTGTATGTGTTCCTGTACAGTTCCTTCTGCTCAGCTCCTATCTTTCGCCATTACTGGATTATGAACTCCTTCAGTACAGAGATTCCTTCTGTTTTTTCATTATTTACCCATCACAGAGCTGGTTATAAAGGGACCTCAGTAAATATTTGTTGACTGAATGGATTGGTGGATGTGAATTGTAGTGAGTTGAATGGTGGCTGTGAAATGATATGTCCATGTCCTGATCCCTAGAACCTCTGTGGTTAAAACAAATGGTTTAAGATCTTGAGAGGAGGAGCTCCCAAGGAAAGCTAGGGAGTTAAGGAGAGAGAAGAGTGGGGAGAAGATAATCCTGGTAATTACCTAGGTAGTCCCTAAATCCAATTACTGGTGTCCTGAACAGGAGAGAGATTTGACACAGACCTGAGAGACATACAGAGAATAAGGTGATGTGGACTGAGGCAAAGATTAGAGTGTTGTCACTACAAGCCTGTGAACAACAAAACATGCCAGCAGTAGTAACCAGAAGCTAGGAGAGGCAAGCAATGGGTTTTCTCTTCCTGCCTTTGGCATACATTTGACCCTGCTGAAAAAAAAATTTTTTTTTTTTTTAATTTTATTATGTTAGTCACCATAAAATACATCATTGGTTTTTGATGTGGTGATCCATGATCCATTGTTTTCATATAACACCCAGTGCTCCATACAGTACGTGCCCTCCTTAATACCCATCACCGGGCTAACCAATCCCCCCTCGCCCCTCCCCTCTAAAACCCTGTTTGTCTCCCCCAGAGTCCATAGTCTCTCATGGTTCATCTCTCCCTCCAAATCCCCCCCCTTCATTTTTCCCTTCCTTCTCCTAATGTCCTCCATGCTATTCCTTATATTCCACAAATAAGTGAAACCATATGATAATTGACTTTCTCTGCCTGACTTATTTCACTTAGCATAGTCTCCTCCAGTCCCATCCATGTCGATGTAAAAGTTGGGTATTCATCCTTTCTGATGGCTGAGTAATATTCCATTGTATATATGGACCACATCTTCTTTATCCATTCATCTGTTGAAGGGCATCTCGGCTCTTTCCACAGTTTGGCTACTGCGGACATTGCTGCTATAAACATTGGGGTGCATATGGCCCTTCTTTTCACTACATCTGTGTCTTTGGGGTAAATACCCAGTAGTGCAATTGCTGGGTCAAAGGGTAGCTCTATTTTTAAACTTTTGAGGAACCTCCACACTGTTTTCCAAAGTGGCTGTACCAGCTTGCATTCCCACCAACAGTGTAAGAGGGTTCCCCTTTCTCCACAACCTCTCCAACATTTCTTGTTTCTTTCCCTGTCCATTTTTGCCATTCTAACTGGTGTAAGGTGGTATCTAAGTGTGGTTTTGATTTGGATTTTCCTGATGGCTAATGATGATGAACATTTTTTCATGTGTCTGTTAGCCATTTGTATGTCTTCTTCAGAGAAGTGTCTTTTCATATCTTCTGCCCACTTTTTGACTTGATTATTTGTTTTTTGGGTGTTGAGTTTGAGTTCTTTATAGATCTTGGATACCAGCCCTTTATCTGTAGTGTCATTTGCAAATATCTGCTCCCATTCTGTGGGTTGCCTCTTTGTTTTGTTGACTGTTTCCTTTGCTGTGCAGAAGCTTTTTATCTTGATGAAGTCCCAAAAGTTCATTTTTGCTTTTGTTTCACTAGCTTTTGGAGATGTATCTTGAAAGAAGTTGCTGTGGCCGATGTCAGAGAGGTTACTGCCTATGTTCCCCTCTAGGATTTTGATGGATTCCTGTCTCACATTGAGGTCTTTCATCCACTTTGAGTTTTATCTTTGTGAATGGTGTTAGAGAATGGTCGAGTTTCATTCTTCTGCATGTGGCTGTCCAATTTTCCCAGCACCATTTATTGAAGAGACTGTCTTTTTTCCATTGCATGTTTTTTCCTGCTTTGTCAAAGATTATTTGACTGTAGAGTTGAGGGTCCATACCTGGGTTCTCTATTCTGTTCCATTGGTCTATATGTCTGTTTTCGTACCAGTACCATGCTGTCTTGGTGATCACAGCTTTGTAATATAGTTTGAAATGGGGCAATGTGATGCCCCCAGCTTTGTTTTTCTTTTTCAACATTTCCTTGGCGATTCGGAGTCTTTTCTGATTCCATACAAATTTTAGGATTGTTTGTTCCAGCACTTTGAAAAATGTCATTGGAATTTTGATCGGGCTGGCATTGAAGGTATAGATTGCTCTGGGTAGCATAGACATTTTAACAATGTTTATTCTTCCGATCCATGAGCATGGAATATTTATTTATTTATTTATTTATTTATTTATTTATTTATTTATTTATTTATTTATTATTCTTATGTTAATCCCCATACATTACATCATTAGTTTTAGATGAAGTGTTCCATGATTCATTGTTTGTGCATAACACCCAGTGCTCCATGCAGAATGTGCCCTCCTCAATACCCACCACCAGGCTAACCCATCCTCCCATCCCCCTCCCCTCCAGAACCCTGTTTGTTTTTCAGAGTCCATCGTCTCTCATGGTTCATCTACCCCTCTGATTTCCCCCACTTCATTCTTCCCCTCCCGCTACCTTCTTCTTCTTTTTTTTTTCTTAACATATATTGCATTATTTGTTTCAGAGGTACAGATCTGAGATTCAACAGTCTTGCACAATTCACAGTGCTTACCAGAGCACATACCCTCCCCAGTGTCTATCACCCAGTCACCCCATCCCTCCCCCCACCCCCCCACTCCAGCAACCCTCAGTTTGTTTGAGCATGGAATATTTTTCCATCTTTTTGTGTCTTCAATTTCTTTCATGAGTGTTTTGTAGATCCTAGAGTATAGATCCTTTACCTCTTTGGTTAGGTTTATTCCGAGGTATCTTGTGGTTTTTGGTGCTATTGTAAATGGAATCGTTTCTCTAATTTCTCTTACTACAGTTGCATTGTTAGTGTATAAGAAAGCATTGATTTTGTATCCTGCCACATTACTGAATCGCTGTATGAGTTCTAGTAGTTTGGGGGTGGAGTCTTTTGGGTTTTCCACATAAAGTATCATGTCATCTGCGAAAAGAGAGAGTTTGACTTCTTCTTCGTCAATTTGAATACCTTTTATTTCTTTTTGTTGTCTGATTGCTGTTGCTAGGACTTCTAGTATTATGTTGAACAATAGTGGCGAGAGTGGGCATCCTTGACGTGTTCCTGATCTTAAGGGAAAGGCTCTCAGCTTTTCCCCATTGAGGAGGATATTCGCGGTGGGTTTTTCATAGATGGATTTTATGAACTTGAGGAATGTTCCCTCTATCCCTATACTCTGGAGAGTTTTAATCAGGAAAGGATGTTGTATTTTGTCAAATGCTTTTTCTGCATCAATTGAGAGGACCATATGGTTCTTCTCCCTTCTCTTACTAATGTGTTCTATCACATTGATTATTTGCGAATGTTGAACCACCCTTGCATCCTGGGGATAAATCCCACTTGGTCGTGGTGGATGATCCTTTTAATGTATTGTTGGATCCTATTAGCTAGGATTTTGTTGAGGATTTTGGAATCCATATTCATCAGGGATACCGGTCTGAAATTCTCCTTTTTGATGGGGTCTTTGCCTGGTTTTGGGGATTAAGGTAATGCTGGCCTCATAGAATGAGTCTGGAAGCTTTCCTTCTGTTTCTATTTTTGAAACAGCTTCAGTAGAATAGGTATTATTTCTTCTTTGAATGTTTGGTAGAGTTCCCCAGGGAATCCATCAGGTCCTGGACTCTTGTTTTTTGGGAGGTTTTTGATCACTGCTTCAATCTTGTTACTGGTTATTGGCCTATTCAGGTTGTTAATTTCTTCCTGTTTCAGTCTTGGCAGCTTATAGGTTTCCAGGAAGGCTTCCATTTCATCCAGATTGCTCAGTTTTTTGGCATATAGTTGTTGATAATAATTTATAATAATTGTTTCTATTTCCTTGGTGTTAATCATGATCTCTCCCCTTTCATTCATAATTTTATTAATTTGGGTCCTTTCTCTTTTCTTTTGGATAAGTCTGGCCAATGGTTTGTCGATCTTATTAATTCTTTCAAAGAACCAACTTCTAGTTTCGTTGATCTGATCCACTGTGTTTCTGGTTTCTAATTCATTGATTTCTGCTTTAATTTTAATTATTTCTCTTCTAATGCATGGCTTAGGCATCGTTTGTTGCTTTTTCTCTAGTTCTTTAAGGTGTAGAGTTGGTGAATTCGGGATTTTTCTATTTTTTTGAGTGAGGCTTGGATGGCTATGTATTTTCCCCTTAGGACCGCCTTTGCAGTATCCCATAGGTTTTGGACCAATGTGTTTTCGTTCTCATTGATTTCCATGAATTGTTTAAGTTCTTCTTTGATTTCCTGGTTGACCCAAACATTTTTAAGCACAGTGGTCTTTAGCTTCCAAGTGTTTGAATTTCTGCCAAATTTTTTCTTGTGATTGAGTTCCAGTTTTAGAGCATTGTGGTCTGAGAATATGCAGGGAATAATCTCAGTCTTTTGGTATCGGTTGAGACCTGATTTGTGACCCAGTATGTGGTCTATTCTGGAGAAAGTTCCATGTGCGCTCGAGAAGAATGAGTATTCTGTTGTTTTAGGGTGGAATGTTCTGTAAATATCTGTGAGGTCCATCTGGTCCAATGTATCATTCAAAGCTCTTGTTTCCTTGTTGATTTTCTGTTTAGATGATCTGTCCATTGCTGAGAGTGGAGTATTGAGGTCTCCTACAATTAACGTATTGTTATCAATATGACTCTTTATTTTGGTTAACAGTTGGCTTATGTAGATGGCTGCTCCCATGTTGGGGGCATAGATATTTACAATTGTTAGATCTTCTTATTGGATGGACCCTTTAAGATTGATAGATATTGTGTCCTTCTGTGTCTCTAACTACAGTCTTTAGTTTAAAATCTAATTTGTCTGATATAAGAATTGCTACCCCAGCTTTCTTTTGAGGTCCGCTGGCATGGAAGATGGATCTCCATCCCTTTACTTTCAGTCTGGATGTATCTTGAGGTTCAAAATGAGTCTCTTGTAGACAGCATATGGATGGGTCCTGTCTTTTTATCCAATCTGCAACCCTGTGCCGTTTTATGGGAGCATTTAGGCCATTCACATTGAGAGTGATTATTGAAAGATATGAATTAATTGTCATCATGTTGCCTGTGAAGACAGTTTTTTATAGATTGTCCCTGTAAATTTCTGTTGTATATCACTCTTGGGGTCTTTCTCCTTTTATAAAACCCCCCTTAATATTTCTTGCAGGGCCAGCTTAGTGGTCACATATTCTTTCAGTTTCTGCCAGTCGTGGAAGCTCTGCATCTCTCCATCCATTCTAAACGAAAGCCTTGCTGGATAAAGTATTCTTGGCTGCATGTTCTTCTCATTTAGTGCCCTGAATATGTCTTGCCAGGCCTTTCTGTCTTGCCAGGTCTCTGTGGATAGGTCTGACGTTATTCTCATTGCTAGCATTTTTAAGTTCTGCCTATTCACCTTTTATTTCTGCCCTTAGAGACTCTATGTTGCCATTAATTGATTTGTTCCTCCCTCTGTACGTAAGGAATCTCTTCCCCCTAACTGCCCCTAAGATGGTTTCCTTGGTTCTAAGATTTGCAAGTTTTACTGTTACATGCTGGGGTGTTGGCCTGTTTTCCTTGATCTTAGGAGGGGTCCTCTCTGCCTCTGGGACTCGAATGTTTGTTTCATTCCCCAGATTAGGGAAGTTCTCAGCTACGATTTGCTCAAATACATCTTCTAGTCCTCTCTCTCTCTCCACTCCCTCTGGAATTCCAATTATTCTGACATTGGAACACTTCATGGTGTCACTTATTTCTCTGATTCTATTTTCATGGATTCTGAGTTGTTTTTCCCTGGCCTCCTCTTTTCCCTTTTGATCTATTATATTGTCTTCCAGGTCGCTTATTTGCTCTTCTGCCTCAGTTACCCTAGCTGTTAGATTATCTAGGTTGGATTGGATCTCATTGATAGCATTTTTAAGTTCTGCCAATTCACCTTTCATTTCTGCCCTTAGAGACTCTATGTTGCCATTAATTGATTGCTCCATTCTAGCCATCGTCTTCACAATTGCCAGCCTGAATTCCATCTCCGACATCTTGGTTATATCTGCAGCATAAGTCATAATCTCTGAGACTTTTCTGTTTTGGGGGCTCCTCCTCCTAGTCATTCTGTTGATGGGTGTTTGAGGAAATGTATAGAGTCCAAATTTTTGACCAGAACCCAAGCAAGATCCACCTGTTTTCTTGGGACCTTAGGGTTGCTGGCCTCTTGTTTTCCCAGCCTGTCTTCTGCGGGAGGGGCCTGCCGCACTGTTACTCAGGCAACCCTGTTTGGGCGGTGTTGCCCTGCCCCCCTGTGGCGGGGGATGGGCTCAGTGGGAATCAGTCTTTGGGGCTTTTGTTCTCTGGCGGCTTTCCCTGGCGGCTTTCTGCGTCTCTTCCGCGAGTCAGAGCAGAAGAGACCGTTTCCAACCCTCTGCCTCAGAGCAGAGAGATCACAGTCTGTTCTTCAGTGAGCTCTCCAGGCCACACCGTCTCTGTTTCTGTCCATGCTGCTATAAACTTCAGCGTCCTGGGTTGTGCGCCCCTCTGCAGCGCTCCCAGTCCTGCCTCCAGGTCAGGGCACGTCTCCGTCCTTTGTGCTTCTAAAACCGCCAGCCATTCCCAATTCACATGCGCACGACTCCGCAGCTCAGGGTTTCCATCCCGGGGGCTGCAGTTCCCCCGCGCGACCCCGCCACTCCGGGTTTCCACCTCGGGGGCTGCCCTAAAGTCCTTTCCCTGCCGCTACTGGTCTGCGAGTCTGCGCCCCGTCGCTCACCGGCAGTGCAGGATCCCCACGGCCAGACACCCTCCTGCTGCCGTTTATCCTCCGCTATCTGCCCGCGGAATCATGGCTCCCCGCTTTGTACCTCAAAACCAACTGCCTGCAATATTCTGTTTGTAGAGATCCAGATCTTCTTACATCGCAGGCTGGTTTCGTGGGTGCTCAGAGTGGTCTGGTAGATATCCAGCTCAATTCCGGGGACCAGTTGAAATAGGGTCCTCTACTCCTCTGCCATCTTTCCCTCCTCTCTTGACCCTGCTGAAAATTTGATCTATCTTGGACTTTTGGCCTCCAGAACTGTGAGAGAATAAATTCCTTTTGTTTTAAGCCACCCAGTGTTTGGTAATTTGTTATAGGAGACACAGGAAACCAATATATATGTATATAATGTTTTGAGGCAGTGACATCCCAATACCAAAAAGAGGATTGGAATATTTGTGTGCAACTTGGCATAGCATAGTGTTTAAAAAATACAATTGGGGCGCCTGGGTGGCTTAGTCGGTTAAGCGTCTGCCTTTGGCTCAGGTCCTGATCCCAGGGTTCTCGGATTGAGCCCCGCATTGGGCTCCCTGCTCAGCGGAGAGCCTGCTTCCCCCTCTGCTGCTCTCCCTGCTGTTTCTCTGTCAAATAAATAAAATAAAAATCTTAAAAAATATATATATATACACACATATATATAATTAGAATAAACCGTAATCTTATTCTAGATTTGCATTCGTTTCGGATACTACTGAAACAAATTACCACAGATTTATGGCTTAAAACAACTCAGATTTATTATATAAAAATTCTGGAGGTCAGAAGTCTAAAATATGTCTCTGTGTGCTAAAATCAAGGCATTGGTAGGTTCTTTTTCCTTTCTGTATTTTCTGGAGGTTCTAGGGGTGAATCTTTCTCTCTCTCTCTCTCTCTCTTTTCCAGCTTCTAGAGTTGTCCGTATTACTTGGCTTGTGGTTCCCTACCATCTTTGAAGCCTGTACTAGCCAGTTGGACCGTTTTTATATCACTCTTTTCCTTCCCCATTTAAGGAACCTTGTGATTATGTGGACCTTCTAGGTTAATCCAGGATAATCTTCTCATTTAAGATCAGCTGATTAGCAGTCTTAATTCCATCTGCATCCCTTATTTCTTTTTACCATGTAATGTAATGTACTCACAGTTTCTGGATATTAGGATGTGGGCATCTTTGGGAGACCATTTTCTGCCTACCATATTGACTTTTTAAAAATTAGTCCTTAAAATTTATTTAATCTCATGCCAGACTAACCATAGTACCATTGGGTGGCATCTAGTTGTGGTACAGATAATATTTTATATTTTAGTCAAAACAGTTAAAAGCAGATAGTTTTAAAAAATCAAACAGTACTTAAATACTTATAATGAAGTGCAGCATTCTTTAGCTTTATTCCTCCGGAACCAACCAGTCCAGATCTTAGAGCTATTCCTTTTGGAATTTACCTCCATTTATCTAAAAGAGATGCTGTATTAGTTTCCTATTGCTGCTGTAACAAATTACCACAAATTTAGTGGCTTAAAATAATTCGATTTATTCTCTTTCAGTTCTAGAAGTCAGAAGTCCAGAATCACTGGGCTAACATCAAAGTGTTGATAGGACCAGTTTCTTCTGGAGGTTCTGGGGAGAATCCATTTTCTTTTTTTTTTTCTTCCTCCCAGCTTCTAGCAGTTACCTGTATTCTATGGTTTGTGGTGCCTTTTATCTTCAAGTGTATCTCTCCAGTCTCTGTTTCCATCATCACATCACCTCTCTATAGTTAAAATCTCCCTCCCTTTCCCTTTTGTAAGGGCACTCGTGGATATATTGGGGGCCCACCTGAATAATCTTGGATAATCTTCCCATTTCAAGATTGTTAATTATATCTGCAGAGTCCCTTTTGCCATATAAGGTAAATATTCACAGGTTCCAAGTATTAGGATGTAGTCATGTTGGAGGTCCATTACTCAGTCAGCCATGTATGATTATGTTGCTAAATGATTTTCAGTTTTCAATATTGGTATATTTATCTTAAGGTAATTGGAGATAATCTATCTTCTCTCCCCTACATTACTGAATATAATTATATCATACTTTATTCCTTTGTCATTGTTTGCAACTATATACACTTTTTTATGCTGAACCAAATAGTATAATTTATCCTTTCTTTAAAATTTTTATTTCTCTTTAATAATTGTTTTTTTCCTGTTTGTCTGATTTTCTCTGTGCCATCTGCTCCCTTTATTTTAAGCAAATGTTGTTGCTAAGATACATATCTGTCTTTTAAAAAATGCTCAAAGATAGTTTCAAATACTTTTTTGTTTTGCTTTAAACTGAGAACTTCTCTCTCTTAACCTCTCTTTTGGCTGTTTCCTGTTTCAGCATGGTATGCAGTTATCATCTTAGGACTTGCCTTAGCAAATTTCTAGATTTGAGCTATTTTCCCTAGATGATATGCTTCTTATTTTATTTCCTCATTTTGGTGAGGAACATATTTGAGTAGCTTTCTAAGAAAGCTTGTGAGGGAAATGAAATTTAAGACCTCATATCTGAAATGCTTTTTTTCCTGTCCTCACACTGTATTGCTAATTTGGCTGGGTATAGTATTTTGGTTCAGAATTTTGGAGGCATCATTCCATTGTCTTCAAGCTTCTAGTGTTTTGTGGAAATCACGTGTGGTGATGATTTCTTAGGCTTTGTATGTGGCCTGGTTTTGAAAAATTTAAGATCTCTCTATGGTTTGTGTTCTCAATTTCACAGCTGTGCCTTGGTGTGGGACTTTTTCATTGTTTTCCTGGGGAATTAATGGATAGATCCTTTAAATCAAGACACTTACCTACAGTTCTGGGAAATTTCCCTGAATTTGTTTCTTAATTGCTCTTATGTTTTTTTGTTTCCTTTTTCTGGAATTCCTTTTGTTTGTGAGCTCTGCAGAGATTTCTAATTTTCTACTTTTTCTCCCTTACATTGTCTTTTATATATGTATTCTACTTTCTAGGACATGTCTTTAACCTCAGTTTCCAACTCTTGTAATAATTTTTTATTTTGCCATTTTAGATTTCCAAGAACATTTTTGTTGTTGTAGTTCTCTAAATGTACTTAAAAACATAATATCCTTTTCTTGTTTTATGGGTAAACTATCTTACCAGTGAGATTAATGTTGTTTTTTTTTTATTCCTGCTCATATTACCTTTTTCCTTCTAGTTCTTATTTTTTTCTCTCTCTCTTTTCTTTTTTTTTCCAGTATTCTTTATTTCTTGGTGGGGGTGTATTTAATTGAATGAGACACTAAAAAGGTACTTGGAATCTGTGCATGTATGTGGATCAACATCGGCTGGAGAGTGGAAATTAGTGGCTGTTTTGTCTCTTACTGGGCTTTACTGTAAGAGGAATGAACAGTCAGCTAGATTTTTGTTGGGAAAATCTCTGATTTCAGCATATGTCGGTCTTTTTTCCTTCGAATTTAATTTCCCAAAGAAGAGTTCTTTACATTCAATCTTTATGTCTAAGCGGGTATTCTGAATATAGGAAAGGGAGAAGTCTCCTTTTCAATATGCAGACTTTCACTTAGTTTCCATACAGTTCTCTACTGTGATTGGACTCACTGGGTCCTGAGCCAGTAAGGTTCCCTTTCCTCAGATACTGAATTCTTGGTCTCTTGGGGGTGGAGTGACTGAAGGGTAGTCCTCTGGCTCCCTAAGATAAGGAAGGCCCTGCCATATCATTCCTTTTTATATACACTTTAAACAAGTTTTCCTTGATTTCAGCCAGCATCCTCTTTTACACCTTCCACAGTTCCTGTATTCTCAACCTGAGACTTTCTAGAATGACTGTCATTGGGTGTCTGACCGGGCTTAGAGATGAATACAAGTGTTCAGTTCGCCATGTTTGATTGGGTGTTGTTATATCCATTGTTCAATATACTCTTGGTACAATGAGTTTCTTATCTGAAAAGTCTGAGGAAACATTCCCCCCCAAGATTGCCCTTACTTTAGATGCCACTTGCAAATTTGGAGGTCCCCAAGGCTGCTCTCCATTCAGACCAATTGACTACAAATGCAGGGATTTCTCAAACCTACTATTAAGGTTTGATAATTCATCAGAAAGACTCAGAACCCACTGAAAGTGCTATGTTTAAGGTTACGGTTTTATTATAGCAAAACAGTATAAATTAGAGCCAAAGAAAGATGCATAGGGCGAAATTTAGGCGAGTTCCAAACATGAAGCTTCCATGACGTGTTACTCTCCCAGCATTGTTATGTGGTGCTTATACATGCAGTATTGCCAGCGAGGCAAGATTCCTGAAGCCTTCATGTCCAGAGTTTTTATTGGAGTTTCATTACATAAACATGATTGATTGAGTCATTAATCAAATGGCTAAGATCAGTCTCCAGTCCCCTCCTCTGCCTACAGGTGGGATGATAGCATATGGCTCAAAGGTCCAACCAGAATCACATGGTTGGTCTTTATGGTGTGATCTGCCCCCAGCCTGAGCATAAACTATCAAGTGCCCTTGAGGGGTGTGTGTGAATAACAAAAACACTCCTGTCTCTGGGAAAATAACTAAGGTTTAGAGGTTACCTCCAGAAACCTCAACAAAGGCCAGACCTCTCTTTGGTCTGAGGCCAAATTCTTTAGTACACATTATGCTACTTTGTTTCATGGTAAGAAGGTAACAACACTGCCAGAAATCTCTTTTTCCCAAGTTTCATATGCCATGTATCTGTTTAAAATTTACCACTCTTTTTATCTTTTGTTTTCATTGATGTTAGTGGCCTATTTTGAAATAATTGAATCTATTCCTTAATTGAAGACATTTCATAAAGGGTAATAAGGTCTTTTGCCCTCTACCTTAATTTGATCTTATGAAGAGTGTTTGAATAGTGATTTACCAAGGAAGACACATTACAGTCTAATTTGATGTGGTTTGATAGGTATACTTTATTTTCATCTTACAAAGCTTAGCATGTGGGTGCCAGAAGTCTGATTGAAAGGAAGTAAAATCAGTGGAGCAATTAAACATTAACAAGGTGGGGGGCAATTATGCTAAACTTATGTAAATAGTTTTAGATTATGTATAAGTAATTACATTTTTCAGAGTAGTTGACAGGCAAAAATTAGATTGCTTATTTGTTTGAGACTTAATTTTGATTTATTTTTAAAGGTCATAATGGTTTCATTTTGAGCCTTCATTTAATTTCTTGCTTGAAGGTTATTACATGATGTAGCATTACTAAATTGAACCTTTTTAATGGTAATACGCAACATAAAAAATTGGAATTGGCTTCAGACTTTATACTAAAATGCCTTTTACTATCTTTTGTATGTTAAAGGCATGTCTTTGTAGTAAGAACTAAATTTATTTAAGAGTATCTTTTGTGTGCTTTTGCTTATTTCCTAAAGGGATAGTTGATAAGTTAGTTGATAAGCAGACAGTTGTCAAGTAGCATGTTCCATTTTAAATTGTCTTCATTTTAAAAATGTGTTGAACTTATTAAATGCATCTGTGATGATGAGGAAAAAGAATGTTAAATGTATTATATCATGTATGCGGTTCGACTTTTTTCAACAAATTGTATTGTCTCTTTCTTAAGCATGAATTTGGTTTTAAAAGATAAATCTGTAAGACTGACCCATGTAATATACTGAGATTCCATTTCCTTCTTGTATACCTTTTCATTTTCTTTAGAGTTAATAATGATTGCATATCTTCACTTGTTTGATTGCTTTTATAAAAAATACTTGAATATTCATTTTTCAAGCTTTCTGGCTGCTGAGCTGTTTTTGTTAACCTGGTTACTTGATGACAGAACATAAGCAGTCAGTCTTGAGCATCTTACCTTGTTTTCTAGTAGTGTCTAAGATAGTGTTCTGAATTAAATAGATGCTTTAATAATGCCTATAGATCTGAGGTGATCTGAAACATATATTTTTCAGAAAGAAAGGCTGTGTTACTAGGTTAAATTAGATTAATTGTGGGTTTCTAAATTTGAGTCCAAATGAAGTATATGGATTCAAGTTGTATAGCATACAAAGAGTTAAGAATTTTCAAATCTTTAGGTGACCATATTTTTTTCTCTTTAGTTAGAATCACATGGTTGCATTATAGTTTTTACTTAATTGGTACCTTTAACTTTTGATCCTGTTGAGAGTATAGTTTTGGTTTGGTACCATCTGGAGGCAAGAGTTGGACATCATTTGTGGAAGTCTTTTAGACTTGACTCTGAATATATTTGTGCCTTCAGTGTAAAAGAGTAATTGTATCAAGTACATCATTTATATTGAAGTTCTATATTGTTAAAAGTTAACTTTCGTAAGTTCTTATCTACCACTGTTCCGCTTGATTATTGGAGTAACAGTTAATTCTTAGGGATATAATAACTAAGGGAAACATTTATTACAAGTTCCAGATACGGTTGACATAAAACATTGTTTAAGTTTAAGGAATACAGTGTATTCATTTGACATATATATATTACAGAATGACTGTGGTGTAAGCTTTCAAGTATATAATACGATATTATTAACAATAATCACCATGGTGTTCTTTACCTCCCGAGAACTTATTCATATTATGAATAAGTTTGTACCCTTTGACTAACCTCTCCCCATATTCTGCAGCCCCCGCGCCATAGTAACCACTACTCTCTTACTCTGAGTTGGGCTTTTTACATTCCACATAAAAGTGAGATCATACAGTATTTGTCTTTTCTTTGACGTCTTTCACTTAACAGCATGCACATCATGCCCTCAGGTTCTATCCTTGTTTTGCAAATGGCAGGATTTCCCCCTTCTCATGGCTGAAAAACATCCATGACATATATGTATCACCCCTTCTTTATGCATTCATCCACTGAGGGACACTTTGATTGTTTCTGTATCTTGGCTGTTGTGACTAATGCTGCAAGGAACATGGGGGTGCAGTTATCATTTTGAGATCCTGTTTCCATTTTCTCTGGATATGTACCCAGAAGTGGGATTGCTGGATCATATAGTAGTGCTATTTGTAATTTTTGAGGAACCTCCGTGCAGTTTTTCATAGTGGCTGTACCAATTTATATTCCCACCAGCAGTGTATAAGGATTTCCTTTTCTTCAAATCCTTGACAACACTTAGCATCTGTCTTTCTGATGATAGCCTTTCTAAAAGGTGTGAGGTGAAACCTCAGTGTGGTTTTGATTTGCATTTCCCTGATGATTAGTGATTTTGAGAACCATTTTTGGTACCTATTGGCTATATGTATGTCTTTGGAAAAATGTTACCCAGTTCCTCTGCTGATTTTTTTTTTTTTTTAAATAAATTATTTGGTTTTTTGTTGTTGAGTTGTATGAGTTCCTTATATATATTTTGGAGTAACCCCTATCAGATACATGGTTTGCAAATATTTTCTTCCATTCCATATGTTGCCTTTTCATCTTGTTGATGATTTTGTAGATGGCTTTGATAAGTATGGACTTCAACAATATTAATTAATGCTTCCTATCCATGAACATGGGATATCTTTCCATTTGTTTGTGTCTTCAGTTTCTTTCATCAAAGTCTTGTGATTTTCAGGATACAAATCTTTCATCTCCTTTGTTGAATTTTATTCCTATGTATTTTATTGTTCTTGATGGTATTTTAAAGGGGCTTGTTTATTTTATTGTTAGGGTGTAGAAATGCAACTGATTTCTGTGTGATTTTGTATCTTGCAACTTTACTGAATCCATTAATTAGTTCTAGAAGTTTTTTAATGGAGTCTTTAAGATTTTCCATGTATGAGAATCATTTTATGCACAAAAACAGTTTTGTAGCTTTTTTTCCAATTTGAATGCTTTTTATTTTTTATTTTTTTCTTGCTTGGTTGCTCTGGCTAGGACTTCCACTAATATGTCAGAAGGAGTGGTAAGTGGTAACTCTTGTTCCTGATTTTAGAGGAAAAACTTTCCACCTTTCACCATTGAGTATGATGTCAAATGTGGGCTTGACATATATGGCCTTTATGTTGAGGTAGGATCCTCCTATACCCAAGTGTTGAGCATTTTTATCATAAGAGGATGTATTTTTGTCAGTAGCTTTTTCTGCATCTATTGATGATCATCTGATCTTAATCTGGCTTTTGTGTCAGAATAATGCTGGCCTCATAAAATGGAAACCAACATTTATTGAACCTCTTAAACATGCTCTTTCAGTTAATCTTTAATTATGTTGGATAGGAAAAAAAAATGTTGGATAGGTGTTTTATATATGTTTGTGTTTTGTGTTCCTCATATATAGAATGCAGAACGTAGGTTCTATCTTATAAAATTGTTTTTAGTATTAAATATGAATACATGGAAAGAACCTGTAAGAGCACCTTGAATATAGTATAAGTGCTCAGTAGTTGCTAGCAATTATTAATATTTTTATTGTTTTTGTTTTTATTTTTGTTGTCATATTTAGGAGGTGAGGTTCAATAACTTGTTCTAGTTGTGATAATAAGTAATAGAACTACATGTGAACTAACTACAAATCCATTTACTATCTTCCCTCTCATCTTCCCATAATGCTGTCTACCAAGGTGAATGATTAGTCCAGGGCTAGCAACACCAGCCTTCTGCCATCCAACCCAGTCCTGTTCTGGTCTCCTAACACAATCACATATTGCCTTCCAAAAAAGCAAGATATTGTACCTTTTCCCCCCATACATTAAAGATATTTTTATATATATATATTTTTTGTAATTCACTAGCAGTTGGAACATGAGGATCTAAAATAAAATAATAATGTCCCAAAATAAAATTTGGAGGGCTGTTTAGGATTCTTTTTAAAATTTAGTTTGACCTTTTGAGTGTTATAGCTGGGGAGTAACTTGAGTCTCCGGTACTACTTTGTTGTGGATTAACAGTGTGTCACTGTGACTGGTCATTGAATATGTTTGGTAAGAGAACTTTTTTTGTATGGTTCTGAGAAAATCATTTTGTATTCATAAATAGGAAATTAATGAATAGGAAAACTCAGTTACCCTTTTTGCATCTCAGCTTTGGATTTGAATAGCTTTATTATTCATTTCCTAATAGCAGTTCCTGTAAATTCTTTCATTAATCAAGCATTTTTATGGTATAAGGATATACTCAACCCAAGATCAGCATTTACCAAAATACGTGTTTTATGAAGGTAAAATGGCATTATAGGAGATTTGGGGTTGGATAAAGTTAAAAATATCTCTTTATTCAATATTATGTTTCAGAGTTTTTTATGTGAATTGTAAATCTCCCATCAGGATAATATATATAGTATATGGCCTTTTATAAAACTTAACACAGTAGCTTTGTCCCCCCCCCCTTTATTTTTTTTTTTAAGAGCATACTTTCAGAGCTCCATCTGACTACAAACACTTTGAAATGATTTAGGTTGATTTTCAACTCAATTGGGAATTCAGGACAAATGACTAGGCAGCAGATACAGCAGACTCATAGTTAGAATGTATTGAGCAGGGGCGCCTGGGTGGCTCCAGTCAGTTAAGCATCTGCCTTCAGCTCAGGTCATGATCCCAGGGTCCTGGGATCCAGTTCCGCATCAGGCTCCCTGCTCGTTGGGGAGTCTCCTTCTCCCTCTACCCCCCTGCTTGTGATCTCTCTTTCTCTCTCTCTCTGTCTCTCGGATAAATAAATAAAATCTTTAAAAAAAATTAAAAAAAAAATGTATTGAGCAGAGAGCTTCCAGAAATCAGTAAACATGGATTGTGAATCACGTACAAGGCCCTGTAGTTGTTCTCAGACTTCTTAGTTTCAGGGTCCTTAATAAAAACTCTTTTTTTTTTTAATAAGATATTTATTTATTGTTTTAGAGAGAGAGAACATGGGAAGAGGGGCAGAAGGAGAGAGAGAATCCTCAAGCAGACTTCTTGCTGAGCCCAGATCCTGACTCAGGGCTCTATCTCAACACCCGGAGATCATGACCTGAGCTGAAATCAAGAGTTGGATGCTCAACTGACTGAGCCACTCAGGCACCTCTTGGGTCCTTAATACACTCTTAAAAATTGAAGCCCAAAGAGCTTTTGGTTTATAGCTGTTGATATTTACTACATTAGAAATTAAAATAATATTTTGCAGTATATATTAATTCATTTAAAAGTAATTTGTTTCATGTAAACATAAGTAACCTTTTTTTAAAGTAAAAGATAACTTTCTCTAAGAAAAGATTCTCATGAGAAGAGTGACATTGCTTTGTGCTTTTCAAATTTTAAGGTCTGGCTTAAGAAATAGCTGAATTCTCCTATCTACTTCCATATTCAATCTCAATTGATTGAATCGCATTAAGTATCCTCTGGAAAGGTCCACTGTATACTCATGAAAGAGTGAGAGTGTAAAGGCAAATGAAACCTTAAAAATGACTATGAAAATAATTTTGACTTGACTGATCCAGTGAGAGGGGTCATCGGGAGCTCTGGGTCTCCACTGCACATTTGTAGAACTGCTCCCGTAGTAAATACAAGTGTTAACTACATTACTTCCTAAGAGCTCATACTTTGAATTTGGATTGCCTAGATTGTTAGAATCAAATAAAATTGTACATGTAAAAAATGGTACAATAAATAATAAAATGCCTGCTGTTCATTATTATTTCAAGATTTTTGTCCTGTTATGTCACTTTCGCTCACAGTTTTCCATTAGCTTCCCAACTCATTTGAGGTAAAAGCCAGAGGCTTTATTTACAGTGGGTTGCAAAGGTTTTTTTTCATCCTCTGACTTCTTGTTACCTCTCTGTGTTCATACAGTTGTTTTGACCTCAAATGCCCCTCCTCACTGTGCAAGTACTGGTTTTCTTACTGTTCATCAAACATTAGTCATATCCTTTCTCACAGCCTTTGTACATGATTTTTTTCTCCAGTTAACATTTACTTCTTCAGATATTGACATGTTTTATCCTCCAGTTCCATTGGGATTTTGGTTTTTGGCTTAATGGCACCTCAGTGGAATCTTTTTTTCATTTAACCCTTCGATGTATGATATATACACATTTCCTCTCCCTTCTCTGCTTTATTTATTTATTTATTTATTTTTCTGTGGGAGTTTCTGTTTTCTAACATACTTGATTTACTTGTTTGTCTCTCTTCCACTAGAATTTAAGTTCCATTAGAGATTTGGTTTTTGGTTTTTTTTGTTTTTGTTTTTTGGTCTAACTTGTTCATTACTGTATCTTCAATACCTAGAATATGCTTTAGTGCATTTTTTTTTTGAGAGAGCATGAGCTAGGATGGGGAGGGACTGAGGGATAGGGAAAGAGAATCCCAAGCAGGTTCTGTGCCCACCGTGCAGCCCGACATGGGGTTCAATCTCACCACCCTGAGATCATGACCTAAGCCGAAATCAAATGTCGGATGCTTAACCAACTGAGCCACCCGGGTGCCCCTGCTTGGTGCATATTTAAGTGCTGAAAAAATATTTTTTGTTTGAGTGAATCATTATTATTACTACTCTGAAGATGAAAGAATAATCTCTGCTTCTCAGAAATGTGTGGTCTCAGTAAGACAGTGCCTTTCAAATAAAATGAACATGTAAAGCATTTAGCTTGGCATTTTGGACATGTAGCAGTACTCACTAATTGGTAGCTGTTATTGAAGGATAAGCAAAGAAAGAACAGAATTAGACATTTCAGATAAAAATGACCTGAATAAAAGAACACTGCATTTACATCTCAGGAGCTAGGGTAGATAAATTTTAGGGGAATATTGAAAAAAAAAGGTTAGAACTATATTGTTCAGGCCAAGACATTTGGATTTTTCTGTAGGTAACGAGTTATTGCATATTTTTAAGGCAGAGGTGCTGGTAGGTTTGGAAGATGAATCCAAATGGAAGTCCTTAAGGTTGATTGGAAATCCTTCTGGTGTAGGCTGAACTGGAAATTAAAACATTAGCAAATTTATAATAACAACTTTTGCAAAATCATAAGTTATGCTCAATTATTAATGAGCTCTGAAATTATATGGTAGTATAAAATTATCATTTGATTTCAGTTGTATATTTTGAACTATGTTTGCAGTTGCCAGCTTTTAATGTATTTTTTTCATTTAAAACTGAGATCTTTGATTTAAAATAAACCAAGATGTTTATATTGGTAACTAACTTACTAAATATACTAATCTAGGGCAAAGTATGTTTAGTCCAGCAAACATTGGTCAACCACGGAAGACAACATTATCTCCTGCACAGTTGGATCCTTTTTATACTCAAGGAGATTCTCTGACTTCTGAAGATCATCTCGATGACACTTGGGTGACTGTGTTCGGGTAAGGTTTCTGGATCATTTACCTTTCAAAAAAAAAAAAAAAACCCGTCCCCAGCATTTATAATAAACAAACATACCCCCCCCAAAAAAAGGATTGCACAGCAAATGCTCATTTATCTGCCAACTGGCTACTACAGTTGTTAATATTTTACTTACATTCATTTTATCTTCCATTAATTCATCTTTTTTTGTTGGTACATTTCAGAGTAAGTTGCACACATCACTACAAATCAATCACCCTGACACTTCAGAATGTATATTATTTATTTTATTTTATTTATTTATTTTTTTAGAGAGGGAGGGATAGGGGAAAGAGAATCTTAAGTAGGCTCAATGCTCAGTGCAGAGCCCTACGTGGGGCTCCATCTCACAACCCTGAGATCATGACCTGAGTTGAAATCAAGAGTCAGACACTTAACCGACTGAGCCTCCCAGGTGCCCCCAGCATGCACATTATTAACTAGTGTTCAGTATTTGTATATAGTTTTTTTTTAGTCATTTATCTGTTTGCCACTTCTCATATTCTTTTCTCTTAAGCATATTTTCTGGATAATGGAACAGGATTGCCTCTTTAGACTTAGGAATCTCCTTTCTTTGTAGTGGTTATTACTCTGCCCTTTTTTTTTTTTTTTTTTTTATTTGAGAGAGAGAGAGCACGAGTACGGGGAGGAGCAGGGGGAGGAGCAGAGGGAGAAGCAGACTCCCTGCTAAGCAGGGAGCCCGATGTGGGACTTGATCTCCGGATCCCGGGATCATGACCTGAGCTGAAGGCAGATGCTTAACCGACTAAGCCACCCAGGTGCCCCTATTACTCTGCTTATATTGGACTTCACCAGTTTGGAACTATCAAATTGAATTTCATTTGTATATATACATACTGTGTCACAAGGTTGGTACTTTATAGTTACAGGATATTGAGTATTAATAGAAATTGTACATGCCCTATATGCATTTTGAATAGATTTTTAGATTAAAAAAAGTACTTTAAAGCATTTTGGAGATCATACTGCATCATCTGCAGATGAGAAAACTGAGGTTTTAGATTAAGTGATTTATTCAGAGGTTTACATCTAGTTATTAGTAAAGTGTCAGCAAAAAACCTGAGGTCCTTTGATTTTTAAGCTGTTATTGTTCATACTGTACTACATAAGGTTTGCTTCTGAAAGTGTGATACGTCATACTGATATTGGGTCTTACTGTATTTAGTTTTGGGGTAAAAAGTGAGCTTCTTGAAGAACAATGCACAGTAAATGTTAGTGGACTTTATATATTCAGTTTATTTAAAATTTAAAAATTCAAAGGAATATATAAGAATCTACAGTGAAAACTACTCCTTCCCACTTTTGTCCCCAGCTAGTTTTTCTCCCCTTTAAGGCAGTATTGGCCACCTGTTTTTTATGTAACCTTCCAGAGAGATTCTATGTGTTATTGATCCTCTTTAGATAAAAAATTGGGATCATCTTACTCTCCAGAAAGCCTATTCATAGCAATTGGATGGCTTCTTGATTTTTTTTTTATGTTTAAATTTTCATATTCTCTCATGACATGGTTATGCCTTTGAACTTGGATGTCCACTCCCAAATCTGTTTTGGGACTCAGTAGTAATGGTGTTCCTTTTAAGATTCCTCAGTAATTAGATAAATTACTTGACGTTCTTCTGCTAGTCTTTTTCTTCATTTTTAAGATATACACTTTCCCACCTATTAAATTTCTGTTGGTTTTATGTTTTAGTAACCCTGTATATGAGTTTGATTGCAAGAACTGAAATGTTTTCTTCTAAGGGATAAAATATTTTGATCATTTATAGGGTAATACATCTAAAATATGTATGTTCTTTCTTTGATAATTTAACTTTTTCCTGTTGATTCAGGGTCATCATGAAATGTTATTCATTATTTTAAGGGGTTCTTTTACAGGATAATGGAATGTTTCCACTCAAAGTGGTCCCTAGAGTCTTAGAATTTCATTTTATTTTTCAAGTACCTCCCTCACTTGCAACCATTATTTTTCTTTCATTTTTATTTTCTTCAACTCTGCTTTGTAGGCACTTTGCCTTATTTGTTGCTTTTCTTTGAGGTTACAAATCTTATATCCAAACATATGTAACATAAAATAAAATTTCAGTCCTGAATGCAGTATTTTACTCATACGCATTTTAATATATGGACTTTATCATTTATTTTTGTGACTCAGATTTTTTTCCCTTAGGTTCTAATCCAGGTTCTTGATAACTGACATTACTTGTTAAGGAAACTCCAGATTTTCAATTTAAAATAGCTTTATTGTTTGGACTATAAAAATAGTGTCTGATAAAATATTTAAACCATACAGAACTTTAAGAAGAAAATAAAAATCACAATTTTCTCAGAGATTTTTGGCTATTAAAACCTTGGTAACCATCCTTTTAAATGTTTCTATACCATTGATATTGGTACTGACTTTTCATTTTTGTTTCAGAACTAAATTTCTGAATTTTCAGTAGGTGCTCAATGTATAATAATATGAGTATATAATTTAAAATTCTTTTCCTCTTAATAACTGTAGTATACCTAAGTATTTCACACACACACACACACACGCTCACACACGCTCACACACCCTTGTAAAATATATACAGAGCTGCAATATCATAGTTCTTTCCTTAAGGGTATGGTAATGGCAGTGAGAATGGAATTTTAGAGTTTTCATAGATGGAATCTGGGGATGGAGAAGAATGGCTGAGTCAAAGCTAACTTTAATATATTTGCTTTTGGGTGATAAGCAATGATAGATTTAGCTGATATAGGGGGAAATAATGACTAGGGATTTCCTATTATTCTAGTCTGTTATGGGAAACTTACCTTGAAACACTTATAAGTATGGTAATTTGCATTTGTATTTATTATGAAAGTTGACTGGACAACTCTTTTTTCAGGTTTCCTCAAGCATCTGCTTCCTATATATTATTACAATTTGCACAGTATGGGAATATCTTAAAACATGTGGTAAGGTTTACTTCATTTCAGTTCAAGATTTAGTCTGAAGAAAAATAAGCTGTAAATTGAGGGAAACTCTGCTGCTGAATATTGTCTGCTTTTTCCAAACTTAAAAGTTTTTCTTTCTTTTTTTTAAGTTTTCATTGAATATGTCTGTTGGAGTCTAGAAGGCTAGAAGTTGCATAGTAGTTGATAAAAAGGGATAAAGAGAGAAGATAAGAGAGTGAGAATTTCAGGCTCCACCCCCCCCATTTCTTTTTTAATAGTTCACAGTCTTTTAACAAAAATTACGCCAAATATTATATTACTGTCTTCCAGTGTGAGCTTGTTTTATTGGAGATAAAGGAAAAGAGAGAAGTTCCTGATTTACAGAGTTCTTAGGGCTTTTTTAACTTGTAGAGGGCTTTTTTGAAAAAGTATCTTACCTTACCTGTAACAAGTTATAAATAACAAATCTTTTTTTCTGTTACCAGGGATTGACTTACTTTAATTCCTACAGAAAATAAGATTGATGAATACAATTTTTAAAAACTTGATAGCAAGTGTTAATAAGACCTATTATAAGGAACAATTATCTTTTGAGGATTACTTTCAGAGAATATTTGCCACATATCCTTTTTCTTCTTTTTTTTAAAGATTTTATTTATATATTTATGTTAGAGAGTGAGAGAGCATGAGCTGGGGAAGGAGCAGAGGGAGAGGGACAAGCAGACTCCTTGCTGAGTGTGGAGCCCCACCAGAGCCAAAATCAAGAGTTGGATGCTTAACCGACTGAGCCACCCAGGCACCCCAGTATTTGCCACATATTCTTTATAGTAGAGAATTGAGAGTTAGGTAGAAATTATTGAAATTGTTTAATAAGGGGTCGCCTTAGGTGGCTTAGTCGGTAAAGCATCTGCCTTGGGCTCAGGTCATGATCCCAGGGTCCTGGGATCGAGCTCTGCATCGGGCTCCTTGCTCAGTGGGGAGTCTGCTTCTCTCTCTCCCTCTGCTCCTCCATCCCGCTTGTGCTGTCTCTTGCTCACTCACTCTCAAATAAGTAAATAAAATCTTTAAAAAGAGAAAAGAAAAAGAAATTGTTTAATAGGATTTTTGTTGAATCCTGCATACAGCTTGTTATGGGGCATCAAATAAAAAGTGGAAGCAGATATATATATATATTTTTAAGATTTTATTTATTCATTTGAGAGAGAGAGAGAGTACAGAGGGAGAGTGAGATGGAGAAGCAGACTCCCCACTGAACAGGGAGCCCAGTTTGGGGCTCAATCCCAGGACCCTGGCTTCATGACCTGAGCCGAAGGGAGACGCTTAACCGACTGAGCCACGCAGGCGCCCCTATATCTTCATATATTTGTATTTTCTAATAGAATTCATTTTTTAGATTTTATATATTTTATGTTTTAAGAGACAACTTCATTCTTTGCAGATGTCTAACACAGGAAATTGGATGCATATTCGTTATCAATCTAAACTGCAGGCCCGGAAAGCCTTAAGCAAAGATGGGAGGATTTTTGGAGAGTCCATCATGATTGGTGTAAAACCATGTATAGATAAAGTAAGTTATTGCTGTTGTAAGGAAAATAGCTTTATCTATATGAAGAGCACGAGTCTGAGCACTGACGACAGTTATGTCACTTTGCTTCACTATGCCCCTTTTTCTTGCAAAATGTGATGATGTTATAGTACTGTTTTCATGGGAAGCCAAAGATGTCACAGGACTTTAGAATTTAGAGATAATCCATACAAACCCCTTCTATTTTACAGATTAAGAGGCCAAGAGGACTTAAATAATTTACAGAGTGGTTAAAGGTGAGACCTAGATTTTAGGTCTCTTAACTTCTCATTCTCTTGTGCAAAGCAACATCAAATTCTTTAAATACTTTAAAAGAATACTGCTGTTTCAGAACAAAAGGTTTCACAGGAATAGTTAACAGGGTTAACTATTAAAATGGCTGAAGCTTTTTATTAGTCATTTTTATTTTAAAATCTTTTAAAACATTTATATACCTATAAAATAATATTTAGCACAATTTATACTTTGTGGCTTGTAAAATCATGATCATTCTTAAATAATTATGCATGAACTTCTGTCTACCAGCACTGTGCTTGGTGCTTATATACACATTAATGCACAAAAGCAGGCATGGCTCCTGTTCTTACAATGTGGTTGCTGTAAAGTATGTAATTATTATATTGTGCTGTAACAGATGTTTGTAGAGGCTAGAGGAGAATCTGGGGTTCCTGGCTACTAAGTAACACTGGACTTCAATCCTCCCCCCACCCCAGGATTTCCTCAAAATTCTGCTTTTTCTTGTGTTTTTTCATAGTATTTGTTAGGAGATTTTTACTCTTTGAAGTCTCTAGTTGTGTTGATCATGTTTGAGGTCATTGAAGTGAACTTTCTGTCTGAGCATTGTATCTCAAATACTAGCTAAGAAGCATATATTGTTTTAGCAAGGCTAAAATTGTTTGAAAGGTTAATTAGATCAAAGAAAGTATGCTCCTTTTAATAAAGTTTTCTTTCTAAGTAGGATGTAATAGTGAATAACATATTATGTTTATAAACAGAGAAGTTCTTTATCTTTATTTCTCCAGAGTGTTATGGAAAACAATGACAGGTGTGCTTTATCATCTCCATCTCTAGCCTTTACACCACCAATCAAAACCTTAGGTACACCAACCCAACCTGGAAGTACTCCTAGGATTTCTACCATGAGACCTCTTGCTACAGCATACAAAGCTTCTACTAGTGACTATCAGGTATTTTAAGAATTGGGTAAAAAAGATATACTTTATTTTTGTATTTATTTATTAAAAGATATACTTTAAAGGGGAAGTGCCTAGCATGTTTAACTTTTTCATTGGGTTGATTTGTATGCCATTTGATATTTCTTACTGAAGTGATTGCCTTGATGAAATACCTATAAACTTTGCATTCTTAAATTTCCTATTTTAAAAATTAGAATTTTGGCCAATTGAAAACTTATGTTGAATTTTTAAAAAATTTCTTTGCCATTATTTAAAACATTTTGAGAGTTTTAGTTTTTTCTGAGTTATATTTGCATACATTAAAAGTTTTCTTTTGTGAACATCTCTGGCATGAGGGAATATTAAAACCCTTTGACTAAGTCTGATGGCATCACAAATGAAGAATCTCAGGTTGGAGTAGCTGTGGTTATCAGAGAAACTACTGACTAGCTCCCATTTCATAATTTCTCATTTCAAAAAGTGTAAAGGAAAAGTTCATTGTATTCATTGAAGAATGATAAAAGTATTATGACTCTCATTCAGTATGTTATTATTGTCCCCTACTAAATTAACCAGGTTCTGAACTTGCCTAGCTATAGACGTGGGTCCTGAAACAGCAAATAAAACACTTTACGCTTTAGTAAGACAGGTAGTGACAATTTAGTCTTTTGATTTCCCCTGAAATTTGGAGACTAGAACTGTTTTTTTCCTTTAAGTTTTTTCTTTTAAACCAGTATTTTTTATTTTTTTTATTTTTAAAGTAGGCTCCACACCCAGCGCGGGTCTTGAACTTACAACCCTGAGATTAAAAGTCACATGTTCTACCGACTGAGCCAGCCAGGTGCCCCTAAACCAGTATTTTAAAATCCTCATTTCCTATCATATGATCTCACTGATATGAGGAATTTGAGAAATAAGACGAGGATCATAGGGGAAGGGAGGGAAAAGTGAAACAAGATGAAACCAGAGAGGGAGACAAACCATAAGAGACCCAGCAGAGGGTTGTTGGAATGGAGGGGGGTGGGAGGGATAGGGCGGCTGGGTGATAGACATTGGGGAGGGTATGTGCTACGGTGAGCACAGTGAATTGTGTAAGACTGATGAATCACAGACCTGTACCCCTGAAACAAATAATACATTATATGTTAATTAAAAAAATAAAAATAAAATCCTCATTTCCTGGGGTACCTGGATGGCTTAGTCAGTTAAGCATCCGACTCTTGATCTCAGCTCAGGAGCTCAGGTCTTGATCTCAGCGTTGTGAGTTCAAGCCCTGCATTGGGCCCCATGCTGGGCGTGTAGCCTACCTTAAAGAAAACAAAACAGAACAAAACTCTTGTAGCTTTTGTGTTGTTTGTTCAGTTTCCTAATAAAAGGAGCAGATATAATTTATCTTGCCAAAGGAGTAAGATTTTGTCCTTCTTTAGAGCATAAGGATGTTCTAACTAAATCCGTATAGTAATCTTTAAATATTACAAATGCATTTAACTGTTTGGCTCTTTTAAATTAGTTAACTGTAGAATTGATTATGATCCTGAGGAAACTATAACACTAACAATTATGTTTTTTTTAATAGGTTATTTCTGACAGACAAACACCAAAAAAAGATGAAAGTCTTGTATCCAAAGCAATGGAGTACATGTTCGGCTGGTAGTACAGTAAGAGCTAAGAACTTACCTACCATGGAGGAGGCTGCTACACTAAAACAGAGTTAGCAGAGTACTGCCGCCTTTCTTTTGGTTAGTTGTATAACCACTCATGGCAGTATTGGATAGCTATCTCATACTCTTTAGAAGACTTTTTCTTTAAGGATACAGCGTATTTGGAGCTCGCACTTTAAAAGATGCTTGAGATACGTTTTAAAGAAACAAAAAAATCCCTGTAAATAGGATTTTGTGCTTTCTGTGATAGTGCATGCTTAAGCACAAAAACTCAGCATTGATTACCGTAAATTATCTAATTGAATTTGTGGTGAAGATTTGTAGTCTTCATGAGTTGGTGGGGTGAATTTCATGAAGGGTAACTTGTACAGCTCCTTATAACAAGACACAAAGATTATAATTAACAATTTGAATTATGGTCTTTTAATTTAGATAGTATTTAATATTTTAATTATCCTCGTTTATGTATGTCCTGTCGTGGATTGTCATCCTTCAGTATACTAAAACCAAAACAGTCTTTTTAAAAACCTACTAAAGTTTCTTGATAATAAACTTTGTCAATTATATATATTGAACCTTTTTTGTAAGTGATTTATTTTATTAACTATTTAAAAAAATTTGAAGTGTTTGCTGAAATAGAGGAAATATGTCATGAATCTCCACATACCTGTAATTTAGCTTTAATAACCATGTAACCATCAATATTTTGCCTTGTTTCTTCTCTCCCCCTTTTGTTTAAAGCCCATCTCAGATATGACATCATTTTATTTTTATTTATTTTTTTTAAAAGATTTTATCTATTTATTTGACAGAGAGAGAGGGAGAGAGAAGCAGGCTCCCCACTGAGCAGGGAGTCCGACGTGGGGCTCGATCCCAGGGCCCTGGGATCATGACCTGAGCTGAAGGCAGACGCTTAACCGATTGAGCTACTCAGGGGCCCTCATGTCATTTTAATCTAAATACTTGAGGATATATCAAAAAAGAACATTCCCACTTATAATTACAGTATCAGTATCACACCTAACAATTAGTAACAGTTTCTTAGTATCTAATGTCCAGTCCATTTAAAAATTTCCCAGTTATCAGGGCACCTGGGTGGTTCAGTTGGTTAAGTTCTGACTTTAGCTCAGGTCAAGATCTCAGGGTCCTGGGATTGAGCCCTGCATTGGGCTCCACCCTCAGCAGGGAGTCTGCTTGTCCCTCTGCCCCTCCCCCTGCTTATGTGCTCTCTCTCTCTCTCTCTCTGTCCCAAATAAATAAAATCTTAAAAAAAAAAAAATTCCCAGTTATCTCCAAAATGTATTTATGGTTGGTTGGTTCAAATCACTGTCTAGAGTAGGTGTACATGGTATATTTGGTGGTTTTTTCTTTTTCTTTCCTTTTTTTTTACGATTTATTTATTTATTTTAGAGAGAGCAGGGGGAGCGGCATAGGGAGACAAGCAAATTCCCTTCTGAGCAGGGATCTCGATGGGGGGGCTCAGTCCCAGGACCCTGGGATCATGACCTGAGCTGAAATCAAGAGTCAGCGCTTAACCAGCTGAGCCACCCAGGCGCCCCTGGTTGTTTTATTTTTAAAGTATCTTGAAATCTAAATTAGTTCCTGCTCTCTTCATACCGTACTTCTTGAAGAAACTGTGGGAGTTGCCTATAGAGTCTCATAGACTCAGTTCGGTCGATTGCTCTTGTGTTTAATTTGTTCTGTCGTTTATCCCATATCCTAAAAGTTGGATCTAGAGAGGAGTAATTAGATTCTGATTTCTCTTTTCTCTTCTTCCTTTTTTTTTGAGCAGTAATACTTGATAGTATGGTGCACCTTATATTTAATCAAGAGGCATTTAATTCTGGTTGTCTCACTTTACTGAGGCTCAAACTGGTCATTGGGCACATAGGCAAAATCTTGACACCTTTGTTGGAAAATTTCCCATAACTTTTTTGCATTATGTTTTTGAGAGTGTGCATTAACGGTATTTGCCTGAGTCAGTTATTTCATTAAGGTTTGCAAAATGAAGATTTTCCAAATCTATCATTTGTGTTGTATTTATTAGCTGGAATTCTTTTACATATAAAAACCTTGCTCCACCCATTAGGGCTATTTGGTTACATGGAATATATTCATACCAGAATGGCAGGATAAATATTTCATCCTTTCTTCTTACATTTTTCAGAGTAATTTTTGGTGCCCTGGCAACTCTAATTGGTGTCCAGTGAGTTAAAAAAAAGTTTTTCCCTTTAGTATCACTAGACACAGCTTTTTTTTTTTTAATCACTGTTTTTAGTCACTTGTAGTCATTATCTTTTGTTCAAATTACTACCCTTGGCTAGTAGAACCTCATCAAGCTGGCTCTTGAATGAAAAGGAGGTTTTTAATTGAAATAATATTTCATCATAGTACAAGTGTCTAGGTAATCTGCATCTTTCTTTAATACATCTTTATAAAGAATAAAATAGCACATTGTATGGGAAGGTATTGATGTGCTTTTTAATAAGATCACAGCAAACTACCATTGAAGATTTGTTCAGTTCTCTGAGGTGAAGTGTGATACTAAGGAAAATACTGGCATGGTAAAAATCCATTTATCATTACATTTATAGAGTTTTTCTTCTAATACTTAACATCAAAGTTTTTCTCTTCCAACTTAAAATAAGATTGTATTTTATATCTTACATACAGAACTCAGTTTTTCAAGGTAGAACTGACTGCTAAATCCCGTTAAACTCTTGCATTTGTATTTGTGTTTTACACATATTGTAAAAGGATTATAGTTTTTTTGTTTGTTTTTGAGAGGGCATTTTATTTCTGTAGACCTTTGTGGAGCATGAAGTTTGCTTTCTGACTAAAAATACTTGTTTGCTATGTTGATTTTGTGTAAGCCCAATATTGTATTACTTGTCTTTGTATTCATAACATCATTTACTTAAAAAGAGCCAGAAAAGATATAAATGTATCAAACCAACACATTGTATGACTTAAACTTACACGGTGTTATAGATCAGTTATATCAATTAAAAAAAATAATAACAAAAACCAAAACGAATAGGAAAGAGCAAGGAGAATATCAGAAAGCAAACTGCCATCTTTTTCAGTACTACAAAACACAACAGAAGTGGAAACTGAGAAAGCTATTAAAGTTACCCTGAACCAAGCCTCTTCCTCAAAATTCAGAAAAGCTGATTTCATACAAAAATAAGTAACATAAAACTATAGTCATGCAAAGTTGTTATAAAAAATGGATGGTAATGGGGTCCCTAGGTGGCTCAGGTCATGATCCCGGGGTCCTGGGATCGAGCCCCGCATCAGGCTCCTTGCTCAATGGGGAGCCTGCTTCTCCCTCTGCTTGTGCTCTCTCCTCTCTCTCTCTGACAAAATCTTTAAAAAAAAAACGGATGGTAAGGAACAAAATATTCGAAAGACATTGAACACCAGAATGGCATGCACATAAGAGGTCAGAAGTATGACCTAATATTTAAAAATGACTTCTAAGATGTTTTGAAAGTGATACAAAGTATGAAAGAATACCAAAAATTAGAATTTCAAAAACTTTGGGAAAGTACTAGAAATAAAAGGAAAAATAATTTGGAAGTAAGACTAAACTAGGGTAAACACAAAAGCAGACAAACAGCAGATAACATCTTATGGGAAATAGAATGTCAAAAGTAGGATGGCTTTATAAAAAGGATTCATGGGAAAATGATAAATCTTAGTAAAAAAAATATATACAGAAAAAATTATATGAGGAATATTTTTCTTAAAAAAAAAAATACTTGGAGCTACACATTGAAACAACACCCTGCCTACCTGACAATGTTCTCTCATTTAAAACTTTGGATTTGGCTATCTAGATAAAAGCAAGTGACTTAGAAGCAGCACTGTGCCAGGAGAAAATAATATATTTAAGATACTTGTAGGAAAAAAATGTGAACAAAATATTTTATTTCTAACAAAACTGATTTTGAAGGGTAAATATTACTTCTCAGACATCAACTTGCAGGAATTCAGGAAACATGTTTTCCTTGAGTGCTTCCTGGGAAATGGACCAGAGAATGTGCTCAGATGAACTAAATAACTAGGAAGATGTTGACACAAAGTCTATGGTGAGCATTAAATTTGACATCACGTCACCACCAGAGTGCTGACCAGGTTCATTGCTTGAAGCTCAACCCACTGGGTGGATTGTCCCTCATTACTGTCTTTCTGTGTCTAATATGGCAGTGGTCAGTGTTTGGCATATAGCATTCTGATCCATCTGTGAATAAAACTTGTATTTTTTTCTCCCCTATTAGCTGATGATAGTGAACTCTAAGTTGTAGATTGTGAATTGAGGGAGAGTGTTAGTATCTTGGACGTAAGTGATGTAGGGTTCTGGGCCACCTTTTCATTAACCTTGGGAGCCTGTGGTCCTGCTTGGCCCCCATCCTGAATGTACCATGGATTGCTGCCATGCTGGCTAGGCTGGTGGCTGGTGAATCTGACAATACTGAGCTGATGATGGGTCGCTCTGGTCACCTGGTTGATACACTGTAATTGACGCTTAGTTACTAAGTCACTTGTGGTGCCCTCTCTCATTGGGGGCCCCACTAAAATCTTCCAAGTCACCTAAGGAATAGTTGGAAGCATTTTTCCCATCTATTTTATGTTGTCTCAAAAATCCAGAAGTCTACGAAGTGCTCTCTTTTTAGTGGTGAGAGGAGGAAGGTACAATAATTTAGAGAGCGATGTCCCAGCATGTCCCAGTGGTAGAACTTCATAACTGCACCAATGTGGTAAAACTGCGTTTTGGTGCTTTACCTCCCACCATCTGGCATACACTGGCCTTTCCAAGATGTCTGAGTATTTGCCACTTACTTCTTGTAGGTTTAATGAACACGATGCCATCAATGCACAATATTTGAATGATCGAGTTCTCTGACTATATACTGTGATTCGCCCATGGACATGGGCCAGGGTTCCATTTATCAGGAACTATAGAACATTTGGGTTCATCAGTGTCACCTTATGGCCCCATTCTAACAGGAACTGTGAGAACATTTGGGCTCATCATTGTTACCTATGACCTTGTCTCTAACAGCCCTTAAAATATCTAGGTATTTCTCTTCAGTGCACTCTGAAAAATGAAGACTTGGGAGAATTGCTAGTGTATATACTTGCTGTGGCATTGAAAATTCCTTCCTCAGTTGCAACTCGTCTCCCATTTCATCTGGGTCTAAGAATTGACTATCTGGAAACTGGGCTGTAGGGCAGCAGACATCAGTCTTCTGCATATCTGCTTTTGATCTTTTTAAGTTTATGTAAAGTGAAACCTCTTTTGGTTTCCTCCCCCCCGCCTTTTTTTTTTTTTTAAAGATTATTTATTTGACACAGATAGCGAGAGCAGGAACACAAATGGGGAGTGGGAGAGGGAGAAGCAGGCTTCCCGCTGAGCAGGGGATCACGACCTGAGCTGAAGGCAGACTGAAGGCAGACGCTTAATGCTTAACGGCTGAGCCACCCAGGTGCCCCCTTTCCCTTCTTTTTAAAAAGCATTTTAGTTGCCAAATAAGACATAAATACAGAAATTAAAATACGGCTCAATGAAATAAAATTTTACTTGCAGTTTCCATATGCCCCATTTCAACTTCTCTCCTTCCCCACAAAATTAAAACTACTATAATTATTTTTTGGCGGTCCAGGTAGGCTTTAAAAGAGTTGGGATTTCTACTTGATGCAGAAAGCCGATGGAAGTTAAAATTCTTAATGAGGTTGTAAGATTTTTGAATGCTAATGAAGGCAAAGCATGGGTGTTGTAACTCAGAGATTCAGTTTCCAAAATTAACTGCAGGTTAGTAAATAAGTTGAATCAATATTATTTTAAAAATTTAAGTAGGTCATGATTTAAAGTGAAAATAATTTTGGACATAATTTTAAAAAGCTTTCCAAAATGGATATCTGACTCTTATTTTCTTGACTCAAGGTCCTTACATTAATTTAGTAAACTTCTGATAATGTATACAGTTCAGATTACTGTAGTACTAATTGGTTAATTAAAAAGTAGTGGTCAAGGTTACTAGAATTTTAGAATTTGCTTTTTACAATGATTAAGAGCATGGATTTTGGAGTGAGACTTAAAATCCTGTCTCTGTCTACTAGCTACATGACCTTGGACAAGTTACATTTTTGTGCTTCGGCTTCATCATCAATAAAATGGGTATAATATTAGTGTCTTCTTCATAGGTTGTTAGGATTAAATGAATAACTACATGTAAGTTGTTTAGAACAGTGCCTGGTTTATACTAAGAACCCATTAAACATTAACCATCACTAAAGTAGGTAGCAAGATTAGTTAACATGCTTGCTAATTAGCCTAATTTTTTAAAAAATGAGTATGTAGTGGATTAAAGATGCCTTCAGATTTTTGACATTCCTTCCCCCTGAGAGGTAGGATCTATTTCTCCTCTCCTGGGTAGGTTTTGTTTTGTTTTGTTTTTAGTATAAAACCAATATAGTACAGGGAGAGTGATGTCATGCCAGTTCCACAACTAGCCTGTAAGAGGACCAGCAGCTTCTACCTTGGGCTCTTGAAGTCCTGATTTGCCGCCATAAGAAGACCCCTTACCCTGCAGGACAGATGGGAAAGGCCTGAGACCACTGGAGTGGAGAGGGACCCAGATCTGCCCAGCCTTCCAGTTGCCCAAGGCACCAAGTGTGTGAATGAGGCTGTCACAGAGCCAGAAATACAGCCCGACTGCCAGGTCCATGTTGCCCAGAGTTCACATCCTGTGGAGCAGAACTATCCAGCCGAGCTTTGCTTGAATTCCTGATTCATAAGATTGTGAGATACCATGAAATGGTTGTTTTAAACTAAGTTTTAGGGAGATAGGTCACACAGCAACTGGAACAGAAGGTGAGAACACAGAACACATAAATGTCTCACCTAAGGGGTGCCTGGGTGGCTCACCAAACTCGGTTTCTGCTCAGATCATGATCTCAGGGTCAAGGGAACAGCCCCACGTGGTTGTGGTTGGGCTCTGCACTCAGCTGGGAGTCTGCTGGAGATTCTTTCTCCCTCTCCATCTGCCCCTCCCCCTCTTGTGTGCACCCTGGCCGTCTCTAAAGTAAATAAATAAAATCTTAAAAATAAATGTCTCACCTAAGGTCACATAAATATCTACTGATAGGAATAGGACAGAAACCCAGATTCTTTACTCTAGAATGCAATGTTGTGGAATTATAGTTTCTTTTCTTTTATATTTATGTTATTTGATTTTTAAGTCATTTAAATTTAAGATGCACTGGAGAAGTGTTTTAAATTGGGTTCCAATTGCAGCTCTAGAATCAACTACCATGTAAAAGAATATTTGAAAAGAAGGTATTAAAAACAATATAAAACCAAATAATTATTTTCAGACATATAAAGTTATTTAAAAATTTACAATATAAAAAGTATCTCAAAATAAATCACCCCACACAATTGTTAACGTGAATATTTAAACATCAAAGTTGCTGAGTTCTTCATATATTTTGTTTGTGCTAGCTAGCACTTATCTAGGCATTACCATAGGGAAATTCTTGGCACAAAAAGCCTCCAAGTTTCTGCAAACTGGGAGAAATCTCGGCATGTGTGCTGGAGTGGGGACATGGACACTAGAAAGGGACTCAGGACCTTTTTCTAAGAGATGGGTCAGTGAAATAGGTTTCTTTGGAGACTTTGGTTCACAAATTACCAGGTTATTTCTTGGTTAATCCGTGGAACATATTTTATAAGTGTAGTCTATTTCTGGTTGTTTCTTATAAGCAGCTGCTAATTCTTGCCCAGTTTTTGAAGTGGAATTTAAATAGATTTTCTATTGTTGAAAATAATGTTTGTGTTCCAAGTACTTCAGAAACATTTAACTCAAAATACAGATGTACCTCCATCTTGTGGTGACTGTCAGAAGTGTCCAAAATGAAGAAGTTTTACAGTAAAAACAAGCTGGAAAATCTGAGATGAAAAGCAATTGCTAAGTTTAAGCTTTTGGAAATATTGACAACTTTTTTACATCTTCGTTCCTTTCTGCCTTTTTTTTTTTTTTGAGCCTTGGTGTTAGTCTTATTGCATATATTTACTTTTATCATAAAAGATAAAAATATTTACTAGAGGGAATGAACATGTATAAATAGGTCATTTTTCAAAGTTTTCTTTTGAGCCAGAAAAAAAGGAATATTGATGAATTGAAATATGGAAACACTGAGTTATGTCATTGATTTAAAAAGGAGAAATTAGTATCAAGGAGATCTAAGTATTTCAAGCAACTGTACTACAGTTTATATGACCTACAAAAAGTACATAGCTCCTGTAATCCTACCAATCAATATTTGGTAAATTTCTTTCAACAACCAAGTCAAGTAATAGTTGAGCTCTTAATATGTTCTAGAACCTTGGATTACATCAGAGGAAGAAAGCAGAGCTGGGGCGCCTGGGTGGCTCAGTCGTTTCGCGTCTGCCTTCGGTTCAGGTCATGATCCCAGGGTCCTGGGATCGAGCCCCGCATCGGGCTCCCTACTCTGTGGGAAGCCTGCTTCTCCCTCTCCCACTCCCCCTGCTTGTGTTCCTGCTCTCGCTAACTCTCTGTGTCAAATAAATAAAATCTTAAAAAAAAAAAAGACAGCAGAGCTAACATTCCAGCAGAAAGAGATAACAGGAAATAATCAAGTAAATAAGTCAGAATAAGTTAAAGGGTAATAGGTGCTATGGGGAAAAATGATCAGAAGTACTAGAGTGTTACACAGCATTCATGGTAGACCTCATTGAGAAGGTGAGATCTGAGCAGACTTGAAGGGGAAGAGGTTGTTAGGGTGGAATTTGGGGAAGAACATTCCAGGCAGAGGGAACAGCAAGAACAAAGGCAGGAGTTTGCCTGGTGTGTTAAAGGAACAGCACAGAGGAAGCTAGAGTTGAGTGAGCAAGAGGGAGAGTAGCAGGAAAATAGATGAGAGGTAATGGCTCAGATTGCATTGGAGCTTCTAGACCTTAATAAGATTTTGACTTCTATTTTTTTGTGGTAGGCAGAATAATGGCCCAAAAATATGTCAGTGTCCTAATCCACAGAACATGTGAATATGTTACATTACATGGCAAGGGTAACTAAGCAGATAATGATTAAGGGTATGGCCCTTGACAACAGGTACATGAAAGGATGCTCACCATCACTAATCATCAGAAAAATGCAAATCACCTCACACCTGTTAGATATCACATCAATGAGCTATCACCTCACATCTGTTAGACAACTATTATAAAAACACAAGAAATAACAAGTGTTGGTGAGGATGTGGAGAAAAGGGAACCCTTGTGTGCTGTTGATGGGAATATAAATGGATGCAGCCACTAGGGAAAACAGAATGGAATTCCCTTAAAAAATTAAAAACAGAACTATCTCATGATCCAGTAATTCCACTTCTGGGTATTTATCCAAAGAAAACAAAAACACTAACTCAAAGAGGTGTATGTACTCCCATGTTCATTGCAGCATAATTTATAATAGCCAAGATTTGGAAACAACCTAAGTGTCCACCAATGGATGAATGGATCAAGAAAATGTATATATACACGATAGCATATCAGTCTGCCATCATAGAATGAAACCTTGTCATTTGCAACAACATGGATGGACCTTGAGGGCATTATGTTAAGTGAAATAAGTCACACAGAGAAAGACAAATACCATATGATCTTATTTTATATTTGGAATCTAAGCAAACAAAGACCAACAGAAGAAGAAGAACAACAACAACAAAACCATGCTCATAGATAGCAGAGAAGAGACCGGTAGTTGCCAGAGGGGAGAGGTGTGGGTGGGGTGGCAAAATGGGTGAAGAGGGTCAAAAGGTACAAACTTCCTGTTACGAAGTAAGTCATGGGGATGTAATGTACAACATGGTGCCTATAGTTAATAATGCTATAAAATGTATTTGAAAGTTGCTGAGAGTAGATCTTAAAAGTTCTCATCAGAAGAAAAAAAATTCAGGGGTGCCTCAGTGGCTCAATTGGTTGAGCATGGACTCTTGATTTCAGCTCAGGTCATGATCTCAGGGTTGTGGGATGGAGCCCCACAAGGGGCTCCGCACTCAGTGCTGAGTCTGCTTGAGAGTCTCTCCCTCTCCCTCTGCCCCTCCCCCTGCTCGCATACTCTCTCTCTCTCTAAACAAACAAATAAATTTTTAAAAAGAAAAAAAATTTGGGGGTGCCTGGGTGGCTGGTTAAGCAGCTACCTTAGGCTCGGGTCATGATCCCAGGGTCCTGGGATCGAGCCCCACATTGGGCTCCTTGCTCGATGGGGAGCCTGCTTCTTCCTCTACCTCTACCTGCCATTCTGCCTACTTGTGCACTCTCGAGCACTCCCTCTCTTTCTCTCTCTCTCTGTCAGATGAATAAATAGAATCTTTTTAAAAAAAAGAAAAAAGTGGCGCCTGGGTGGCTCAGTCGTTAAACGTCTGCCTTCGGCTCAGGTCATGATGCCAGCGTCCTGGGATCGAGCCCCACATCGGGCTCCCCGCTCTGCGGGAAGCCTGCTTCTCCCTCTTCCACTCCCCCTGCTTGTGTTCCCTCTCTCGCTGTGTCTCTCTTTGTCAAATAAACAAAATCTTTAAAAAAAAAAAGAAAAATTTTGTGACTGTGGTGATCATTTCATAATACATTAAAATATTGAATCATGTTGTACACCTGAAACTTGTATGTTAATTGTACCTCAATTAAAAAAAAGCCAAAAAACAAGCAAACATCAAAAGGGTATGACCTCAAGGTGGGAAGATTCTCTCTGATTATTCAGGTGGGCCCAATCTAATCATATTAGCCCTTAAAGTCAGAGGAGGCCCTCCTCCACCTAAACCAGAGATAGAGCCTCTTGAATCTGAGAAGAACCCTCAGCTGACAGCCAGCTGGGAAATGGAGATATCAGTCCTCCAGCCTTGCAAGAAACTCAATTCTGGCAACAACCTCAATGAACAAGGAAACAGATTATCTTCTAGAGCCTCCAAAAAGAAGCACATCCTTGTTGACTTCTTGATTTTGGCCTCGTGGGACTCTAAACAGAGACTCATCCCAGCCTCCAGACTTCAGACCTATGGGAACTGTAAGGTAATAAATTTTGCCCTATCTTAAGCCACTAAATTTGTGATAATTTGATTTAGCAGTAATGGAAAACAAAACACTCTGAGTGAAACAGGAAGGGATTGGATACTTTTTAGTAGAGGAGTATCATGATATAACTTGTGCCTGTTTTACTGATCATATAGGTTTCTGTGTTCTCTTGACAACACAAGTGGTTTTTACAATTAATCTCTCACTAAGGGTAATTACCTTTCACTTTGGTAGTTGAAAGCCCAGTAATTTATATCCGTGACATAACTTTGATAGTTTGAAAAGACTTTTCCACTTTGTGAATTTCAGCATTAATATGTGTTCCCCCCACCCCAGGAAATCCAGATTAATATGATCTGGAACAATTAAGTGAATTTAAAGTTATTTCACTCATTTAGGGAAAAATGATACCTATTGTCAGTAGCAAAGCCAACCTGAATTATCTCTGAAGTTAATTTTAATCCTCTACTTCCTTTTTTCCTTTTTTTTTTTTTTTTGCATTTTCTTCCCACAAGCTAAGTCCTTGTTAGAAACTTAAGTACTAAGGATTAAGTGAGGGATAAAAGATACTAAGCTTGTCTTTAAGCTCCTGTTTCAGTGTTTCTTAACATTTGGATATATTTTCCACATTTTGGTTGTCTCAAGCAGAAGCAGCACAAGAGTTTAGTGAATCAATCCTTAGTAAATAACTATTTGTGTTCTAAATTGGTACAGAATAGTACCTATTTCCATTCGCGGCAACACATTTCAGTGTGGGACCAAAGAGCTTCTCCAATCAGCTATGGATAAGAAGTTGTAGTTGTAGGAGAACCTCTGGGCCTACATGCAGAAAGGCCAAAAATGGGGCTTAGCAGTTACTAGTAGAATGTTCTTAAAAAGAGGTTTCCTCAAAATTATCTGTATTCAGTAAAGTATGTATATTGATGGAAGCTAATCCTCTGTGGTGCTTTTGTGTTTCAAAATAAATTGGCCAACTCTGTGCACCAGAAGGCCACTAGCTTCAAAAAATAATTTAAGTGATAGAATTAGATGAGTATTCTTAGGGAGAAATTCCCATGTCCCTGGAGAGACAAGAGTTTAATTTTCTCTTTCTCTCTTTCTCTTTTTCTTTCTCTTTCTCTCTCTCTCTCTCTCTCTTTCTCTCTCTTTCTCTTTTCTCTTTCTCTCTCTTTTTCTCTTTCTCTTTTTCTCTTTTTCTCTTTCTTTCTCTCTCTTTCTCTCTCTTTTCTCTTTTCTCTCTCTCTTTTTCTCTTTTTCTCTTTCTCTTTTTCTTTCTCTTTTTCTCTTTTTCTCTTTTTCTCTTTTTCTTTCTCTCTTTTTTTCTTTCTCTCTCTTTCTCTTTCTCTCTTTCTCTTTCTCTCTTTCTCTTTCTCTCTTTCTTTCTCTCTTTCTCTTTCTCTCTTTCTCTTTTTCTCTTTCTCTTTCTCTTTTTCTCTTTCTCTCTCTCTCTCTCTTTCTTTCTCTCTCTCTCTCTTCCTTCCTTCCTTCCCCTCCCCCTCTTTTTTTGTGGTAAAATGCTGGGCACAATATATATGCTGCTTTGACAGTTCTTTCCAAACTAAAAAAGATGAAGTTACTTTACCTAAGACTAAATTCACTTATGCATTGTAAATTTGACCAAACATTAAGGCAATTGGTTCTGTAAGTATCAATAAAGCCTGTTCACCTTAGCATAATGCAAATTCTCAAAGCAGCAAGTTCCTATTCCTACTGAAACCCCAACCCCGCTGTAACATTGTCAGATTTAAGTTAAAACTTTTAAAATATTAATGATGAATATTATGATTAATTTAGGAAAGAAAAGTTGGTACTATGAAATGCTGAAAACCAAGGAGAGAGAGGGCTTGTAACATTTAATGTAAAGTATTCATCATGAATTAAGAGGCTTCACTCTGGAAATTTGTTGGGCAACTCACAATCTTTATTGTCGTGATTCAAGTCAGACCTATTCCACTTCTACAAATTAAACTTCATACACCTGAAACTAATATGATACTGTATGTTCACTAACTGGAATTAAAAAAAAAAAGACTTCAGTAGGGTGCCCATCTGATTCAGTGTTAAGGACACCATGACTTACCTGTGCCAAAGATAATCTATGTCAAACTATTCTGATTACTGCTTTGGCTTTGCTACCCATATGGTGACCATATCCGCTTTGTCTTTCGAAATCAGCTTGGCCCCATCACTCTGCCCTATTGAATTCAAGGGGCCCAGTTCAATGGCAGGAGCTTCCCCTGTCTTTCCTGATTTACAGAAAACAGCCACCCCAGAGCTTTGAGGATCTTGAGACTCTCCTTATGAATGGATATTGCACTGCTTTCATGACAGTAATGTCCTCTGGACCCTCGTAAACGATATGGTTAGGGGGCAGATGAGCAAGTCTTATACGATAAATTCACTCTGGCATTCCAGTCTACCTCCGCCTTGGATATCTTCCTCTTCCAGTTCCCAAAAGTATTGTCTGGGAACCAATGGGAGTTGCTGAGAGCCTTTCTGGATGTCCTTGAGTTCAAAGTTTTTTTTTCCTAATACGAAGATTTTGCCTTTTCCATTCTTGAATGCACAGTGGAGTTTTTCAGAGGCTACATGACATGTGATGATAATATCTCTATGATGGCTTAAGGAATTTATGATTGTGTATTCTTGTGTTTAAATTTTTTTAGGGGGATGTTCCTAGTAATTTCTAAGAGTGTAAAGGGGTCTTGAGACTAAAAAGTATGAGAACCAATGCCTTATAATATCTCAAGGAAACTCTCATTTCAACTTCATTTAGTGTGAGCTACCTCTGATTTTATAGATTTTTCTCAACTGTTTTTGTATTTTTAAGTTCACTGATTTCTGCTATAATATTTATTATACTATTCTTTTTGTTTGCTTTAGGTTTAGTTTGTTCCTTTTTCTGGTTTCCTTTTTTAAAAATTTATTTTATTTTTAAGTAATCTCTGCATCCAATGTGGGGTTCAAACTCACAACTCTGAGATCGAGTCACATGCTCTACCAACTGAGCCAGCCAGGTGCCCCTCTTTCTCTGGTTTCTTAAGGTAGAGTTTAATTTATTGATTTTTAAATCTTTCTTCTTTTTGAATATAGGCACTTAATGCTATACATTTACCTTAAGCGCTGCTTTAACTGTATTACACAAATTTTGAAATATTGTATTTTAATTTTCATTTAGTTTAAAATATTTTAAAATTTCCCTTGAGACTTTCTCTTTGACCTATGAGTTAGACATGTGTTGTTTGTTTTTCATGTATTTGAGGATTTTTCAGATACCTTTCTATTATGATTTCTAGTTAGTTCTGTTATGGTCTGAGAATGTACTTTGATTTCTATTGTTTTAAATTTGATGAGATTTGTTTTATTGCCATGAATATGGTCTATCTTATTGCACGTGCTGTATATGCTATATACATAAGGATACAGTAATTGGGAATTGACCTTATATTAGAATGTTTCAGAATAGAAATGGCATGTAAAATGGTAGATAGATCACAAAAATGCCCAGTTCCTTACTTTATGTCCATATCCCTTGCAATGTGACTTGGCAGTTCTTGCGTTACACCACGGGGTCCCTTTCCCTACCCCGTGAATCTGGGGTGGCTTAGTGAGTTGCTTTGGCCAATGGAATAAATGGAAATGAGAGTGTAAAAGTCCCAAGTTTAGTCCTTAAAACGTTTGCACTCTTCTCACTCTCTTGCAACCCCACCATCACTATGAAAGCAAGCCTGAGTTAGCCTGATGGAGGATGAGAGAGAAGGTCGAACAAAGCCAAGTTATCCCAGGTATTTACAATCAACTCAAGCCTGGCCCGGATCAGCAGAACTTTCTGCCTGATCCATAGCTGACTGCAGAGGTGTGAGTGAGGCTAGCTGAGACCAAAACTGCTTAGCTGACTGTCAGACTTATGAGAAACAATGGTTGTTATTTTAAGATTCTATGTTTTGGGATAGCTTACTAAGCAGCATTATTGTGACAATTGATAATTGATACCATGCCAAGCTTCAGTTTGGTTACTCCAAGTATGTTTACATGGAAACATATATAGGCACTAAAAATAAGAGTTACAAAGACTTCCTGGTAATTAAATTCAAGGTATCACAAATTTTGTGGTGACAAAAGGTCAGTTTTCTCCCAAAGGTACATCTCTCCCTCATCTTACCTTTGATCACCTACGTCCGTAAAAAAGGCATCCTATTCAGTAATGCTTCTAAAAATAATACAGGTCTCCCAAACAGAGACAAATGAAAGACAGCTTAATCATTAAAAGTGTGGACTTTGGGGTCAGTTTCTTCCACCCACAAGCTGTACAATCTTGGGAGATGATATTAGTGTCTATCATATGGGACTGTTGAAAGAATTAAATGAATTAATGTATATAAAGTGCTTAAGATAGTACCTGATAAGTAGTAAATATTAATATAAGTCAATGTTAAGTAAGTTCTTAGTATTAAGTGCAGACTTCCTGTTGATGGGAAATTACAAAGCTTATGTACTTTTAAAAAAATTATAAAGAGGTCAGTCTTCAAGAAATAATTTCATTAGTGAGTTGGATAAATCCTAATGTGCTTGAAATATTTTATTCCTTTTCTAATCTCTGCACTCAAAATGCTACTTCGACTTACTTGCTGGTGGAGAGTGGTGAGCACGCAGAAGAGACGGAATAGCTCTTATAGATCTGTTCAAGGAGCAAATGTACATTCTGTTAAATGGCCTAAAACAACTTCCCTGAGTGATTTTAGAGCTAGAGAAGTTTGAGGTTGGCAATTCTGTGACTGTGCAAAAGAAATATGAACCCATATAGCTTTAAAAACATCCTTGTACACTTCTCATGATGAAATATGAAATAAAACGATAAAAAAATAGACATCCTTAAAGTTTTAGCTTTGGCTCTTTGCTGGGCATAATGCTAATTATCTTACCAATCAGCTTTAAGGTCCTTTACATCCTTCTAAAGATAGTGATTTTTGAGGCTCCTAAAATAGTTATATTTATATTAAGCTTGACAGATACTGCTTTAACCTTCAAGGAAAAGAAAATCTGTGTTAGAGAGATGTTTTTCCAGAATGGGGAAAAATATTCTAACAGGGATTAGAATGGGAAGCCTCAGAAGAAAATAGAACTATCTTATGTAAGTATGTGTCTATATTTGTACTCTGCTTTTTCAAAAAGCATTTGAAGTAGCTTCTAAAAATATATACCGTATAATAGGATGAAAATCATTTAAAGTTGAAGAACATAAGCAGGAAATCGTTTCTTCCTTTATGTGTCCACCTTTTTTGTTTTTTTCTGAGAATTATTTGCATAGAATAGAAAATCAGGTGTTATGTGAAAGCCGATATCTTCAGATTAGTAAAAAGGAGACTAGATACTAATTCTGGTAAGTGGCAGCTGACCCATTTTGAGGTTGAACTATTTAAGCAAGCAGAATTTTCAGTACTAAAAAGTCATATATAGATCTATAGATATCAATATAAAATATTATCTATCTATCCATCTATTTACTTAATATAATTTCCAGTTAACTCCAATCCACTGATTACTCTTTGGGAGCAAATTAAATCAGGGCAAAGGGTTGGAGAATTCTGTGACCCCTTAGAGAAGGATGCGTATTTCTAGTCACAACACTCAGTCATGTCTTCCAAATACAAAGCCTCCTTTGGGCAATGCTGGACAGAAACTATGATTAATCTCATACTGCTTAGTAACAGAGGCAAAAAAGGCATTTACTTAATGAGGGTTGAGTCTCAAAAAGATTTTAATTTTTTTCTTTCAATAAAAAGTATAAATGGTTCCACAATAAACAGTATCTTAGAAAATTTAAAAATGACTATTTAAATGGTCTCACAGTTAAGAAATCAAAAGCAAATGACAAATTATAGGAAAGGAGATTTTGAAGTGGTTGCTTCCTAATCTGTTTAATGTGGTTAGTTTCTGAAGAAGTGAAAGTCCATCTTGGAAGGAAGGATTTTGTAGATGGTGGAATTGGGTCTAGGGTTCATAGAAGGAGTACACTTGAAGAAATCAAGCCTAGGGCGCCTGGGTGGCTCAGTTGGTTGAGCGACTGCCTTCGGCTCAGGTCATGATCCTGGAGTCCCGGGATCGAGTCCCGCATCGGGCTCCCTGCTCAGCGGGGGGTCTGCTTCTCCCTCTGCCCTCTTCCCTCTCGTGCTCTCTATCTCTCATTCTCTCTCTCTCAAATAAAAAAAAAAAAAGAAATCAAGCCTAGAAAAACATATGCAAATAGACTCTAGTGGTAACAGATATCATACAGTATCTCAGATTTAGGAACTTCGAGTCTGGCTCATGATTTGCAAGGATATAAGTGTTATAGGCTGATGAGGTGCAGAAGGACCCAGAGCATTTGAGTGAGTCCGTCTTGAAGACAGAGCCAAAGCAGGGAGCAGATGCCTTATAAACCAATTGGGATTTTTGATTAATAAACCTTCATTTGGAAATTTGCAAAGAATTTTATTTGGCAGAAATCTTGGTGAACTGGTCTCTCAAGAAAAGTGATTGTCCTGGAACATAAAACCCTTATCCTAAGGGGTTGGTAAGAAGGTTTGTAATTTGAAAGCATACAGGGACTGTGGAGAAAGTTTAATAATGACCATGTATTGGGAGGAGAGAGAAATGTCAAGAGGAATTTTGGGCAACTTTCTGTATGATATGCTACGTAACAGCTGCACTGCCCCTTTCAGGAAAGCAGTGGTAAATAGGTGATTTTTCAAGGCTTCTGGCAATGCTTTTTTGTTTGTTTGTTTTTTTGTTTTTAATTTTTTTGGTTGATAAGCTGAAATAAGCTTCCTGGAAGCCCACCTATATCTAGGTTATAGGTAGCCTTATTAACAACATTCAAATTAGCGTCTTTGGGTCAGGGACTGTTTTATTTCACTCAGTATCTTCAGTTCCTCATAGAGTGCATAGCATAGAGTAGGTGTTGAATGAATGAATGAATGAATGAATGAATGAAGGGGTGTTATTTCTGATTTCAGATAGCTCATCAGAGAATTACTTGGCTTTTAGTATTTCGACACATCACAAAATTTGTTCTCTGAAATTATTTAATACTCTTCTCAAGGTTTAGAGAGAAGAAATATAAAATTAGCCAATTTGAACAGTACACTTCATTTATAGTCTTTAAATTGCTTGTCGGTCTCCTTACCTGATTTTTCTGTTCCTTGACCCTCTGCTTTTCTTCACTTTGCACTTTTCTCCATGAAGAAATGACCCATTCTTAGAGATTCAAACACTTCCTTCTCACGGCTGATTTTAACTCTTATATTTTTGGTCTTGTACTCTCTCAAATTCCAGTCCTCCCGCCGAACATTTATTTCTACCAGGGGGCCCCACTATTATCCTAAATTACACACTTGGAAATGGAGCTCTATCATCTTTCTTTTGCAAATCAGCGTCTCTTACCAATTTCTTTCCTTCCATTCCCCCATTCTTCTAGGTCTGATACTTTGGTATTATTTTTGGTATTATTCCATTGCCTTTATTTTAAAAATTCAGTTAATCAGAGTCCTTTTGACTCTTGTCTAGAAATACGCTCAATATCCACCAGTTATGTTCTAGTCTCACTCCAACTGTTCTTATCTAGTCCTTGATAATTTCATGAATAGATTAATATAATATGCTTTAATTTTTTGTGGGAATTTTCCATTCATTCTAGACTGAATGCTGGAACACTGATCTTAAATTGGGACTTCTTTTTTTCCCCCTATGTTACTTGTCCAAGAAATAAAACCTTGCATAGCTCTTAGCTTTTCAAAGTGTAGTTGCATGATGCATGAACCTCTGCTCCAGAGTCACCTGCGGTGTTTGCTAAAGGCACAGTTTTGCTGTGCGCATCCCATGTCTATAGAATCAAATCTCTGGACGTGGGTTCTGGGAATCGGCATTTTTAGAAAGCAATGCAGATAATTCTGCTGCGCACTAACATTTGAGAACTATCGAAAAGGATAATATTCAGCCTCACATTTAAAACCCTTTCAAATAAAGGGGCACCTGGGTGGCGCAGTCCGTTGAAAGTCCGACTTTTGGTTTCAGCTCAGGTCGTGATCTCAGGGTCGTGAAACGGAGCCCTGCGTAGGACTCTGCATTCAACGCAGAGTCTGCTTGAGATTTTCTCTCTCCCTCTCCCTCTGCCCCTCCAGCTCGTGCTCTCTCTCTCTCTCTCAAATAAATAAATAAATAAATAAAATAAATCTTTAAAACCCTTTCAAATATGGCCCAACCTTGTGTTCTCCAGCTTATTTCCCACGAGGCCTAATAAAGCTTACTGCTTAGGAGCAATCACTCTGGATGCGCCCTGCTCAATCTGCCTCTGGGGCTTCGGTCTCAGAATGCCTCATTCATTCAAAATGCCTTGTGTTTCCTCTGCATCCAGCTTTCAAGCCCTCCTTTTTAATGGAATCTTTTAAGCTATGTTTTACCGAGCACCTACCATCTGTCAGGCACTTCATCAAATACTGTCACTGTCCATAAAGTAACCTAGCTATCATTGTTCCCATTTTTCAGGCAAGGGCATTGAGACTGAGTACAGTGAAGCAGCTTGCCTAGGCCATAGAAGTAGTAAGGAGTAGTTTGATTCAAACACAGGACTGACTCTAAAGCCCATGCTCCTCCCAGCGGCAGTTTTCAAGTCGGCTGCAGGACGCGCTGATGCAGCTGCGTAAACGCAGCGGAGCTGTTTTTATGTGTTTATACGCTCGCACTTGCCCACGGGGGGACTTGGGGATACAGCTTACACGTTTTTGAAATCAACTGTACAATTTCCGTAAGGACAGTTAGGGCACTCAAATGGAACGCATTAGGTCATTATTTAACTGTTAAACATGTGTTGGCTTCTTAGAAGCTCCTAGAGAACTGAAAGCAATTTTTTTTTTTAAAGATTTTATTTATTCATAAGAGACAGAGAGAGAGAGGCAGAGGGAGAAGCAGGCTCCCCGCTGAGCAGGGAGTCTGATGCGGGACTCGATCCCAGGACTCTGGGATCGTGACCTGAGCCGAAGGCAGATGCTTGACCATCTGAGCCACCCAGGCACCCGAGAACTGAAAGCAATTAAAAAAAATTTTTTTTAATTTATTTTTTGACAGAGAGACAGCAAGAGAGGGAACACAAGCAGGGGGAGTGGGAGAGGGAGAAGCAGGCTTCCCGCCCAGCAGGGAGCCAGATGCGGGGCTCGATCCCAGGATCCTGGGATCATGACCTGAGCCGAAGGCAGATGCTTAACGACTGAGCCACCCAGGCGTCCCTCAACGCAATTTTTAAAAAACCTATCCCATTCATTAGCTACTATAGTAGTACTTGTATTTAGTAGGTGTTCACTAAATATCTGCTCAGTTAAATAGAATCCAGGACATTGAAAATGTGCCTCCAGTGAGTAGGAGCCACTAGTCCCAGAAAATTAGAAATGGAGAGTATCTGAGGGCAAGAACCATCAGTTATTTTTAAAGTTCATTAGGGCATTTATAAGAAGAGGTGAACTTAATACATATAAACAGTTTTGTCATTATATTTTACCATCAACTGCCTAGATTAGAAAACATTTTCTAAAATCTTTCTTTGCTCAATGTGAAATAAAATAAAGCCCAGGGGCGTCTGGGTGGCTCAGTCGGTTAAGCGTCAGCCTTCAGCTCAGGTCATGATCTCAGGGTCCTGGGACTGAGCCCTGCATCGGGCTCTCTGCTGAGCATGGGTCTGCTTCTCTCCTTCTGCCTCTCCCCCCTGCTCGTGCTCTCACTCTCACATTCTCTCTCAAATAATTCAATAAAAAATATTAAAAAAATAAAGCACAAAATGTTAATAGAAAAATTCTAGTAAGATATAACATGAAAACTACAATAAAATATAAAATTTTGGGATGTTATAGACCCAATATCATTAAATTTCTCCTACTATAAAATTTAAAACTTAAAAAATTAAAATTTGTCTGTTATAAAACATTTATACTACTAACCTCCAATATATTTGTAGATGAGCCCAAAAGAGCCCATGTTCTCACATCACAAAAATACATTTAGCACAAATGAATTGACTTCCTTCTTCACAAAACAGCTCTATATGATTAATGAATTAGCCTATTAAATTTCGAACTGAAGAGGAACAATCAACGGAGTAAGTATTTTTGATCCCTTAGGTACAGTGTTAACTCTCAAGAAAGCCTCTTTGGTGAAGTAATATTTCCATGTTTTCAGTGTGCTGGGAAGAAGGAAAGTTCTCAGTGAGGTTGTGGTACATAAGTATTAATAAGCACTGAATTCCTAACAGCGCTGGCTGTCAAACCTGTGTGTATTAATGTGAATTAATGAGGTTTTCTTCTCCCAAGAGGAAAATAGGTTGTTATAGGTTAAACAATGATGAGCAAAACACAGGCAACGTCAGTTTGATAGAAAGCCTTCAATTTAGAGGAGTGACCTTTAAAAGGGAATGCATAAATAATCTCAACATAATCACTTGGTATAATATTTTGGGTTTACAGTTTAGATGGCAATAAAGCATATTTATTTATTGATTTGGTTTTTAAAAATTGTGTCTTTTGGGAAATCACCTCAGTGTAGAAATAAGGCGAAATGACAGAGTTGTCAACAAACAGGAACAACTGAAACAATCATGTCATGAAAAATGGTTTGAAAAAGTCACCCTTTTAATGACTTACTATTGAGGACAGTCAGGGATTTTTAATTGTTCCAAATTACACAGAGCAAGTAGAAAGTAGTTGTTGGTGTGACAGGGATAATACCTCAAGGCTACTCAACCAGTACATTTTCCATTTTAGTAATCCCCAGTTCCAAGTTCCCCCAGGGCTTCCATTATTTAGAACCATGCCAAGAGGACTCTGATCACGTATTTTCTTCTACCAGTAAAAATACTTCTCACACTGAGAAGTAAGGTTTAGTACCCGAAAGAGAAGAAGGAGGATGTTGTGCTCCAGAAGACTCTGCCAGAAGGAAAGGAGAAAGTCTGTTTCTCATGGTCTCAGAATATGAAGGAAAGAAGTAGTCAGATGCAGATGTCCTTCTTCAGGCTGATAAATTCACAAGCCAGCCAACCAGAGACTAGCTTTTGTCCCATTCTCCTTTGGAATGTTGGCAGGAGGCTGCCCTTTAAGGTGGCTTGTGTGTCCCCGTGGGAGGCAGCAGTGTGGGCATGGTTGATGAAGGTGGCTAGAGAGAGATGAGTCTGAGGCAGCATTCCTGGCTCCCTCAGTCCAGCTGTTGTCTGGAAGGGATCTTGCTGGAAACTTGCTGCATTGGTGGGTGAGGTTAGACATTCCATGGGTGCTACCCCCAGACCCCATGAGGACATCTGCACAGCAAGCAAGGCCGGATGAGGGGTTAAGTCCCTGCCAGTTGAGTGAGGTGGAGGGTGGAGTCTTATCAGGCTATGACTGCGCAAAGAAAACAGACCTTGTATTCCTCAGTCATACAGTTTGGTGTCTTCGAGGGTCACACCCGCAATCCCACGGCAGAGATCAGCACAAGGATGGCAGGCTATGTAAAAGGAATAACCCCCTGAATTCGGTAAGCTTTCCTATATCCAGGTGCCAGCTTGTGAAGAGGAGGTTGAGAAGAAGAGCTCTGATAGGGAGTTAAACTTGGAGCTGATTGAATTTTTTTTTTTTATATCCTAGAGTCTGTTTAAACTGAAACTGTTAATTGGCAGTTTTGAGATAAGTCTCTGTCCTTTCATTTTCCTCCAAATGGGAGGAAATATTAAATGCATTATAGAAAAACATTAAATGAGTTATAGAAAAAGAAGAAGCTAGGCTTTTCTTTGCTCATTGCAGGAGTAGTAGACATTTGAGAATTCGCTGGTGAATCTGCCGTACCCCTCCCTGCTGCCTGCCCTCCCCCACCCCCACTCTTCAGCTGATATCCAGGCTTGCTTTCTCACTAAGAAAACAGAAGAAATCTGAAGAGAATTTCACATGTTTCTATCACCACATTTTCTCACCTACAAACTTCTGTGACCATATACTCTGTTTTCACTTCAGTACCCATAGAGTACTCGTCTGATCTTCCATCCAAAGGCAGACACTTCTGTTAGGGCACTAGATCCTGCTTCTTCTGGCCCTACTACAACACTTCTCATTTCTCTTTGGAGTCATCAGTTCTGCCCCTGCTGTGAATTATTCCATCATAAAATAACATGGTGTTCTTTCTGTCCTGCCTTAGGTGATAGCAAATTATCATAGACTGAGTGGCTTATAAAACAAACATTTATTTCTCACAGTTCTGGAGGCTGGGAAGTCCAAGGTCAAGGTGCTGGCAGATCTGGTGTCTGGTGAGAACCCACTTCCTGGCTTCTAGATGGCCATCTTCTTGCTGTATCTTCACATGGCAGAGAGCAGAGGGAGACAGAACAAGCTCTCAGAGTCCGTTTCTTTCGAGCAAAACTTCTCAAATTCCTCCAGTTTCTTTCTTCCCATTCTTTAACTCACTGCCATGTGTTTTATCCCGAATATTCTGCTGAAACTGTTCTTAAGAAGGTAACCAACAACTTCCATGTTGCTAAATGCAATAGCTAGTTCTCCATCTTCATCTGCTTTGACTCATCAACAACATTCGGCACCGTTGATCGCCTCTTTTCCTCTTTCTCTTACTTCACTGGCTGCCCTTTCTCAGTCTCTTTTGTTGGCACCTCCTCATCCTTCCAACTTCTCAACGTTGGGGGTGGTAAGGACTCAGTCCTTGCATTCTCTTTTCTATCTACACTTACTCCTTTTGTGACCATGCCCAGGCTCATGATTTTTAATATCATTCCTATGCTGATATTTCCCAATCCTTTTATTCAGTATGAAACTATCTTCTGAAGTCTCTATCTTCTGAACTCCTATACTAAATCGCTTATTCATCAACTCCACTGGAGTATCTTATACACACCTCAGACTTAACATATCCAAATGAAACCTCCTCCTCAGTTGATATTGTTCAGACCAAAGAGCCATGGAGTCATCCTTGACTCCCCCTTTTCTCTCATAATCTATATCAAGCCCACCAGTAAATTTGAGAATCCTGCACTTTCTCACTACTACCACCACTGCCATTACTACTTCCACCTTTGTGTCTCTGGAGTCTATTTTTTTTTTTAAGATTTATGTATTTATTCATTTTAGAGAGAGGGAGAGAGCATCTCCAGCAGACTCCTTGCTGAGCATGGAGCCTGACAGAGGGCTCAATTTCATGACTCAGATTATGACCTGAGCTGAAATCAAGAGTTGGACGCTTAACCGACTGAGCCACCCAGGCGCCCCTAGAGTCTATTCTTAACCCGAGTGATGCTTTTGAATGTGAGGTCATGATACTCTTCTCAAAACGGTCCAGGGGTTCCCTGTGTCCCTCAGAGTAGAAGTTACAGTTCTAACTCTGGTTCACAAACTCCTATATAGTTTTCCTAAGTTATTTTTCTTCCTCACCTCTTTACCTCACCTACTACTGTCCCCCTTGCTTACTCTGCTTAGCCACATTGGTCTCCTGTTTTTCAAAAATGCTAGGTACAGTCTGATCTCAGGGATTTTGCATTTTCTATTCCTTCTGTATGGAAAGCTCTAACTTTAATATCTGTATGACTCAGCCTCTCATCCTATTTGTTTTCATTTCTCAAATGTTACACTCTCAGTGGGGCCTTCTCTGACTACCCGATTTAAAATTAATCTCTACTCCCTAATCTGGCATTCTCTATCCTTTCTCTGGCTTTGTTATTCTCCATAGTTTTTATGACTTTCTAATATCCTAAGAAAGTTATTTATTTTTAAAATTTATTTATTTGAGAGAGAGAGAACATGAGTTGGGGGAGGAGAAGGGGGAGAGGAACAAGCCAACTCTATGCTGAGCATGGAGCCCCCTTGGGGCTCAATCTCGTGACCCTGAGATCATGACCTGAGCCGAAAGCAAGAGTCAGATGCTCAATGTACTATGCCACCCAGGTGCCCCTATTTATTTTATTTTTAATAGAGTGTACTTTACTGTTATATGAATATATCTATGGAGTAGAGGTTGACTGTAATTTGCTAAAGACAGAACATTCAGTTCATAGCTGGACAAGGGCAGGACTGAGTACATTTAAAGGGAACTCTGTTATTTGGGACAGTGTGAAGAAACAGAAAATTTGTTTCATGGGCAGTTTTTAGAGGGGAATCTCCAGGGGATCTAAGGAACACCACTGGTTTGTATAGATGTAAAACAAAAAGTGAGAGACCTCATGCAGAAACTTACGCTGTCCTCATTCTTTCTAGGTTAATTAAATTTATATTTACTGCAAATTTAAGTTTATTGTGCTGTTCTAGGAGAGAGAGGAATCCGAAAGAAGCCTATGTTCCATGTTATTAGTGATAACTATACTTTATCTAGACCAGGTTATAGGAGACAGTGAAGACTGCAGCTAAGGCTTACCAAATGGTTCTTGAAAATTATTGTGGGTAAGAATCACCTGGAACTGGCTGTGGGGGTGGAGAAGCTTGTTAAAAATGCACATTTCCTGGCTCTACCATCAGGCACTCTGGATTGGAAGGTTTGGGACCAGGTTGGTGATCTGCCGTTTTAACCAGCTGCTGTGGTGATTCTGACACAGGAGGTCCATTTGTCTTCCTTTGTGAAATATCATCTCCTTGATTATTATTGTAACAGTACAGTAGATTACATTGTCAGAAGAAACCTGAAAGGAATGTCTAGAGAATTTTATGTTTGGTTTTTTTTTTTTAAGATTTTATTTATTTATTTGACAGAGAGAGAGAGAGAGAGCACAAGTAGGCAGAGTGGCAGGCAGATGGAGAGGGAGAAGCAGGCTCCCCGCTGAGCAGGGAGCCGGATGCGGGGCTTGATCCCAGGACCCTGGGATCATGACCTGAGCCAAAGGCAGATGCTTAATGACTGAGCCACCCAGGCGCCCCTTATTTATTTATTTGACAGAGAGGCATAGCGAGAGAGGGAACACAAGCAGGGGGAGTGAGAGAGGGAGAAGCAGGCTTCCCACCGAGCAGGGAGCCTGGTGTGGGACTCCATCCCAGGACCCTGGGACCATGACCTGAGCCAAAGGCAGACGCTTAATGACTGAGCCACCCAGGCGCACTAAGGATTTTATGTTTTTGTAGAACACTGAAGGATTCAAGGATCCAGATGGCATTCTTATTTCTTCTTTCTGTTGATGATTGTTTTTTAATTTTTAATTTTTTTTTTGTAAGGAGATGAGGAAACTTAATAGCTGAGGACATTAGAAATGTCAGGGACCTGGACCTGTTTATAAAATTAGTGTGATGGAATCCTAGCAAGGAACGAGGCTTTTCACAAACACCAAAAGAATGTGTCTGACTGAAGATTAGCCCTTGATTGGAGTCAATATTTGTGACAGAGGGAGAAATTTCCTAAGAAGAGTGTGAAGTTGGATATTATGTAGTTTAAGAGACTTATGCCGTTTAATAGCTGCATAATGGAGAGTATTTGTGAAATAAAACATTAGGTCTTTTCTCTGGTCTGAATTATTTGTAACAAACATGCATTATTTTCGTAAGTAAAATATTTAAACAAATCCATGGATAACTCAGAAAATGGGCACTGGCTGCATATCTGGTCAAGTGGATCATTTTCAGAGACCTGAAAGTTATCTAAGTTTTGGGTTGCACCCCAGACATGAGTGACTCCATCCTGGGTCTGGAAATTTATTTCAACACACTGTTCCTCAGATTCCTTCAGCTTAAAATATTTAATATGCCAAGGTTCCATATGTTGGGGTAGCATGTCCTAATGCCCTGTCAGAGACATTTCCAAATATGGAGGCTTCCTATCCCATCCAACCAGCCATGAAAGCACACTTCTTATCCCAATTAACTAGCTGATTGACCTTAACAGGTCACTCAGTTTCCTCTCCGGACTTCTGTTTGTTCATCCATGAAAGCACAGAAGTGGATTACATAATCTGTATAAATCTCATACTTTAAAAACAAATCTATGAAATAAAAATATGCATCTTTAAAATTAATTTTCAGCTCAAAGACATAGTGCATTTCTGTTGACAATCAACTTTTAAAAAATATAAATTTCATTAAAATGAGACTATTGGATATAAAAATTCCATTGTATTTTTTAAAATTATTATGTTATGTTAATCACCATACATTACATCATTAGTTTTTGATGTAGTGTTCCATGATTCAGTGTTTGCGTATAACACCCAGGGCTCCATGCAGTATGTGCCCTCTTTAATACCCACCACCAGGCTACCCCTTCCCCCCACCCGATTCCATTGTATTTTTTTAAAGAGTATCTATATATTTTGCTGAGATAATTTTTTTTTTTTTGCTGTAGGTTGTTAGCTTGTTGGTTTTGAATTTTCTATTACGCTGTGAACACTACTCAATTCTACATATATTCTTTGTATTCCCATAAAATTAAACTAAATGTATGTCACTTCTCATGTAGGAATGCACAAGCAAATAAACAGTATATAGCCACATATATCAGAAGATTAAACTGAACTGAAATTATCCCTCATGCTGACACTGTAATAGGCTATTGATCTCAGATCGTATTTTTCTGTTTCTTTATAATTGAATTTTGTTCCCAAATGAAAGAGCATGTTCATTTTCAGATTGCATTTAGCAAAATAAAAACTGCATCTGGGATCAGTTTTATCATGTGCTCAATGGAGGACTAAGCCTTTCATAAAATTAAGTATGGAACACAGTGGCTATTAAAAAAAAAAAAGTATACCACCTTCTTAGAAGAGATTTTTTTTTTCCCAGAAAAGCTAAATTTTGTATCTCAACTGTTTAAAAAATTCTACATGATTTAATCCAAAAATTAGAATATATGCAAAACTATGGAATTTCTCCCTATGAATGACTACTTATGGAAGATATGTATTTTATAAATTAACCCATCTATAGGAACTAAAAGAAATTAAGACTATAGGATATAGAACAGAGGGTTTGAAAATAAAATGAAAAGATCTGTAAGTATGGGCGCCTGGGTGGCTCAGTCGGTTAAGCATCTGACTCTTGATTTCAGCTCAGGTCATGACCTCAGGGTCATGAGATTGAACCCCAAGTCAGTTTATGCACTGGGTGTGGAGCCTGCTTTGGATTCTCTCTCTGCCCCTATCCTCCTCTTAGAAAAAAAAAAAAAAAAAAAAGACCTTTAACTAGAAAACATTGTCTGCCAAAAGTAGAGATGATTTTCCTTAGGCTAGACCTTACTTTGATTTTTGAAATAGCAATAAAATGGAAATTTTAGGAAGCTAAGAGAGATCATTCAAAGACTTCTGCCTGCCCCTTGTTCTCTATTGAATGCAAGTCTCCCAATAATATTCAGATTTTAATCACACTGCTCTCAGCCCTCCACCTGAAGGTGAGAGTCTTCAACTATCCAAAAAGTCCTGCGTGCCCAAGATCTTAGTTTACTCATTGGTGATTGTGTGATTTTCATCTAACAGCCAGTAGAAGGTACTGGGTTACTATTGAAACAAAATGGGCATTTCTGACCCTTTCTCTTCCCTCAGTGGTGGGGGTGGGTGAGAGAGCTCCTGGGTGAAATTCAGTTACAAAGCATTTACTCTCAGGACTCCCATTGTTTGGACGCAGGGAAAACTTCTCTACTCCTCTTGCCTAAAGTCCTTAAAACTGAATGCTGTGACAGCGATGTGTTGTGGTGGTGTTCACATTGGAAAGGACACAGCTTCAAGGCATGGGGAGAGTGTGAGCAGAGGAAACAGTAAGTGAGAGGAAAGACAAATTCACTCACCAAAGCCTTCTGTCAGATAGCGTGAATGCAGTGGATCACATAGTGCCTGGTGTCATTTTCTTATCTCCCTTCCTGTGTGGTTTGGAGACACTCATGAGTTAGTGAGGTATTCTCAATGGTTACACATGGTTACTGAGGAATGTTTGGAATGATAAACAATTTGTTTTATTCTTAAACACAATTCTTGTGTATTTGTGTTTAGATACACTATACATTAAATATGACACCACACTGACAACTAGGTGGCTATTTAAGGTTAGAATTGGGAATGGTTTTACTTTTCCGAAGTATTGAATAATATTAATTAACATTAATAAGCATAATTAATTATGGTTATTAATTAAATCTAAAAAATTAAACTAAGCTACTTTAATAATTTTAATAATAATAATTTAAATTTTTAATAATAATTAAATAATTCTGATTTAAATAATTCTGATTTAAAAGTTGATTCCATTAGTAATTGTGACTTAATTTTAAGAGATAGTTTTGAATATTTTAAGAGAAAAACTATTTGAAAATATATGAGGAATAATATTTCAATTTTTAACATTCACTTTAACTCACGTTTTTGATACACATATATACACATTTAAACACTTTGAAAAAATTACAGTTACTTTTTAATTATTTTTTAAAAATTTTATTTGAGAGAGAGAGAGAGCACAAGCAGGGGAAGAGGCAGAGGGAGAGGGAGAAGCAGGCTCCCCGCAGAGCAGAGAGCCCAGTGCAGGTCTCAATCCCAGGACCCTGGGATCATGACCTGAGCCAAAGACAGACCCCTAACCGACTAAGCCACCCAGGCACCCCCTATTTTCAAAATATATCAAGAATCCAATCAGTTCTTCTTCCTCCTCTTCTTCTTCTCCTCCTCTTTCTCCTCCTCCTCCTCCTCCTTCTTCTTCCTCTTCTTCTTCTTTCTGAGTATAGTTGACAGACAATGTTACATTAGTTTCAGGGGTACAGCTTAGTGATTTGACAAGTTTGTAGATGACGTTCACAAGTATAGCTACCATCTGTCCCATTATATCGCTATTATGATATCACTGACTATATTCCTTGTCGTGTGCCTTTTATTCCCAGACTTACTCATTCCATAACTGGAGGCCTGTATCTCCCTCTCCCCTTCACCCATTTTGCCCAACTTCTCACCCCCTTGCCTCTGGCAACCATCTAGTCTGTTCCTAATATCTCCATTGCTACCACCCTGTTCCACTCTACTGTCACCTTTCCCTGTTCTAGCCTCCTAGCTAGTCCCCTGTTTCTACCCTTGCCCTCTGTAGAAGTTTAAAGTATATTCACAAACTCTGAGTCTTCAAAAGGTAAAGCCTAATTCCATTCTCCTTCAGTGTGGGCTGGACTTAAAGACTTGCTTCTAATGAATAGAATAAGGCACAAAGGACAGTGCATCTCCTGAGGGCTGGGTCATAGAAGACACTGAGGTGTTAGCCTCTTTCTCTTGGATCACTTACTCTGGGGAAAATCAGCGGGCATGCCATGAGTATACTTAAACAACCCTATGAAGAAACCCCATGGCAGGGAACTGCAAAATCTCTTGCCAACAGCCAACAGGGAACTGAGACCTCTTGGCAGCAACTTTATGGGTCAGCCATCTTGGAAATGGATCATCTGGCCCCATTTGAGCCTTGGAGCTATAGCCCCAGCTGACATCTCGACTATAACTTCATGAGAGACCCTGAGCTAGAATGACTTAGCTTAGCTGCTTCCAAATGATTGACCCATAGAAACTGAGAAACTGTAAATGCTTATTGTTTTAAGTTGCTATATCTTTTGGAAATTCATGTAGAAATGCATAACTAATATACCCTCCTTTAATCTGCTCTTAAAATAGCAAGCTACAGCAGTCCAATGGCTCCCCATTTCCTTCAGGGTAAAATCCAAAGTTGTGGACTGAATGTTTGTATCCTCCCAGAATTCATGTTGCTTGGTCCTGGGGATGCATGTATAAATAAAACATAGTTTAAAGGAAATTCTAGTTTAATAGGAGGGAAAGTCAGCAAATGGTTAATAGGAGACGGGATAGGTTGAGAGCAGTGATTAGTTTACAATTATACGTGTTAAATTATAGGTGCTTTTGGGATATCCAAGTAGAGATAAATGGGTCTTGAGTTTATAAGAGAGTTTTGGGCAAGACATGTAAATTTGGTGTTATTGTCATAAGGAAGTGAATGAGGTCACTGGGGAAGAATGTACACAGTGGAAAAAGGAAGTTAAGAATCTAATTTTGTGAAATATTTACAGTGGGAGGGAGAGGATATAGTTATAGGGACTGTTGACAGATATTCCCGTTCTTTTCCATCTGGGCTTAGAAAAGTATTACATTTCTCTGACCTTTGTGAGGTTATGGCCATACAACTTGCTTAGGTTAATGGAATGTGAGCAGAAGTGATGCGTGTCACTTGTCCGGAGCTTTAGGAGGCAAAGCATGAGTCAGCTGACTCCCTTCTTCTTGCCTCAGTGATTATGAAATATGTTGAGATGGAGCCTCTGCCACCCTGTCTTCCTGCGTGTTTATCAATATTGAAGGCTCTCATGACCTGTCCGGGACTTGCCATGTGAGTGAGGAATACACTTTTTTAGGGATATGGCACTGAGCTGTTTGTTACTGCACAATAACCTCGTTGGTCCTACTGACTCCTGGAGGGCTGTAAGAGATGAAAAGAGAATGGTGAGAAGTTCCTAGAAGATGAAGACAGCAAGGATTCATTGCAAGACAGAAACTGAAAAGTGTTCATTTGATTTGGCATTTAGGAGGTCAGTTGTAATTTTAGTAAGTTACACGATATGGAAAAAACACAGTCCCTTTCAAATGGTTAACAATTGAAGAAAAAGATTATGGGTCTGGGCAGTAATAGAAGTGAGGGAGGCTCTTGCTGTTGCCATTTCTTTGCTTCTCATTTAATTCACAAACATCAGCAATTGGCATCTGATCCCACAAATTTCTCCCTTCCCTTTTCCTTGCTCACTTTGAACTTACAAACCTCCATACTCTTTCCTTCATCCCCTCCTTCCCACCTCTGTAGGCTTCCTTGAGATTCGATCACAGCTTCCTCCATCGTTTCTCAGTGGAACATCTTAAAAGAGAGGCATGTAATTTCAGTTTGCACTTCTTCACCCCTTCAGCCTCCTGCGAATTGACTTTTAACCTCATCAATCTACTGAAATGGCTAATGCCAAGGAGATTTTTCATGAAAACCACATATAATTAGTTTTTTTGTTTTACTTTCTGCATAAATCTCTTTAATTTTACATTATGACACAGTGCACGATTATTTGCTGAGTAGTTCATTTTGTATTAGCTGAAGAGCAAATTGAACCTGTCAGTCAAACTGCATGGAATAAGAAATAATATATTTTTGTTAGCAGTAAACAGAAACTTGTACAATAAAAATGTTTTGTGTCACTTGAAGTAGTACCATTGGTTGCAAGTTTGGAAGGTATGCAAAATGTTTTCCTGTCCTTATTTATTTTGGTGGGGACTTTGATTGCAGGCAGCATACCTTTCATTTTTTTCCCCTTTTGGTTTGCAGTCTACAATACTTGAGCACAAATATAATGAGGGCTTGTTCAATTTGAGACTTCCCTATAGTAATGCAATAATATTACAGAGATTTTTCACAGACATTTCCTCCTTTAATCCTCAAATGACTTTTTGAAGGGTATTTAATTTTCCCCCTACTTACAAATGAAGAAACTGAAACTCAGAGAGGAAGATAAATGGCCACATGCACATTGCCACAGATTGTGTGTATGTGTTTGTTCAACTCTAGCTTTTCTGATCCCAGTTTAGAGCTGTTTCTACGATGACCCAGCTACTTGAATGCAGTACATGTACACAAGGAACGACAGAGGTACAATGACTCTTCAAAGTAAGGCTGCTTTTTAAATTGACATTTTTGTTAAAACATTACAGGACCATACATTTTCCATAATTTAAAGCTATGTTGATGCCGTATCAAAATGTTGCACACGGAATGCGTTTGGATATTAATGAGCTTAGGTTGGCAATAAGGAACCACCCTGCACTTTAACAGATACTCTTTCACACCACTCTGTTCTGAACAGCTGAGTTTACATTGTCCTTAACATAGAGATGACTGTTTAATAGTCTTCGGCAATGAGAGGAGGTTAAAGAAGTTTGGGTAGAAATAGTGAGAAGAGCAATTGGATACGATTGTTATCTTAAGTACCAGGCTGTTGATTTAAGTTTCAGTCTGTCCTAAAATATTCATAACAAAATTCTGTGGGCATCCTGGCTCATTTATCCATGTCTATGAATCTACAAGACACTACTTTATCTGTAAGGCTGATATGTAGATGATAAACTAAAATATAGGCTTTCTAGGTACTTTTAAACATTAAAGTACCAGATATGTGAGCACTTAGACTCAAAAGTCTGGCTTTGCCTTTCCCAATTCAAATTTATATTAATAAAATCCTTCTCAAAGTCAGCTTCCTTGAGAATATGCACAGACTCCTGGAAATGGTCAAAATAAGAAGATTAATTGGTGGACTCAGCAAGAAAAGGAGTTCAGAGAATTTGGTTCTAGAAGGGAACTAGATCAGGTAAACAGGATGAGTAAGCACTTATAAGAATAAAGAGAATTTTTAGTTTCAGGCATATCTAAACTGGGGAAAGAAGGAGGTGGTTTGTTTTATTTTTCCCAGAAGTTAAGAGCATAATCAAGTCTGGAGCTGAAAGTCTAGTGTATGTGGGAGACAGTGAGGCCAGCTGGCTCACTAGCAGCCATGGGTAGGTACAGTAAGGCCAGGTGTAGAGGCTGCTATAAGTGTGGGATGCATGCTGAATGCAACAAATTGCTATTGAAGTTTCTTTTTTTCGCCAATTTTATTTAGGTATAATTGACATGCAACGTTGTGTAAGTTTAAGGTGTACAACATAATGGGAGTATGATATCATGGATATACTGTATTTGATATATGTTGATACATTTATATATGTAAATAATATAAAATGATCACCACAATAAGCTTAGTTAACATTCCTCACCTCACATAATTACAAACTTTTTTTCTTGTGAGGAGAACTTTTAAGATCTACTCTCAGCAACTTTCAAATAAATAGTACAGTATTGTTAACTATTGTCATCATGCTATTCATTACATCTGTTTGGCCTGATTCTGGGGTTTGGATGTCAAAGGAGGTAACCAGACTCAAGGAGATCAGCTACTACTGTTTGACAGAATTTTGGATTTCATCCATCAGGAAAATTCCTAAAAAAATTTTTGAGAACTAACATATAGCTGTCAAATATTTGTTTTGCTAAGGAAGGATATTAAGGAAAAAAACAAACCAAAAAAAATAAAAAGTAAATGACCACATGCTATCGCCACTATTTCATAAAGGAATCAAATTTTAACATCAAATTAGTAGAAAGGACACTGTCCAGAGCCAAGGACAGAACATTAAAGTGAATCCACTTGGTGTTATTAAAGACTTACTGCATTGTCCTTATTTTCTCATTTCCTCTTGTACCACTAAAACTTTGTCCCTGGCCTGCCTGTCTCCTCAGACTGATGTCTGAGATTCACTGAGCTAAGAGAATATCATTATTCAGGCATAAGATGATGGGAATCTGGGAAAGAAGAAGAAAGAACAGTGAAGGCAAGAAGATGATGATGGAAGAATGGCGGTGCTTGGTGACAGATTGAATGTAGAAGATAAAGGGAGAGAGTGCAAAATACCTTTAGAAATTATACTGCGACCTGATATAATTTTTTAATAGTTGGGATTGCACATCGCATTGCCCTAATTCATCTCATAAATATGACATCCTTTGGGATGTCTTATCAACAGATTGATGTCTTGCTGTCTTCTTTATCTGCACCAGAAACCAGAAATGCAATGTACCAAACATATGAAGATCATGTTTTTTTAGTGATCAATGGGTTAAAATATTTTTCCATCTAAAGCCAAACTGATCTTGTGCAGGATTTTAAAGGAGGCAAGAAAGTTGATTTTAAAGGAGATGCAAAAGTTCACTATAATGAATGACCATCATGTAGTCCTATCAAGCTTTCAAAACATTCTTAAGCGATTACCAGGATTCTTAGAGCTCATTAGTGATGTTCTGTTCCTGACTCTTGAAAATTGCCATTTAGCAGTTGCCAGGTTTTACTGTTGTAGAGTTTCTGATTCTATTTAAGATTGTATTCATGTATTTGAGAGAGAGAGAGAGATGGCGAGAGAGAGCATGAGCAGGAGATGGGGAGAGGGAGAAGCAGGCTCCCCGCTGAGGAGGGAGCCTGACTCAGGGCTGGATCCCAGGATCCTGGAATCATGACCCGAGCTGAAGGCAGATGCTTAACTGAGCCACCCAGGGGCTCCATCTTTTTCTTTTTTAATAGAATGATGTCATTATATAAGTAGAGGTATTAGTTGTTCTATTTGCAGAAAAAGAGCAAAGGTGCTTTGTGGTTTTGGAAATTACATTTCAAGGCTACTCACAAGAGGATACCTTGTTTGGGAAAGAAGGTGCATTCTTTCCTTTCAAGCAGGAGAGTTCTTCAAAAATAGTTAATGGCAAATGTGTTCTTGGCTGAATGTTAACCTACAGCATTAATTTAAGATGTTCTTAATTTATATTTCTGGACTTCTTTTAAAAGTCAAACTTTACAAAGGCTAAACTGGCTCACCCCTCTGCTAGGAAATAGCTAGTATTGTCTTTGCTGCAGGGTATTTCAAATGAAATTTTGAGGTTTATTGAAAAATGGTACCAGTTCACTTACTATACAAGAGCTTGGAATGTGAATATCTGAAAGAAGAAAAATTCAATAAATGGCTGTGGAGTTATTTGCTGGAATTCACAACATAATAGCAAGAAAAGCTTTGCCACCTTGATCGTAAAGGAAATGAGTCATTTAATTTTACCCTTAGTGCTGGTACCTACTTTCAGCACTCAGTAAGAAGTCTGCATGCATTTAAATAACTTAAACAATTATTAAAAGAAAGTTGCAAGAAATAAGTGGCATTTATTTTAAAAGGAGACTGGGTTCAAACTTTTAGTGCTTTAAAATTTCCATAAGAGCAAATTCAAGTTTGGAATAGGATTTAGTAACAATTAAAGGGATTTCAATCCCTTAACCCCTTTGTGAAGGAAAAGAATAAAATGTTAATGTTGATTCATATCAGCACTTGTAACTGAAAATTTATTATATATTGTAAATACTTATGACCCCAACGGCTATTTGATTTACAAGTTAGGTATTGAAATGTAATGAAACACTTTTTATTGATTTGTAATCACTGAAAGAGCAGTATGAATCATCCTTCAAATAAAAATACTTGCTTTTTTGGGCGCCTTGGTGGCTCAGTTGGTTAAGTGACTGCCTTCGGCTCAGGTCATGATCCTGGAGTCCCAGTATCGAGTCCTGCATTGGGCTCCCTGCTCAGCAGGGAGTCTGCAAAAAACAAAAACAAAAACAAAACTTGCTTTTTTGACCTTTCCCCAAAATGTTTCAAAGTAAAAGGATGCCTCTCTGTTTTGTCTCATGTCTCAAGACCTTTACTCATCATCTTGAAGGTGATTATTTTCTAGGCCTGATCCTAGCCTTGCAAGATACAGCCTTGATCTATTTAGAGACTTAAGTGAGAAAATAAATTTCAAACTATTCAATAATATTTTACCTAGAATTATTACACTATTAAGAGTAAATACCTTATTAAACTCAAGAGGGAGCCACAAAATGAATAAGCAAGATTTCTAAAGGAGGTACTGGGTATATATAAAATAACTAATAAAAAAAAATAAAAGTTAATAAAATGGGGCAGCTAAATCATATAAGTCAACGAAATTTATATTAAAATGACCTTGTAAATCTTAACTTAAATTTTCCTGGATGGCTATATTGAATTGCTATTATGTGAAGTAAGAACAAAACTTGGGTGATATCTGACACTTTATTTAAATTTATTTAAAGTTTGTACGTGTTCTAAACCAGCTACAGTTTTTGAGACACTGTTCCAAGTGCTCATATTTGTTAGCTGTTGAATCCTCACCACTCCACAATGATCTGAAAACCCTAGTTTATGCCCATCTTATAGATGAGGAAAGTACAATGCAGAGGTCCAAATGGACACATGCTCTTGAGCAGCTCTGTGGTCTTGGGTCTGAGTCACATCGCCCTTCAAGAATTGGATTTCATGATTCCTTCTTGTCTCCTGTCACCACCAAATGCTATAATTTCATATGTCTCTGGATTGTTCTTTCTTTTCATTTTTGGGGTTCTCATTTATGCCTGATCATGCTATTATAATCTCTCAGTTTCGTGAATCTCAGGCATCGGTCTTGGGATTTAAGCTGATTCGTGATGAAATTTCAGCACCCACCCTCTTAACCTATTGATACAGTTCTGGGTTTCAAAAAATGGTTCATGTGGGACAACAATAATTTATATGCTGCTGTGGAAATTGTTGTAGTCATTCAATTAGCACTTACAAGGGCACTTTATAATCTCCAGAATGTTCTCCCTGCATCCATTCTTGTTCCCTCTATTTTCTTCTCTATTATATAGCAGCCAGAACTAACTACTCTTTTAGAGTGTAAACTGGATCATGTCATTTTCTTTCCAAAATCTTCCAAGCTTTCTACTGCACTTAGCATAAAATCTCAACACCTACGCAGGACTTCAGGACCCTGAATAAATGCATTCCTGCCTACATCTTTCATCTTATCTTAGGTACCTCTGTCCTTTTGTTCCCTCAAATGCACCTTCCCACAGTCCTTCCTTTGTGCTCTTTCTCATGTTTACCTCCTAAGCTCCTTTGTGCGCTTCTTGTCTCGCCTTTCCAGGGAGGCATTCTTTAACTCCCTGGCTCAAGTACGCCACCCAGCTATTCGCTCTTAGACACTCAGTTCTTTTCCTGCAGAACCTCACTCCAGTTCAAAAAAAAGTTGTTTACTTATCATATGATGTCTTATGCATCAAACTGTAAGCTCACTGAGGACAAGCAGGGAGTCAGCGTGCTTTGTTTGCCAGTGCATTTTCAGTACTTAGCACAGCTTCATGTCCATAGTGGATGCTGAATAAATATGTGTGGAATATCATTACAATCTTATGTATTTTGATGTGTTACAATGGTGTAGGCAGAAATAGAAGCTTTATAAAGATTTATAGAATCCAAATTTGAAGTGAGTTAGAGAGAACGCAAAAATCTCAAAAATGGTGGAGGTGGGACCATGTCTTTCAGAAGACTGAACTTTGTACTTCTGTCCCACTCTATTTCTATACACATTCTTTTAAACAGGGAAGAAATTGAAAAGCAAATCATCTTGGAAAACAAATGACTTCTGCTTATGCAAGAATCAGTTGTGATAGTGAAGGCGATCATAATATACCACTTTCGCAGGAGAATTGTTTTGAGCTGAAGGCAATTAGGAAGCAGTAAAGGCAGAAAGAGGTCTCTGCCTTCTCCCTCTGCCTCATAGCAGGACATACATTTCCCTTTATGACGATCTTCCCTGCGCCCTCTCTTATACCGGGGTGGGGGAAAACAAACATTATTAACTGGAGACAGAAAGTCAGCACTGAGTTGAGTCCGCACAAACAACCTTTACTAAAATTACCTTTATCTTCCATTAGTTTCCCCCATGTGTTGACCTTCACACAATTTACCAACCCTAGAAGCCCCTTTTCTTTTGCCAATTCTCTACAAGTTTATCACTCTTTGTTAAAGTGGTATATGAGCCCCTGGGTATAACTACCCATTTCATTTTCTTCATTTCTTTTCTATGAAGATCTCTATGCACATAAAGAATTAAAATATTAACATCAAATAAAAAATTTGTATGCCTTTTCTTCTGTAATCTATCTTTTGTCAGTTTAATTCACAGATCTCAGGTACTAAACTTAAGAGGGTAGAGGAAAAGTTTTTTTTTCCTCTCCTACAATAGTAAGTCTTAGATAAGCTCCCCCTGTATGAACAGAGTTATGGCTCTTGCTTTCTTGATATGGAGATGAAGACCTCTTGCCTGAAAGTCATAACTTAGAGTCTTCTATTTGCATTGATGCTAAGAACATCCCAACTACATTTCTTTACTATGCTACATGGGCTATTTTGCCAGGACTTTCCAGACTTTCACTTTTTGCCTCTTTCCTTTGCCTAACAGGCATATGCAGCTATGCAAATTTAAATTAATAGAAATTGGCTGGTGGCTACCCTATTGAAGAGTGCAGATATTGAATACAACCATTATTGCAGAAATTTCTGTTGGATAGCACTACCTTTACATTATTCTAGAAGACTCGGGTTGTAAATAGGCAGAACAGAAGAGCTTCTCAGACTTGAGTTCAGATGGCTATATTGCTTTTTTGACATGTAAATGACAGTCTGGGGCACTTGGCTGGCTCAGTTGGTAGAGCGTGTGACTCTTGATCTCAGGGTTGTAGATTCGAGCCCCACGTTGGGTGTAGAGATAACTTAAAAATAAAATCTTTAAAAAATAAACAAATGACAGAGTCACACAGGATCAGCCAACGGAGGAATAATCTGTATTTAATTGTCATATACTTTTGAAAGATAATGAAATGGTAAAATATTAAGTCTCTGTGCAAAGCACTAAGGAATAGGACTTGTTTTGGGTGGAGTTTAAGACAGAGGATCTGACGTGAATGTAGTGTTCAGAGGAAAAGGAAACCAGCTACAGATCTGTCAAGCCAGGGTTGAGTTTGCTGATCCAGGTTGGCCAGGCAACTGTTCATTTCCTCCCATGACATTCCTGACTTCCTGAGTAAAAGAGAGCTCTTAGAAGACAGCTGTTTTGATTAAGATCTAGAAGTAGTAATAGTTTTTCAGTCTACAAGATTGATCTAGGTATTGTGTGGTTGATAAGGCTAACTGCAGTTGCTCTGGTTTAAGAAATGCAGCTAAATGGCAACAAAATGACATTATCTTTTGTTTGGCAGTATTTTGCTAAAGGAAAGCTACATTGAGGTTAAACAGGTTTAGCCTGGGGCATTTCTTCCAGCCAACTCTCAACAAGAGGAAACAAGGTTATTTAAATCTTTCTAAGGGTTAGGTTATATGAGCAGTCCAATTTGCTTTGCGTAAGCATTTAAAAAATTCATATTGAATGACTGATCTGTTTTCCATCTGTAACTCTGTTCAGTTTTATCCCCGTAATGAGTGTTTGGTGAAGGAACTTTTCACTGTGATGATTCTGGAAAAGTGATACCATTTTGGACAATGATTCTTCTTCTTTTTTTTTTTCCCCTTAAATAACTTGTTCACTAAAAAATACACTGAATAAATACACTATAAAAATGACAACTTAACATTATGATTTCAGGCAAAGACATATTTGACAGTTTACTTGACATAACAATTTCTATTCAGAGGTTTTCATATGGAACACATTTGAATTGCCTGCCATGTACAAATGAATCCAAACCATTTTCTTTGTGTATATAAGGGAAGGAAAAATATCTTTTCTCTCTTCCGCCCCAGGTTCTCTGGCAGGGATCCTATAAATTAGATTGACAAAAGACAAATTAACAAGAGAAAGGCATAGCAGTTTATTTAATATGAGTTTTATGTGACACAGGAATCTTCATAAGGAAATGAAGTCCGGAAGAAATGGTTAAATCTGAGTGTTTTTATATTAGGCTTGATGAAGAGTGGAAAACTGTGGAAAAATATGATGGAACAAAGGGTATGGGCTAAGACTAGTAAACTGGGGGAAACTTACAAATCCTGTTTGGATTCCTCTCCATATCCCTCCATCTTTGGAAATAAGTATGATCCTTTCCTCTGGGAAATAGGGAGGGTACCTCTCACATGAGGGTTACATGACCTGCTTCACAGGAAAAATTAAGGTCAGAGAGTACTTCCTGCACCTGCTGTTTCTCAGATTTCTTCAGTGTAAAATAGTCGATGTGCCAACGCCCCATACTTTAGGTAATGTGTTCTAAACTTCCTTGTGCACGTACCCTAAAGGGAGAGATGAAGATTTAGTATCTTCTGTGAATCTTCAGTCTGTTAGGTCCTCCCATACTTAGCCTATATTTTGCCCAAAAGGTATTTTTCTGGGATATGATTTTATTTTTAAGTGCAAAATGGTCATGAGCCCCCAAATCCGAAAGATGGGTGAAGAAAATTGTTTCAGAAATAAGGTAAAAAGACAAGTACAGTAACAGTGGATTTTATGCACAAGCTGTATTTGTTTACTTTCAAATTGCTTTTTATTACTAATATAAACATGTTTTCATTCAACTGATATATTTTTCCAGCTGTGAAAATGATTTGAGTTTTTTGTGTTGAGATCAAATACATCACAATTTTCTTATTAAACTTAATGGAAACACTTTTTTTTTTTTTCATTTAAAAGCTCTTTACTTAACCGCAGGGTTTTCAGGCACTAATGAAAACCATTAAGCGAGGGACCCGTGTACTTGAAAAACAACACTTTGATTGGGACACATAATGACTAGAAGACCCCGCAGTGTGAGAAGTCATCACTGTAAATGAGAAGTCTTGACAATTTTGTTATTGTTTCTGCCTAACATTTATCTGAGTTGAAATCTTTTCCCATAAAGCTGTCCAATTTGCCATTCCGTTTTTCTGTCTGCTACTTCTCACGGCCTCAGACAAGAGAAACAAGTTAGCAATATCCCCCACCTTTGCTAACTTTACATTGTTCTCACTCCAATCCCCTAGCATTTATGAAACAATTCAGCTGGCTGAGATTCTCCTATTATTCCCCACATTTTAAATGATTCACCATAAGTCCTTCTTTTCTATGGGTTTAATCAGGAACGAGTTTTGTCTGGAAGCTATTTTCTTTCTCAAGAAGTCTTTGATAAAGGACCAGAGTGCTTCTGAAGAATCCTTTGCTATTTCTCAACTCACTTGTTTCTTAACATCTTATTTCTAAAAATGACCCCGGGACAACTTAGATACCATAAAACTACATATGACTGTATTTGTATATATATAACTATATATAAATATAGCTACAATGATATATATTAATGTACGTAGTTTTCCTTTCGAAAGTTTTTAGGCCATATTTTATTTTTTTTTAAAGATTTTATTTTTTTAAGTAATCTCTACACCCAAAGAGGGTCTCAAATTTACAACCCCAAGATCAAGTCGTGCACTCTACCGACTGAACCAGCCTGGTGCCCCTCGGCCATATATATATATATTTTTAAAGATTTTATTTATTTATTTGATAGAGAAAGACACAGCGAGAGAGGGGACACAAGCAGGGGGAGTGGGTGAGGGAGAAGCAGACTCCCTGCCGAGCAGGGAGCCCGATGCGGGACTCGATCCAGGGACTCCAGGATCATGACCTGAGCCGAAGGCAGTCGCTTAACCAACTGAGCCACCCAGGCGCCCCTTGGCCATATTTTTAATATTGCATTTAAAAAACCTGTTTAGTGCTTCTAATATAAGCAAATATGTCTCTGTAAATTTTGTTAACTGAGCTGGATTTGGGGGGGCTGCATAACTTTGATGAACTTTTATTGTGGGTGAATATGAAATGTGCTTTGCTTCTCCATATGTTGCTCTTCTTATATGCACAGGAAGAAAGTTTTATTAGGAGTAGTGGTCATTTTGTTGCGGTCGTTTATTTGTACTCTCTAACATAGCATTTAAGGAGCGAAAGACAAAGAGAAAAATCTCACTTAGTTACTTATTTGACTGAGGAAGAAAGTAAAGGTAATGACTAATAAGATACACAATGGCTTCCTGGTCATAGTTGTTGGACAGCATTTTTTTGGTCTCAAATGTCGGGCATCAATTTTATAAAAAATGATTTTAATCAATGATTGTATCACATTACCTTGTACAAAATAAGCCTTCGATAAACATTGATTTATTGATTTATACAAACATATGTTATCTACTTTAACAGGCATTTTATTTATTTATTTATTTATTTTTAAAGATTTTATTTATTTATTTGAAAGAGAGAGACACAGTGAGAGAGGGAACACAAGCAGGGGGAGTGGGAGAGGGAGAAGCAGGCTTCCCGTGGAGCAGGGAGCCCGATGCGGGGCTCGATCCCAGGACCCTGGGATCATGACCTGAGCCGAAGGCAGATGCTTAATGACTGAGCCACCCAGGCGCCCCATGGCATTTTATTTATTGAATTTATTTTACATAGTGATGTGAAGGACATTAGTGAGTATTAAAATTAAATTGTGAATACCCTTTATCATAGTACCATAAATACATTTTTAGGTTTAGGTTTCAAAAACGTATCTTTAGTTTTTTTTTTCCTTCTCTTTTTTTTTTTTTTAAGTTTTTATTTAAATTCCAGTTAGACATACGGTGTCAATTCCAGTTGACATACAGTGTAATATAAGTTTCAGGTGTATAATATAGTGATTCATCACTTCCATACAATACCTGGTACACATCACAACAAATGTCCTCCTTAATCTTTTGTTTAATTTTATTCATATAATAACTCCATGATTCTGTTTGGCTTCATTTGGCATCATTTTGTTGTTAAGTCCACATATGACCCTTTCTTTTTGGTCTATAATGACTAAATCTATAAATTTTCTACTCTACTCTGTATTTTTTCACATAAAAATCAAGTCTCATCAAATACCTTAGAAACTAAACTCTTTCTCTGTGAAATTCTTTCACTTGTGAATTATCATTATAAGATGAAAATTTAGCTTTATAACCAGTAAAACAATTCAACATGCATACAGAGTTAAAAGTGAAAGGATTGTTCTTAGTTTCATATGAAGACATAACAACTTTATGACAGCCAGAACAGCTTAGCAACTCATTAAATGTTAATATTGCTATTTCTGCTTCCAGAAAGTTGGTAGAAATTTTCCTGCTACAAATACCTAGAAATGCTTGAAAAAATATCACAAAATATTTTTTTATAATATGCATGGATGAACTTAAAAGAGTATAAGGAAGGATGCCTGGGTGGCTCAGTCAGTTAAGCGTCTGCCTTCGTCTCAGGTCATGATCCCAGGGTCCTGGGATCGAGTCCCACATCAGGCCTTGCTCAGTAGGAAGCCTGTTTTTGCCTCTGCCTGCTGTTCCCCCTGCTTGTGCTCACTCTCTCTCATGCTCTCTCTCTCTCTGACAAATAAATAAAACCTTAAGAAAAAAAAGAGTATAAGGGAAATCCTCAGGTGCTCAAGCAAATAGGAACATGAGCGTTGGATAGGTACAAACAGGACACTGACTGCTTGGCGGAGGTATTGGACCAGATAGCAACTAAAGGCTTGGATTTGATCATCTACACAAAGATGTGAGAGTAAGCCTTGGGCTCTTGAGATGGAGATTTGGAGCCTGGACCCATGCATAGAGCCTTGACTATAAGAGAAAGGACTGAAAACATCCACCTATTAGGGTGGAGGCTGAAAGAGATAAAAAGGAAAATTATCTCTTTTATTGGGTGGGAGAAAAGTTCCTGTGAGACATTTAAACTTTGGTCTATCCTTCAAATGGATTTGGAGTTAAGTTATAGTATCCTGATGGTTTAAGAAATTCTAAAATGAGAAATTAACACACAAAATGTATCCAAAGCTGTGACATGTTGGGGCACCTGACTGAAGGAAAATAAAACTGCTCAGGAGAAATATTTCAATGACCCATAGTGCACCATATTTTCTTGGGGTTGGGATAAGCAGGGAGAGTCTTGCTTAAGAACAAGATTAGAGTGGAGGGTGGGGTGGGAGGGATGGGGTGACTGGGTGATAGACACTGGGGAGGGTATGTGCTCTGGTAAGCGCTGTGAATTGTGCAAGACTGTTGAATCTCAGATCTGTACCTCTGAAACAAATAATGCAATATATGTTAAGAAAAAAAAAAGAAGAAGAAGAAGGTAGTGGGAGGGGAAGAATGAAGCGGGGGAAATCGGAGGGGTAGATGAACCATGAGAGACGATGGACTCTGAAAAACAAACAGGGTTCTGGAGGGGAGGGGGGTGGGAGGATGGGTTAGCCTGGTGGTGGGTATTGAGGAGGGCACATTCTGCATGGAGCACTGGGTGTTATGCACAAACAATGAATCATGGAACACTTCATCTAAAACTAATGATGTAATGTATGGGGATTAACATAAGAATAAAAAAAAAGAACAAGATTAGAAAGAAAGGTATAGAGGGCAGGGATTATTATCTATTGTTCACTATTATTATCTCTTTTTCACTTCTACTGGCCAGCAGGTAGAACTGCCTGGCACATAGGTGCCCAATATATATTTACTAAATGCGTGAACACACAGGTACACACACACACGTGCACACAAGAAAATGAGGGAGTCAGACTGACTCAACAAACAAGATTTATTTAAGAACTCGAGATAATAGTGCAATAATCAGTAAGAAATTATAAAGCAAATATGTTTATAATAATCCAAAAGATAAGAAAATGGAAGCCATTGGTAAATAATAAGATATATTTGAAGGAAGAGGTAAAATTTAAAAGCAGGATTTTTAGAGATGAGAAAACGCAGTCGCTAGATTTAAAATTTGGAGAGTAAGTTAAGCAATAGATTAGCTGGAAAGAAAATTAGCAAATCGGAAGACAGATTTGAGTAAATCAAATCACAGAAAAACAAGAAAATGGAAAATAAAAAGGTGAAAATGGCAGACACTGAAGATAATGTTCAACATACATTTAATTGCATACCCAGAAGGAGAGCAAAAGAGATGAATTAGAGAAAATATTTGAAGGTATGATGCCTGAGAATTTAGCAGAATTGATGAAAGACACAAAATTTTGTTTTTAAGAAGCATAATTAGTTTCAAACAGGAAAAGTAAAAATGAAATGCTGGAATACCACAGATGAAATTATGTTAAAATAAACCAGTAAAGGGGCGCCTGGGTGGCTCAGTTGTTAAGCGTCTGCCTTCGGCTCAGGTCATGATCCCGGCGTCCTGGGATCAAGCCCTGCATCGGGCTCCCTGCTCAGTGGGAAGCCTGCTTCTCCCTCTCCCACCCCCCTGCTTGTGTTCCCTCTCTCGCTGTGTCTCTCTCTCTCTCAAATAAATAAATAAAATCTTAAAAAAAACCCACTTTCTTGTGTATCGAGTAGAATTTTCATAAATATTTCAATCCAATGAAATATAATCTGATATATCTTATTTCTATGAATGTATCTCTCTGTTTATCTTCAGATTCAATATTTAGTTTTACCATGGAGTTTTGGAGACTTGACTTATCATGAATTCAACTACACATTAATACTAGAATTTCAAATACACATTAGAAGAGAACCTAGTCTTGCCACTTGGTGTAGTGTTTTCCTCTGATTCCATTCTTAGAATTGTTCTAACTTTTTGTAAATCCATCACTTTTCCCCACAAGGTGAAAAGCAATCATCCTTAGCTTATTGCCATAACACTTATACAAAGGGATATGGAAACCAGATTAATTGTTTAGATTAGCATCTATCGTTTTTTTCTTTTGCCTACCAGCTGTCTCTTCTTAGAGGGAAGTATCCAGCATCTTTGCACGACTGGTTCTAAAACAGCTCTGCTAACAGATGGTGACTTGAAGGAATCCTAGAGTTCATCATTAAATGTGGATGTCAAAATTTCTGAACACGTGAGGAAATTGTTTAATTTTTCCATTCTTAGTTGCTAACTTAAAAAAAGTGCTGTAGGCTAGTGTTGGTAGCATCTTAGAGAAAGAAGTGTGAAAAATATGCCAGACCTCTGTTCAGAGACCTGATTTTATGGTTCCAGTAAGTGCTGTTATTCATCCCTTGGATGTCTGAAGACGGACTTTGAAGAAACTCCACTGTTCTTTGGGATTACCAATGTCCTTAAAAATAGGTGAATGGATGGGCCTTTGAAATTGTTCCAACGATGTCATGGATAAATGATATTTGAGATAGGATAATGTTCTACAAAAAATTTTTAGTGCATGGCAGTGAATTGCCAAAAGTCAAGTGAATGGCTTTTTTAAGAAATTAAATGCTTCCAGGTAAATACAAGGCTTTAAGATGAAAATTCATGGGTATTAACTGCATTGCTTACTTTTGTGGCAATGTCTGCTCTTCCAAATTCACTGGGCTTCAGTCATGCTGGCCATTTGTGGATCCTCAAATACGTCAGGCATTTTATTATCTCATGGCTTTTGTGCATACTGTTTCTTTAGTTTAAAATGATTTTTCTCCAAAGCATGGTTTTGTCCCACATTTTATTTAGGTCAAATGTCACCTCCTTAGAGAATCTTTCTGTGGGCATATCCTGTCACACTCTAACCCCTTGCCCTGCTTTCTTGTTCTTTACAGTGCTCAAAATTCTTTACTTGCTTATCTATTGAATGTCTTTTTCATGAGAATGTTCGCTGTATTCACCTGGCTAGCACATACATGAGTTAGAATTGTTTTTTAGTTCTGAGTTACAGAAAATGCAGCCAAGAGAGCCTTTAACTATAAGTACATTTATCTACACTTTACAAGACCCCTAAGAACTGAGTGTCACAGGGTTGGAGTGGAGTCTTAAGACTTTTTCTCTATATCTGCACGGCCATGTTTGGTGTTTGTTCTATGGTCCTTACGTTTTTTGACTGTCAGATACAAGATGGCTGCCTCAGTTCCAGGCATTATGTTTATAATCTCAGCAGAAAGAGAAGGAAAGAGGTGACACTAGGAACCTTTGTTACTTTTATCAGGCACCAGAGATACTTCCACAAACTCCCAGCTGACTTTTGCTTACATGTCATTGAATAGAATTGTGTCATATAGCCACTCCTAGCTGAAAAGGAGTCTGGAAGGTGAATATTCAGAATGTCCAAATGCTTTAGCAGAGGTAAGCAAAGGGGAAGAGGGTCTTGGGAATGGCCTTTGGGATAGCTAGCTAATAGCATCTACCATAGTAGTCAACAAAAATTCACTGAATGAATGTTAATCAAAATGGCAAGAGTTGCTTTAGCTCAGGAGTATGGTAAATGGCTAAATTCCTATTTATCGATATTAACTTTTATAAGGAACTTGGACATTTGACAGTTAACTAAACCTAAGGAGAGTATAAGTACCTAAAATTAAATACAATGAAAAATAACAAATGAAATAAATGATAAAATTTTCATTTTTTTTCAAGATTTTATTTATTTATTTATTTATTTATTTATTTATTTATTTATTTATTTATTTATTTTAGAGAGAGGAAAAAAAGCGCAACGGGGCTGGGGAGGGGAGAGGGAGAAAGAATCTGAGCATGGAGCCCGACGTGGGGGCTCCATCCCAGGTCCCTGAGATCATGACCTGAACCAAAATCAAGAGTCAGATGCTTAACTGACTGAGCCACCCAGTGCCCCAGGTAGTTACCGTTTACTAAGGACAAAACTTCGTAGGGAGGTCACACAGCCCAGTGATTAAATCAATCAGCACACCTAAGTTTGGATTTTAGCTCATCTGGGTGTTACTTAATTCTTCCAAGCCTCATTTTTTCATCATTAAAATGAAGATAATGAAGTACCTATTTCATTCATAAGGGTAAGTCTTCAATTAGAAAATACATGCAAAATAGTATAACTTAGCACAACCTAGCACTTAGCACTTTATGGGAAAAAAGTCCAAAATTTACATATAAAACTAAGTAAAAAAACAAGTACAATTACTCGGATTTACTTTTCATGATCCTAACTGTTCTTTTTTTTTTTTTTAAGATTTTATTTATTTATTTGAGAGAGAGAATGAGAGAGAGAGCATGAGAGGGGTGAGGGTCAGAGGGAGAAGCAGACTCCCCGCCGAGCAGGGAGCCCCACGTGGGATTCGATCCCGGGACTCCAGGATCATGACCTGAGCCGAAGGCAGTCGCTTAACCAACTGAGCCACCCAGGCGCCCTATCCTAACTGTTCTTGAGAAAATAGTATTCTGTTTGGTGTGGTACTTAGCCTTTTTAACCTCTCAAATAAAATCTGATCATATCTCCATGTTCCTTCTGTGCTTACTTTCAAAATGGCAAAACATACTCAAGTAGATTATTGGACAGTCTCTTAAGGTAATTCTGCTTAAAAGAACAAATGGCCTGAATAGTTTAAATTATGAAATTTTATGAGACTAATATAAAACTGTAGTCTATCATTAGTTTTTTGTGGTTCATTAGTTACAGTGCTTAGAAGTTGAATGCCACCTGGGTAAGGACGCATTAGATTATTTTCTGCAGGCATGTCTATCTTGATATAGTGCTGACTCTGTTATTCTTGCATCTAATGTATTCAAGTTGGCATAGAAATGAAAGACATAATTCTCATTACATGTGCTAAGCCAGGCAGCAAGGGAAACAAGCCTGACTAAATGCTTGGATTTCACCCAGTGATGCAGCAAACTAATGTTGTTTCTGAAAATGAAAACTGTGTCTGTATTTGTCAGCTGGAAATGTCCAGGGCTTTAGAGAAAGTATGCAATAAATGGAGGACACTGTTCACTAAGTTAAACCCCTTTAACTCAAAGGCATTGAAATGAAGTTCTCTGTGAATAATAAAGGTGCTTGTGTTAATAACATAGAACACTTTGGTGATTTTATGCTGAAGGACACATTGTGTGACATTTTTATTTTAACATGATGCTTTCCTTGGCAGCAGCAGCTAATAAAATTAGATGGATTTTTTTTAAAGTTTCAAAAACTGTTCAAATAGCTCTTGTAGGTCAATTGTATTGTCTGGAGTTTAAAAACTGGCATCTTTAAGAGTTTTAGTTGTCTTTCTTTCATTATTATAAACTTTGAACTTGATCTATTTTTCTGTGATTACAAAAATTAATCCACTGTATTTTATTTGGTTAGAATTACTCTTATTTTAAGTACTAACTTGATTTTGAAATAATCACTTCACAATTGCCCATTTCTATTTCCTGCTCAGCTTAAAGGCTTGCCCATCTTGTTTCTCACTGTCTGGTTCCCCATTCATTAAGCTTGTAAAATCCATGATTATTTATTAGAATATGTGATGGCTCAAATGCCTCTTATTAATTAGCTTTTAGAAAAGTAATAGGTTTGGGCGCCTGGGTGGCTCAGTTGGTTAAGCGACTGCCTTCGGCTCAGGTCATGATCCTGGAGTCCCTGGATCGAGTCCCGCATCGGGCTCCCTGCTCGGCGGGGAGTCTGCTTCTCCCTCTGACCCTCCCCCCCTCTCATGTGCTCTCTCTCTCTCTCTCTCAAATAAATAAATAAAATCTTTAAAAAAAAAAAAAAGAAAAGTAATAGGTTTTATTTATGATGTCACAATGAAAACTGATTTCCATAAAAATTCCTTATATTTACCTCAAATATGGAACAATATCACAAATGAATATTGTGTGAGAATAATTAATTATGCATTAATAGCTGATAGGATTAAGACTTTACCTATTTCTCCAGGCAGTTTTCATCTCCTATTAATTCAGTAATTCTTTTTCTTTTAATGTACCTAAAACTCTTTTTCCTCAATAAGGTATTCTGGGGTTTCATGCATGATTACTGACACAATGAACATTTCTATCTAGAAAATGGGAAGGACACAAATGTTCTTTGACATCTGTAAAAGGAGTTCCAAATTTTATCTTTCGTGGAATATCATAAAGCATTCATGGAATTATCATTAGTGGTTACCCATTCACTCTGGAAGCTTCAGAGTAAGTATATGGAATAAATGATTGAAGTGGCTCATTTCCAGGGCTTTGGAGTTTATTGAAAGTTAGGATCAACATAATTACAGTGTGTCTGATTTTCAGTTGCGGCCTTTGGTGTGAAGGATTGTAGGGATTAATATGACTTTTGTAGTAGTGTCTCAACACACTTAGAATTCAGCAGTATTTTGTCAGTGATTCCAAAAACTATATTTTATGGTGAGGTTTAGGAGTGGTTGTTGTAAGGACTCAGTTTTGTCACATATTGAGTCACCTTTATTCAATCAACAAACGCTTATTGAGCATCTACACTCACCTATGGACACACTGAACCTGGCACTCTTCTGTGATTCCTCCCAACTATGCCTTCTCATTATGAGTTCATGAAGTGTTCATTTGGAACTTGTAATAAATTGTGCCTGAGTCAGACGCTTTAGTCTTTTCTCCCTTAACTCCAGCTGATAGGAAAGTCACAGGAAGGAACAGGTAAAAGTTATTGTATATGGTATGAACATGACTTTTGAGATCAAATACTTTTGCAGGTTTGAAGATTTTGGAGTTGCATTTCAATTCTTATTTAGCAATTCAGGAAATACGCATGGACATAGAATCTACTGCATTTTATGGTTGAGCAAAAAAGTGGAAAATTGGAATCTGAGTTGTAAAAAGTCAATACCTTCATTTTTTTTTTTTTTTTTTAACAAAAGCAAATGTCCAATACCCTAATACAATATTTTAAATCTTCTGCCAGGAGATTTGTTGCTATGTTCTCCCCTTCACTGTTTCAAATGTCCGTTGAAAGTCAGTCACTGACAGCTGACTCATATGTGTTGAGAGCAGGTAGAAGAAATCAAAGAGACAGGCTGTGCCTGTTGTTTGGTTGACAGTTTTGAAGAGACTTATGGGAATCATAGAAAGCAGAGAGGAGAACAAGAATTCAGATGCAGGAAATGATTCAGAGGCACCTTGAAGAAAACTAAGCTTCTCAGACTTCACAGAACTCTTAGAGAGGGCACTGGAAACCCCAAAGGCCATGGACAAGAGTTCCAGTGGTATTTATCTCCATCTTTAGATGCAGGGAAAACCTAACCACAGTGAATGAATCTCTGCTATGAAATATGACTGAAGTTTTTAAAACACATTTATAAAAAAAATGGCTCATTTTTTAAAATCCTGGGTTTTTTCTTTTTTGAGCAGATGATCTTGCTCGGCTTTGAGCATCCATAGGCCTGGGTTTGGTTTAGGAAGAGTATGAATTAATGCAAGAGATAATATTTAACTGTTCATGTTCAAAAATAAGATTTTGCAGATTTAAAAACTAAGCTATTATATTCAGAAAGGATTCTGTAAATTCCTTTATCTTTCTTTTTAACTTATCAAGATCTAGGCTTGCTGGGCTGCTCCAGACAGTGTATAAGACATCTGGATAGGAAGAGGAAGTGGGCAGAGCCTGCTCTTTCAGACCCTGGGAGGAAAAGCCCAAAGATGTTGATGTTGGTGGCCAGACATGGAGGTCCTTGGGAGGAGGGACTGTAGGTATGTGGGGTAACGTCAAGGGCAGAAGGGCTCCTCCAACTGTACCACTCTCCCTTCTCTTTGTTAGGGTTCTATAAAAAGGCTGTCTCTTGGGTTCTCCCATATTAAACTTGGGGCACAGCCGCATAAATGTAAACTTGAAAACAAAATGGGATAAGATTGTGTAGGGATTTGAAGTTAAGGTTTCTCATGTGGTGTGAGCTCTGGAATTCTAGCCAGCTTGCCAAAAGATCCTCTGTGGTGGGGTGGACCCATGGGCCAGGAGCCTGACGGAAGATGAGGCAGAGGATCTGGGGCCTGTAGCCCGCCAAAGCTGAATGAACACAAAACCAGTAAAGGGGATCTGGGCCAAAGAATGCCAGTCACATACTGCTTTGTCAGAACACTTTGATATAGTCATATGAATTGGCTGTCAAAGAACTGTTTTTTTTTTTTTTTTTTAAGACTATTTTCTTTTTTTTTTTTTTTTAAAGATTTTATTTATTTATTTATTGGAGAGAGAGCGAGAGAGAAACAGCATGAGAGAGGAGAGGGTCAGAGGGAGAAGCAGGCTCCCCGCCGAGCCGGGAACCCGATGTGGGACTCGATCCCAGGACCCTGGGATCATGACCTGAGCCGAAGGCAGTCGCTTAACCAACTGAGCCACCCAGGCGCCCCAAAGAACTGTTTTAATGTATTGAATGAGACTAAACTTTTACAAGATTGGACATTTATCCTAATATCTATCTATCTATCATCTACCATTATTATCCATGTGCATATTTTTGCTTAACAACAGGTAGAAACTTAGACCAGAGTCATTACAGATGAGATAAAGAAATTGCATTTTCTCTGCGTATCAGATTTATAGTGATATTCAAAGTTTGCGACTCATCTACATATATACAGCTATTATCTCTTATTAGACTACATCATAGTTCTGGTACCAATCAAATTTTCCTCCCAGGTATTTTGAAACTTTGTGGGGATGTAGCCAAGGAAATCCTGACCACCCTGTTCTTTCTGTCATTGCCTTTTCCTCTTTCATTACTAATTGTTGTCCCTAGCTGTCCAGAGCCTAAAGAACCAGGTGGCTGGCAGTGCTGGTATACTGGGTATGAGGAGGAAATTTCAAACGAGATAGTCCTCCATTCTGAAACTGGCTCTTCATTTCCATTTTAGCTTGACCTAACACTCTGAGGATACTAATTAGAATTTTTTTTTTTTTAGATTGCATTTCTGCCTTGTATTATTTTTTATCCATCCAGGGTAAGTGTCTCCATTTTACTCAGTTTCCATTAGATATCTGTTGAGTTTTGGTTGAGCAATCATATTTTTGAAACAAGGAATATATTGATTCATATAAATACCTGGTATGGACTCTCCTTTGCAAAAGGTCTATCTTGAATGGGATACAAGACTGACTACAGACTTTTGGCTCTATTGGTGGCTAGCTTGGAACCCTCACAATTTTCAAAGCAGTAGAGATTTCACTGGGGCTAATCTGGTAGTGATTATATTAGTCTGTTGCAGCTACCGTAACAAAGTACCACAGACTGGCTGACTTAAACAACAAGAAATCTATTTTTTCACTGTCCTGGAGGCTAGAAGTCTGAGATCAAGGTGTCGGCAGGGTTGGTTTCTTCTGATGCCTCTCTCCTTGGCTTGTAGTTGGCCTTCTTTTCCTTCACATGGTTTTTCCCTCTATGTCTGTGTCTTATCTCCTCTTAAGGATACCAGTCCTACTGGATTAGGGCCCACCCGTAATCTTAACCTAATTACATCTTTAAAGACCCGATCTCCAAATATGGTCACATTCGGAGGTACTAGGGTTTAGGATTTCAACATATGGATTTGGGAAGGACACAATTCAGCCTATAACAGTGATCTTCACTGAGTTTTACTCCTGGGAGGAACTGTCATCTTCATTTTACTCTTTGGGTACAGTAAGTTATTTTGGGATTCTTGCAGGCTTGCTCTGCCTATGTCCCCAGCCCAAACACTCTACCTAATAATCCTTCCCAAACAAATCTTACACTGTTTTTAGTGGAAAGTTCTTGCAGTTCCAGCTGGAGATGAATGCTACAGCCCTCCTGAATGTGTATCTGTTTCCAGAGAAAGCCAGCATCCCCTTTTATAGCCTCCTCACGTATGTAAACTGAACTGTTTGGTTTTGTAAGACTGGGTTTAGAAATATAAGTCCTTTCTCTTTCCATCTTCCAGAAATTTGTGAAAATTTCAGACTACCAAATCTGTAGAAAGCATCATTTGTTGACTCCATAGTGCGCTGGGTTTTGTTTTCCTCTTTTGTTGATTTACATTTGTAATTTCAAAGGGAATTTGGGAGAGAGAAGAGGAAGATGTGTGCTTTATAGGGCACATTGAACTAGAAGTTAACTATAAAACTTTAAACTATTATATTTGTATTTTCTATTTGTGGGTTATATACAAATATTATATATGTTGTTTCTTAATCCTCAAGACAGTCTTGAGAGTTAGGTATGACCTGGCCTGCTCTCCTGGAATCTTGGAGATCTTCATTGACACTTTAAAGGTGATGATCATGATGATAGTCTCTATATCGTAGAGCTTTTAGGATACAAGGAGATCAGGTATGTAATTTAGATGTAGTGCCTGGCTCATAGCAGACTCTCCGAAAATATTAGTTGATTTGTCCAGTACTAAGTCCTATAGTATTTTTAAGCTCCAGGCAACTATGCCCACAGCATAATTATGCCATTACAGCAAACTGCAATGTCCTTTCATTCTCCTTCCTGAAGTGCTTTTGTGTATAGTTCCCTCTGCTACTGGCTTATTTTCAGGCTACTGGTGTGTAAAATTCCTCTCCTAAGTATTCACTTATATTAAGAATATTAATTATATTATCAAAAATTTATATTATATATTAAAAATAATAAAAGTTCTGGGGCACCTGGCTGGCTCAGTCAGTTAAGCGTCTGCCTTTGGCTCAGGTCATGATCTCAGGGTCCTGGGATCGAGCCCCACGGAGGGCTCCCTGTTCAGCGGGGAGTCTGCTTCTCCCTCTTCCTCTCCCTCTGTGATCTCTCTCGCTCTCACTCTCTCTCAAATAAATAAATAAAATCTTTAAAAAAAGAATAAAAGTTCTGAAACTGGGTTCTGCAAGACACTGTCAAATAGAATATGTTCAAATATTTTTTCCGTTCTACAACTATATCCCCTTGAGTTGATTAAATGTGTTGTTTGTGGCCATTGAACATAAGGAAAAAATGCCCTATTTTAGTATTGTTTCTTAGGCTAATCATATTTAATCCATCTTGTCTCAATGTTCAGGGGTTTTGCAAAATCGAGCGCTGTGGACTCGTAGTACAATAAAACCCTTACAATGCTCTTGTGCCATGTTTGTTTCATTTGCCTCTTTTGCTTTTTTCTCTATTACCCTTTACTTTCTGATGTGTCTCTTGGGCTTGAATTACACATCTGAATATACAGGGTGGATCTGGCGCATCAGATATTTTTTAGGTGCCCTAGTCACCGATATGCTGCACTATGTGACTTGTGTTTCCAGACTGGTTCATAATCCTAGGTAAGGGAGAGATCTATGTTCAGGGTCATTGCATTTCACAAGAATGGAGAATTGGATGAAAGCTCAAAGCACATTATCTGTTAATTTTTGAAACCCTGAGCATTTCAATGGAAACATAATCCATATGTATCTCATCTGTTTACAACTTTCCTTATCAAAATGTTATGCTGTTTTGCTCAGAGGTGCCCAGGATGTCAGTTAAGCCTTTTGAAGACTCCTCATTTAATTGTGTAACAGGATATCATGTTTTGGCAAGGAAAAGAGGCTCTGTCCCTTCTAAATTCTCTATCTCTCAAAATTTAGTTGTCTTTATCCTCCCCAAATCAAGAGGTTTAAGACACAGATTTATTTTAAATTATTATTATTAAAAATGAGCTAATGCTATTATAGGTATATAAATAAGAAAAAAGAGAGGGCGCCTGGGTGGCTCAGTCAGTTAAACATCTGCCTTCGGCTCGGATCATGATCCCAGGGTCCTGGGGTCGTGGTCCTGGGGTCCTGGGATCAAGCCCTCCATCAGGCTCCTTGCTCAGCGGGGGAATCTCCCTCTCCCTCTGCCACTCCTCCTGCTTGTGCTCTCTCTCTTGCTCGGTCTCTCAAATAAATAAATAAAATCTTAAAAAGAGAGAGAGAGACACTCTCTCTCACTACTGTGTTGACTTAGAAATCTTAAGGGGAAAGGAGAATACTGTAGAAAAATAATTTTCTTTTATTTCTAAACAAAGAACTTCTTCAATTTCTAGAGATGCAGCCCTTACTGAAGTTGGAGGATCTTATTCAATAAGTGGAAACAGTGCTAGAAGGATCTTAAAAAAATTCATGGTAAAATCAACAAGAATTTGCCTATGTTATAATTGGAAGCTGATTTGTAATAATTTGAATACCAACCCCCCCACTTTATATTCTCTGATGTTAAATAAGACATGAACTGTAGATGAAAGATATCCTGTAGTCATTGGGATTGCTTCCAAAAGGATTCTCTCATATCCCTTGTGTCTTACTGCCAATGCAATTTAAAAAAATCAGAATTTAGAATTCTAGGAAACTAATGGGCAGCTTTCAAATTTCTGTAATTAAACTGTTTAGTCCACTCTTGATACTTTTATTATGCATAAATAATTTAAGATCTTTCAAATGGTAATTGTAACACATGTGAATGAGATAAATGGAACAAAGGTTGTTTTTGTTTTTTTTTTTAAGATTGTTTTACATAGATTTAATTATGGTAAAAAAGATATTTCCTAAAATTTTAAGTATAAAAATAAAATTCTCAATAGTTTTGATAACTGTTTATCAGGTGACTTTTATAAAACTTTTAATTTGTTGTTTTATCCTCTGGAATAGTTCCTGTGTATGATCGTACTTACAGTTTACAAAAATGGGTTTTATGGGCTAATGTTTTCACTTACTGTATTATCCTACAAACTATACGCTCAAAAACTATGCCAGAAGAGATTTTCAACTAAGTGAGATCTTTTTTTTTTGTCTGTTGTTTTTGGTTAAATCTTAAAGATTTCGAATGATACAGAGTCCAATTCAGAATTCATTTGTCTGACTTTCTTCTTGCATTCAGGCCTTCCCAGTTATGCATGAGTTTTTATTTCGGCTGTGCTATGTGACATCGGGCATTAAGCAACCTCTCTGAGCCTGTTTCCTAACATATAAAAAAGGAGGATAAGAACTATATGCCTAACAGAGTTTTGTGAAGATTAAATACGATTTCCAGTGTATACTGCCTGGGTCATTGATGCTAAATACTAGTAATGATGGCAACAGATTTCCCCATTCAGAATAATTTCTTTAAAAATTTTTTTTTATTTGAGTATAGTTGACATACAGCATTACATTAGTTTCAAGTGTACAGCATAGTGATTCAACTTCTTTATATGTTATGCCATGCTCACCACAAGTGTAGCTACCATCTGTCACCATGCAATGCTGTTACAATATCATCGACTGTTCCCTATGCTGTACCTTTTATTCCCGTGACTTATTCATTCCATAACTGGAAACCTGCATCTCCCACTCCCCTTCACCCTGGAATGATTTCAATAGTTATATTCTTTCTATTGCTGCATGTACTTTGTTATCTGAAAGTCATATCATTCTATTTGAGAACAAAGTATCATTTTCCCATTCCTTTCCGGAGATTTTTTTTTTTTTTTTAGTAACTGTTGATTGTTTTTACTTTGTCGGTGATTTTTAAAAAATAGCTTCTATGACAGAATCAAGCTGAATTTATCATCATGATGAATAGATTCAAATATAGATTGGAAGGCAATACCATTTTTAAGAGTATCATTTCCATCTCTGGGTTGTAGCACAAAGAGATGAGTACCAGAGTTCCCTGTCAACGTTGTATGAGTTCCAAGGAGTTAAGGCCCTTTCCTCCTCTCATAACCAAAGGACGATTTAAAAGGAAGTGTTAAAGTGAGAATTTTTCTTTTTATAAAAGTAAAGGAAAAGAAAAATCAAATAAAAAATTGCTGCCAAGGGAGAAAGAGAATTGGATAACTGTGACAAATCCCTCTGGGGTCCAGATTGTTGGCGCAATGAGGAGAGGTTAGAGTGAATGGAACAATGGGAAATCAGTCATGAGCCTGAAGCTAATCATTTGGCTTCTGAACAAAAGGGGGGAAGAACCAATATTTTAGAAAGGGTAGAAAGCCCAGGGAGCTGGTGCAGAAGTAAGTTCCTTTATTCAAGAACAAAAAGTCAAAGAGAATTAATAGATGATTTACTGGAACCTGTCTGGTATCTGAGAATGACTTACACGTTATAAGGAGGTTTCCTTTCCCAGATAATTGAAACAATGTTAAAAAATATTGCCTTTAAGAAAATATTTGATAATATATTTTTAGCCTTTTGAACATATTGTTTGATTTCCTTCACAATGATAAACACAGGGTTCTTTCTAAATCTAATGAGTATCTGACTGTGTTGTTTTCAGTGTACCTAGAGATTGCCATTTTCCCCCTCAATTGCATTAATTATAGTAGAGCTGGGTGTGCATTTTATTTCCTATACTGTGTGACAGGAAATGTAATAAAATCTTTAAATGATTGCCTAATAATAAATAAACAGAACTGTTGTTTAAAAAGCTGCACTGCTATTAGCTAACTTGAAATGTGTGCGTATGTGTTATATGTCTGGATTCTATGTGTGGAAGGTGTTTTGGAGGGGTCACCGTATAATGTAGGGAAGTATAGGTTGAATGAAAGTTGAAGAATCCCCTTAAGTAGGTCCCTAATGTACTATAAAGCCCCTTTCCTACAAAATAATTGAATTGCCTGCTGAATTTGAAAATCAGCATTGTTCAGCTGTTCATAAAGTGAGATTTTTCATTATACTAACAAATAAAATAATTGGGAAAGGGTAGGTAGAGAGGAGATTTAAGTATCTGACTAGGAGAGTGTAGAGAAAGTCAGTGCTGAAAACATCAGATTTATAAAAATAGTCTTTTTTGTTGCTCAAGATGGAGTGCCCAAATGCGATACCCAAATTTTTGTCATCATCTTTATGGACTATCTTTCTCCTCTTTATGGGCCAAAATAGAGGGCATACTGGAGCAAGAAGAAAGAAAAAGAGAAACCCAGTCAATGCATGGCTACCTTATGCTATGCCAGACATAATCATAAGTTAAGACTCTTAGTTGACAAAGTTTGCCATTCAACTTGGCAAAAATATTTAACCACTCACTCCAGGTAGGCATAGGTCTGTGTAAATAGGAAGGACAGGGACCTGGGATCCTGGATGGAGCCTGGCATCTGGTCTTGATGTTGCATCTAACTCACTGTGCAAATTGAAGTATATCACATAATTTAATTGGGCCTCAGTTTCCCCATTTGCAAAGTAAGTTGAATGAGGTTCTTTATGATCGTTTTGAGTTCTAAGATTCTCTGATTCTGTTTTTCATGTTCAAAATGTTAGAAAGTGATTGTCATAAATAAGTTACAAATAAGATACTATGGAATGTCAGAAGAAGAAATTGCTTGTAATTTTGAGCTTCATGGAAGACCTTATAGATACCAATTTCATATGTGGAGATAAAGGAACATACCTTCAAGTCAAAAGGAAGTGCAAAGATATGGAGCAGAAAAGGGTAAGGCAGTTACAGAGAACAAGTGGTTGAACTTCTTAAGAGCCTGTTCCTTTTTCTTTTAAAGAGAGGCAGCCTTTATTAAACAACGCACACATAACACAAAAAAACCTCTCTAATAAAAAAGTCTGAGGTAAATGGGAATCAAAAATTAAGGTAAAAAGAAATTTTATTTCTGATATCCAAAAAAAAATAATCTCATTGAATAAAACTTGTATAACACAAAAATTGTTAAGTATGGAAATAAAACTCACATGTAATTCCAACATGCAGAGATAATTACTGTTAATATTTTGATATCTTGGTGTACTTCCTTCTAATCTTTATTTTATGCATAAATATACATATATTTGTATAATTATGCTCCCATTGTACACATTATTTCAGTACCTATTTTAGATCTTAATATATCAAACAGGATTGTTCCCGCCTGGCTCCTTTTTGGGAAAATTTAATTCTGGGCTCCTCAGTCTGCCTTGTCAGGAATCAGCTTTGTCCTTAATGATACTCTAATCAGTCTCAGGAGAAAGTGCATGTTAAGATTTGGTCATAACAGGAATATTTATTAAGATAGGGTGGGTAATTTTTCCCCCAAAGAATCAATTCATTTGCCATTACATTCTAGCTTCCTGGAGGGCAAGGATGGGCCTCTGGTACCACCAGGTCACAGGATTGGATTTGACATGGAATAAGTGCTCATATTTGCTGAACTGCATTTTTAGTGTAAATGGTTCTTTTAGAGGAAGGACAAATGCAGAAAGTCTTTCTCGCTGGAAGCTAGAGAAAACTTTTGTGCATTTGGCAACTCCTGATCAAAAACACCGTTGCCTTACTTGCCTGGTATTTTCCTATATATAGTATTCATAGTGTACATATAGCATAATGTATATCTAGTATCTATATCTATATCTACACTGTAAAAATATATATAGGACAAAGCTAAATTTGACTTAAAGAAAAATGTTAAGTAAATAATAGGACACAAGAGTGATGAGGATATGGCAAAAATTGTGAAGGTTGAACCCGAACGATAAATGTTTAGAAACACAACTCTACCAGATTTCCTGGACCAAGCAAAGGGTGTGAGTGCTTTTCCTACTTTCTTTCTTCCTTTATGTAGGAGGAGGTACTTAGTATCTGTATGTGGATTATTCCAGATTGGAAATATTTTTGCTTTCCAGGTTACTCTCATATTACCGTTCAGCAGATCTGAAGGATTCATTTTCATCTCCTCTGAGGACTCAACCAGTTATTGTCAACATCTTTTCAAGCACCGTTTGCTGTTCCCTTGTTTTTATCTGTTAATTATGATACTGTAATTGCATTTGCCTTTTCATCAAGAATTGCCAAGTATTCTGTGGGAAAGCTGTGATGATTCTAGTAGTTTAAGATATTTAGCCACACAATACAGAGTTCTAATTTGTGCTCTGCATTTAACAAGCTATTAGAGGGGCACCTGGGTGGCTTAGTCAGTTAAATATCTGATTCTTGGTTTACGCTCAGGCATGATCTCATGGGTCATGGGATCAAGCCCCGCATTGAGCTCTGTGCTCAGTGAGGAGTCTGCTTGAAAGATTCTCTGCCTCTTCATGCACCCCCATGTGCACTTTCTCTCTCTAAAATAAATAAATATTTTTTAAAAAATCCTAAGCTTTTAGTTTGAGATGGACAGCTTTGCTGCTGATAAAATGAAATAGATAATCTCTCTAAGGTTACATATAGTTCTAAAAAAATTCTATGTTCCTGGATGTCTGATTTCTGTGTTTAAATATTTTATGAGGTTAAAGTTGTCCTTCTTTGTACTCTATGGTCAGCCATACTTGAGCTACTTAGAGTTCCCAGAAATTGCTATGATCTGTGTGATTTCAGTTTGCTCCATTTCCCCTGATCTGTAGATATTAGATTGAAATCCCATAATTTCTTTTTTCCCCCATAATTTCTATCTAGAACATTTCTATCTAGAGACATTAAACAAGAATGCACCCTGCCCATTTGGTGCTATGGAAGGTTCATTCTTAAATTCTGGTACAAATAGCAATCAGGGTTATAATTAATCCTAAAGATTTTAATTCCCTGGGGGGAAATCTTCCAATTTCCATACTCCTAAATCCAAAGGGCTGATGTGAAACTTTTGGTGTTATTCAGTGTAACTGTTGTGTGCATAGAGGATTAGTCACAAGTTTGCTTTGGGTTTAAAAAATTCATAATACCTAGTTCCTTGTTAGGCTTTTAAGTTTAGCTTACATATCCTATCAATTGGTTTATATGTTGAGAAAATGTTAATCACATTTAAAGATTTTTTAATAATATTTGGTCTAATTTAAACATATTCAAATATTATAAAGTGCCTTTATATATTTGATATACTTTATTTTCTGTATACCTTTCCTTTGACTTAATAATACTTCCCAAACACTGTTCTTTATAAATCTAATAAGTTAAACTTAGAAATATGGTGAACCTAGATTCTCAATGCTTTGTATAATCTTAATAATACATCAACTTAAAATCATAAGCCTAAACCTAAATTATATATTTTAAATTGGAATCATAAGACTGGCACTCTAACAGGCCTAATTCTTTTAAACACTAAAAGTATAGAAAATACCAAATATGGACAGACTCCTTTCTAACACAAAATATTAATGTCATGGTTTTGATTTTCTTAAACATTTCCATCCTTGGTTCTAAGTCCTTGGAGTTGAAAAACATGAACTCCCTAAGTCAGATGGTGACCATCCCAGTTAACTGAGGTTACCTATGATTAGACATTTGTTCAGATTCTGTGGGAGATCTTTGTGAGACACACTGAGCCACATGTGTAGTTGCTAAACCAAAGACTCAGTGACTCAAGCAGGATGATCATACAGCCCATGACCCTGGATTTGTGTTTCACAGATTGCTTAATTCTTTGATGTGTTCAGAGAAGTCTACAAGCTCTAATTAGGATAATGATTTGATTGATTTTACATGTCTTTGTCTTCTAAGATATGAGCATGTCTTTCCCTTCTAACTTGCTTTTGAACTTAATGAGATTCTAAGGTATAAAATATCTCTTTGAAATAAATTTAAAGATATTTAAATTTGATAAAAGCTTAGAATCTTTAGTTTTTCTATTTTTAGCTGCTCACAAATATTAAAATGATATCTGGTTGACACTGGATATTTCTCATGTTTTTGTTGGACTTGAAGTCCCTACTTAAAAGATCTACAACTAGAAAGGGGAGCCAGGGTGGCTCAGTCAGTGAAGCGTCTGCCTTCAGCTCAGGTCATGATCCTGGGGTCCTGGGATCGAATCCTGCATCAGGCTCCCTGCTCCATGGGGAGCCTGCTCCTCACTCTCCCACTCCCCCTGCTTGTGCTCTCTCTCTCCCCCACTCTGTCAAATAAATAAATAAAATCTTTAAAAATAAAATAAAAGATCTACGACTAGAAAGGAAAGCCCCAGCCTGAGTTTTGTGAACCCTCCCCAACTTAGTTAAATGGCCTTTAGTATGCTCCTACTTAGGGTCAGACATGATTAATACTGGGTACTGACTTCATGCTAATCGCTTAGGAATCCAAAGACCTTTACTTCTCCATGTAGTATAGAATTCAGACCAGGCCTAGGACGAATCCTGGGAGTGAGGAAAAAATGTGATTGGTTGGGAGAGACTCCAGGCTAAGAATACCTCTCCTCTTGAGGCTATATAGAAGCACATTATCTAGCTGAGTTGTTGGTCCCATACCAGGGCAATACGGCACTCACTTTCCCCATTGTTTCTTTAGAATAAACTAATTAGAAAAAATATAAGGATGTCAAAATGATAGAGAATGTTGTATATTTCTCAGACTCCTCTTGGGACTTAGTAAATGACAAATAAGATTATAAAGCTTTATTTTGCTCTAACAATAATTAGCTGATTTTCACACTAAGATGTTGCTTTTGGGTGTTGATAGGGGCTAAGTTTAATTATTTTTTTTTAAGGATTTATTTATTTTAGAGAGAGAGAGAGGGAGAGAGAACATGCCTGGGAGTGGGGGGAGGAGCAGAGGGAGAGAATCTCAAGCCGACTCCCTGCTAAGTGTGGGGCCCAACTCCTGGCTCGATCTCAAGACACATGAGATCATGACCTGAGTCAAAAGCAAGAATTGGATGCTTAACTGACTGAACCACCCAGGTGTCCCTTTTTAGTCGTTAGTTATTATTTGATGATGGCATTGGGTTTTTCTTTTTTACCGTCCTACATGTGTTTGAAAGCTGGGTAGTATGGGTTGGATTCAGTCTGAGGACATGGAGGGAACAGCTTACCTGAGGCAGAGACATCCAACCTTGGTTGTATTAGCATCAGGCCACCCCAGACTCTGTAATGCAACTATCTAGTCCATCAGAACACAACTCTTTGTCTAGAGTTATTGTTCTTTCTTATAGTTTTCTATTCTTTATTTTATGCTCTTGCATTCTTTGATTTTTTAATTTTTTTTTTTTTTGGTTGATGTCATTTTTAGAAATCAACTTGAAAAATTTGTCTTTTCTAATTTGGGACTAATTCACAGCCATTCCATCCCATCCCCTACCCTTAAGAGAAAATATTTTCTGTGTTTTACTCAACAATTTTGATGTCTTTGAATTTACATTTCATAAGAACAGGAAAAATAGGATGTCTGAGTAAAGCCTCCACTGCAGAGTACAAATTTATAACTTTCCTCTTAATGTGGATAACATTTTGTTCTAATAAAAGGTATGGCTTCATTTCAAGGGCACTCTCTGGGTGATGCAGATTCTTGGATTCCTCTGTGTTTTGTTGAAATTCATTATGTGCCTGAATGACTAAAGGGAGAATGGATGTTTTTATATTCCTCAGTGGATGTCAGTTGTAATCAAGTTCAAGCAGCAAACAAAGCTCAAAGTGAATGAACACAAGGGCGTCTTCTATCAGTGGCCTCTTCATTTTTGAGCTATTGTGCCATTCACAGTAAAAGCAACAGACAGTCTCTGTTGTAAGCAAACACTGACTATCTCAGTTTAGTTCATTCAGATTATTGTGGCTCTATCATTAACATAGGAGTGACCTGGAAGGGAGCCAGTTTCTCTGTTCTGTGTCTAAAAATGGATCACTGTACTGTTGAGAATACTGTGAAGCCAATGTAGAAAATCACTTATTTTGGAAGGATACAGTGTAAAAGGCTGAAAATTCTCAGTCTAGATATTAGACAGAAAATGATTGAGGACTTGTTTGCAAAGCCTCTTTGACTAAAGGACTAGTTTTCTTTCCCTGGTCTTTTTAAACAAATGATATTCTGCTCATTTTTTGGGTGGATAAATTATCACCAATAAAGAATCAGAAGTAAACATGAACTTTATACCAATTTTTCCCAGAAAAGACTCTCAGTTGTAAGAAAACTAAACTGTTCAAATAGCTCATGTGAAAAGGGAAGTAGTGTTCACTGAAGAATATTAAGACCTTATGGCATCTGAGAAGAGTAAATAAGTCAAGTCGAGATTCTAAACCTTAGGTCAGGAACTACGCTTCCTTGTTCTGTCTCTTTCTCCGTGGGGGTTTTCTCCATTCTTCTATCTCTGGGGCAGTTTCCTGAGCTTATTCATCTTGCACACGGACCTATCTGGCCACCTCACATTGACTTTACCTGATCTTTTAGCTCTAATGTCTATATCCTATGGGCTCAGATTTCCAGTGCCTCAATTTCAAAATCCTTACAGGTAAATCTGATGGATTATTAGTAATACACTGACTGGACTTAGCTCAGGGTCCCATTCCTGATTAACCAGACATGTTCAAGAATTGTGGAGTAAGGTCACGCAGCCTAGGGTGTGGTGGGCTCTAACGAAGTAGCTGTGGTTGGAGCAGGCAGTGATAAGCATGTCTGTTACAGTCTCCATGGTGGGTTTAAATCAATGGCCTTAAAACTTTTTCCACCATGATCCAGGGGAAGAAATAATTTTTTCATTCTATCCCAGCATTCATCTATATGTTAATTCCTTTTTTTCCCCCCTCAGAGTTTGGGACAGTCTTTACTGGAGCTTGGAATGTCACTGTGATTCACCTTAATCAGAAGCAGACTGTGTGCAAATGGGCAGCAACAGTGGTGGACATCCATCCGGGGCCATCTGAGCGACCCTGGGAACCTTGCTCACCTACAAGCAGTACCCAGGCCCGCGCGCACACGCACACATATGTATTAATTCTTGAAGCGATACTTCCTCTTATTACACCTGATACACTCTAGTCTTCCCTTTTCTCTTTCTTTCTATCCCGATTCATTCCATTCCATAAAGGCATGCTGCTCTTGTCTCACTAACTTGATTTCATGCTCCTCTAATGAGTTGCAACTTTAGTTTCAAAAGCACTGGTCTATACTTTTCTTTATATTGTTTTCCTTTGTAGCACTTATTCTAATTATAATTGGCTCCCCTGTAAAATTCTGCAGTTTCCTTTGTAGGAGATATCACAATTAAATTGCCTCCCTTGTTAAACCGTAATCCACATTAAAGCAGAGACTGTGTCTGTCTTGTTTACTACTGCATTCCCAGCACCTAACAGAGTTCCTGGCACATAGTAGATGCTCAATTGAGTAAATATTGATGAATGAATAAATGAAGACCCAAACAGATGGCACCCTTAATGGGCTCACCTGGTTCTTTGCAAGAAGGAGATTCAGATACATATAAAACCAGCTAATCTGGTATAGCCCTGCTGATAGGAAAAACAGATGGAAAGACCCAGCAGGACACTCAATGGAGCAAGGAGGGCAGGCCAAAGAGCAAGGTTCCAAATAGTCACCGACAGCTGCCTGAAATTCTTCCACCAGGGAAAATTTACTGTGATAGGGGAAAAGCCAGTGTCAGGCCTGAGCTCGGATCTCTTGCTTCTTCATCTAACATTTATTCCACCATTTATGCCTTGTTGGTTACATTTTCAAAATTTCACTTTTGGTATTTTCATTTTTATCTTTATAGCTCATCCTAGAGAAAGACAGAGAAAGAACCACATGATATCTTGATATAAGATACCATGGCACCTGCTTTCCAGTGAGACCAAGATAACTGGTTGGGAGATTAACAGCGCACAGAGCTCTACTCCCTCTCTTCTTGCTAGCCTCCTCCTGGCAAATCACTGACTCTCATCACATCAAGATTCATTTAACTCACTTCTGCAATTTATGGCTCCTACTGGTCTCTAGCAGTTGTTTCAAAAGCTACTTCATATAAGTGGCTATTTTTAATGGTGTCATGTGCTTTCTTTTCCTGTTTGCCAAGATTCTGAATCTACAGGACAATTTAACAAACAATTACGGTGGTTTCATCTATAGACCTACTGAATGATCTGGGGGTAAAAGCTGTATTTATATAAAAAGCAATTCATAGACTGATAAGCTTTCCATCACAGCTCTCTAGTATCCATAAAACAGGGCTGAGAGGACTATTATTTTAACACTCAGCCAGTTCCATATGCTCCAAAATATTAATTTACAAGGTGAGAATACTACGCTTTTCAAAATAGTCAATTTAGTATTGAGTTAAAATTACAAAGTACAATTTAATTCATTACACGTATGATCTGATGTATACATTTATCACCCATATGTATTTACAATTCTTGAGAGGGAGAATTTATATCTTAGCTCAGTGTTTCTCAAAGCGCTTTAGTATGCTGTATGAATTTGCAGCGTATAGTAGAGGGAGGAGGGAGTTTCCTTCAGCCATATACACCCATTCCAGCTTGAATCAAATGAATATGTAAACACATGCAGCAGATGGGAATTTCATCCACAGTACTTGAATGAATGTAGTTCAAGGCTTTTGAGGAACAGTCTGCTCTTCAGTTCAATCCTGTTCGGTTCCTTACAGAGAGTGGCTCTATACATTTGGTGCCTACCCGAGAGTGGGAATTTTTGCTGGGGCTGAAATTCTTGGCCTCTAGTGTCCAATCTCCCCAGAAGCACCCTGGAGCAACTTTCATCTAAGGTCCTACCAATTCTCCTGGCCCTCTGTGGGCGTGAGGTTCTGGCTTCTGCTCCATGGGTAATACACAAAACTGCCAACGTATCCTAAGGCCTCTTGGAAAAAAACCCATGTTATTTGTTATTCAGAATATATTCTAAGTAGAGAGGTAATGACTATATATACAATGACTATATCTACACATAAAAATACATACACGCACACACACGTAATTTACTACGTTCTTTCCCTGCGAATACTCTATATACCCTACAAATACTTTGTCACTGAAGGTCTGTTTAGCTAATGAGTTCTTTTTAATTCATGAAAAAAACCCAAGATCTATGTTTCTGAGAATTATGTGTTGATTAGATAAAGCATAGGTATACGAATCATGTAAAAGTTAATCTCTAATACATTGAAATAATATTTGATAATGCAGTTTATTTTAAAACAGCTATATATATATATATATATATATATACTAAAATGTTTATAGAGAAAATGATCTGATGTATAGGATTTGCTTCAAAAATGATCTGGAGTAGGGGGATAGTGAACGGGGTTAGAGATGAAACAAACTTGTCCCTGTTGCTAATAATCTCTTTTTTCCATATGTGTTTGAAAATTTCCTAATAAACAGTAAAATGCATATGTATTTGAGAAACATATACTTCTACCCTTCATCCTGCACTCACAGGGAAAATTGGTGGAAATGAGATGCAGGTTTCATGGTCATGGAACACTGCCAACATACGTCCTGCAGTGTGAACGTGGGAGCCCTTGTGCCCTAAGTTGTCAAACCTTCCAATCACTCAGTGGCACCAAAGTTCATGCATTTATTTCCAGGAGTGTTTAGCCCATGTTTCTATTTATTTCCTCATCATTAAATCGCAATTGCAATAGCACAGGGTGCCACAAACTGAGAATCAGGTGAAACTTCCTTTGAAAATAAATGCAGAAATTCCCATTCGTGTCTATCCCAATAAAAGCAAAAGGAACACCTAATTACCTATTTTCTTTTAGGAAATAAAGTCATCAACAGGGTTATAGCCCTGCTATCCAACCTGCCTACCGATTACTTTGGGTACAAAGTAAAGCTTTTTTTTTTTTTCCTCTCCAGCCACCTCCACAAGAACTTGCCCATACTACTCTTTTTGATGTTGTTTTCTGACACACTAAGTTTTAGTCCGTGGCACCTGATTTTTCTTTCAGAGACCTCCTAGACTGACCATGTATAGAAAACTGCAAGTGTTTGTAAAATGCAATTAAATATGTATATGTATTTTTGAGTCATAAAAATATTGTACTTGAAGACATGTTTACTAAAACGTATTTCATTCACAAAGGTTTAAACTCTAGTTGATCAGGAAGCTTGTTTTACATTGAACATTATTAGAAAATCAATTTTCCAAGTAGAACTTTTCATCTAAAATGTCACAGGGACTGAAAATTTTGAAAAGGAAACTTTCCATATTTTTTCACATCTTGAGTTTTTCACCTGCTTTCTCTTTGTCTGAAGCCCTGTCTTCATCTCTGCTTTGCCAGGGGGTGAATTCCTGTCCATCCTTCAAGGGCTGGCTCCTCTCAAGTCACCTGCTTTCTGATGTCTTTCCCAGACACTAAAAGGCCTTTGCACTCGGGATGTCTTCACTATTATTCTTACCTCATTGTGTTGTAATCACTGTTTTCGCATTTTTCTTCTCTAGTAGATTATAAGCTCCTGGAAGGCAGAAATTTTATTAACATTTATTAAATTGCTGGGTTAAATCGTGTGTTCATCAAGCTGGAAATAATGGGGGAGATTTCAAATAATAAACACAAAAAAGTAAGAATATGTCAGAGTTGAGGGAAATGCTAAGCGAAAAAAATAACCTTTCTCCCAAAGTAATCGCTAAGTATCACTTGTTTTTTGGGGGGCGGGGGAGATTAAATCACCTTGAAAAGAGCCATTGGCAAGAATATTTGTACTCCATTGTCAGTCACCTGCAGTTGGAAAATTGCATGATAGTTTACATTCAGTACAAAACTTGGACTCCTTTGAAAGGTAAGTTGATTTTCTTCTTTGCAACAAGAAACAGGTTACTTTAGTACTTTCTGCTAGAATAGAAAAATGATTCATGTTCACAACGTGAAAATACGCTAGGAAAGAAGATTTTATAGACAAACCACAATCCTACACTAAGCCCAAGCTTCCCAAGATGCTATGACTGGGTGAAGAGTAACACACTGTCTGTATTGAATATAGTATAATTGATGAGTTCCAGTGGCATCATAAACAACAAAACCCAAGTTCAAATCATTCACATGAATTTGTAATTGAATTTTCCAAGACGGTGATTTGATGTAGGAAAGAGAACAGGGATAAAATGTTTCAAATATAACAGTTATCGAACAAGTTAGAAACATTAGTAGAGTGAAATTAATCCTGGCTAGTTTTCGAGAATCTCAAGATAGCTGAATTCCTCACTTGCTTAGTTTAACAGTGAGAGAAAATGTATAACACCATCCTTGGACAGAGGACTAATCAACAAGGAGGACATGGGATAACCTCTTACATTTTAAATTAATAAAATGATTGATATTGCTGAAAGCTGTAGGTATGGATCTTTTTTTTTTTTTGAGTGCTAAATTAAAGCTTTGGAAAAAATAATGATTAAGCCCAGATCATAGGTAGAGAATTAAACAAGTAAGTCTCCAATCCAGAGACCCTTCTTTCATATCAAAGTGTCTTCAATATCATTTTGTGTTATTCAGCATCAGAGTGCTGAAAGGATTTATAAATTTGTTGACTCGTGAACTTCTTTTACCAAAGTATGAACTGAGGATGCTGTGAGACCAGCGAGTCTGTTTGTGTGAACGACCTGTGGGTTTTCCAGTGTTAAAGTTCAGTATTTGTTATGGGATCTGGAGTAGACACTGGTGGGAGTTTTACTGTTTTATCTCAATATGCCGGTAGCAAGGCAGAGAAACGCTTGGTAAGACGAGATGTAATCGAACTCCATTAGTTCTACAATATCAAGTGCTTTTTAGTGGGTCCTCAAGGCTTTGAATGGGGGTGCGCTAACATTTTTCATGTGCCCTGGATGTAGGTTTTTTCTGACGCTTGGAGTTAGCTCTGAAATCTTTAGCTACTTTCCGTGGAGCTTAGCATTTGAGTCTGTTTCCCGATACAGCCAGCAGATGGAGCAATTTACTTTATTTATATTCATCTGGTACAAAAAGGCATTAAAGACTCCTTCATAAATATATATGTGTGTGTATATATACACACGCATATATGCAAATCTAACTGTATGTGCAAATTTAACCGTATGTTTCAAAACTGTTCATATATTTGGAAACAACATATTAAACATAATTTGTTTCATTTTAGAATAACAACATTTATTTGTTAGGGTTTTAATGCAGACTTGTATTTTATTAGGTATGTAGACATTTGTAAAAGGAAGACACAAGAGGGGAGCTTTAGTTGGGGCAAGAAGTACACCACTCCTTTTTCATCAGCTTCCTTGTGCTTCTCCTAATCACACATTTCTGCAAGATGAGAGTGAGGCTGGTTTGATGTGCCCATGGAATTCAACAATACTTAGCTGTAATTTTGACAGTCCTGTAATAACAAACTTGAAAATTCTGATCCGGGTAACAGACTCCAACAGAGCTTTCCCAAGTTGAAATTTATGGAATCATTGCAGCTATTAGACTATCCATCTTGTAGCTTGTCAATAGAGGTTGATTTCCTGTAGGAGATAACTACTAACTTTATAGAATTCGGGGATGTAATAGAATGATATTGTCCCCTGGAGGTCACACTTACCAACCAAAGGGTAATAATTTTTATACAAGCATGAAATAGTCTGTAAATGTTTCATTAAATCCTTAAAAATGTGCAGTTATTAATCTCTCTGCCTTCTTTGTGATTTCTGGCTACCACACTGAGACGGACATAGTGTTTCTGACAACCTGGGGAAAACGCGATTGTGGCAACTTATTACCTGTACTATTTATAGTGGGATTATCTGAGAATGTGTCGATTTTAGTAAGAGTCCTTAGAAAATTTCTTTATTATTTCAAATGCCAGGCCCTGCTTTGAAGTTCTGCCTTGATCTTTCCCTCTTCCAACACGTTTCTACTGATTTGCTCCGCGTTAGGCGGCAGGCGAAGTGGGGAGGAGAGACATTGCATTTTCTGGCTATCTCAGTCGATTCAAAAGCATTTAGGAAGCATCTGTCTGTGCAGGGCACTGGTGTGGTGCTGAGCTGATTGAGTTAAAAAAGACATAGACAATGTCCTTGAGGCAGAGAAGCTGCCAATCGCTGACTCCAGGGAGAAGTATTTTTGTTTCTTCAATACGGGCAAAGCTGCTGTGGAGGAGGTTATGTGTGTGTCTGAACAGGTAGAGGATGGCCAAGTCATTCCTGTCATTGTAGAGAACAGACAAAAATTTCACTTTATCAGACTGCAGGGAAGCACAGTTTACATTTTCTGAGAAATTAGAATTATAGAATACTGAAAAACAAAGTACAGTTTTGACTTTCAGGTTAACATTGTAACTAACAAAATATTGCAAAATCGAAGTCCCTTCGGGGCTCAATTTAATGGATAGAGAATAGAATTTGAAAAGGTAATAAAACACATTCTCACACAAAAGGTGCTCAGAGTGTGCATCTGAACAACACTCTGCCGCTATCCCCCAGAGCATCTTCTTCCTTCTTGAACCGTGAAAAAGAACCTTGGCCCTTTGCTCTTCACTTCTCTTTAGCATCATGACTGCATAATATGTCATCTGTATAACACTTGTGCATTAGTAGTGAACATGAGGATATTTTGGGTTTGACCCATTTACTTTGAAGGAAATGTTCTATTCTAGGTTCTTTGGTTGCAAGGAAGAGGAACCTAGTCAAATAGTTTGAGGGGAAATAAAGGGTATATAAAAAGAGAAGAATCTCATGGATATAAAATGCAGAAACAACAGCCAGGTCTTATAGCAAGTGTCAGAGTGCTATTTTCTTTCTCCATTTCTTATATCAATTACTTTTAAGAAGTGGTCCAAGGTGAACTTGAAGAGGTTGGGTGAGGTCAGCCAAAGCCAGATCATGTAAGGCCTTGAGGACATGGTAAGGGATAATCCTGTGATCAGACATGACAAAACCCTTGAGTGAACTGAGCTGATTGGATTCTGTCTCAACAATTTGACTTAAGACACCAGTTAGTTTGTGACGGCTCTTGAAATACTGGTAATAATATGTAATACTTGCCAAGAGCTTAGCGTATATGGGCTATTGACTTAAGCTTTTTGTGTATGTTCTAAGTCACTCATCCTCACAACTACATGATGTGGATCAGTGCCATCCCCATTTTACAGATGAAGCAATTGAGGTACTGAAAAGTAAAAGAACTTGCACAAGTGGATAAAGGATGTAGTAAAGCTGGTGTTTTAACACAGATAATCTGACTCCAGAACCTACACTTTTTTTTTATTATGTTCTGTTAATCACCATACATTACAGCATTAGTTTTTGATGCAGTGTTCCATGATTCATTGTTTGCATGTAACACTCAGCGCTCCATGCAGAACGTGCCCTCTTTAATACCCATCATCAGGCTAACCCATCCCCCCACTACCCTCCCCTCTAGAACCCTCAGTTTGTTTCTCAGAGTCCATAGTCTCTCATGGTTCATCTCCCCCTCCGATTTCCCCCCCTTCATTCTTCCCTTCCTGCTATCTTCTTCTTTTTTTTTTTTAAACATATAATGTATTATTTGTTTCAGAGTTACAGGTCTGTGATTCAGCAGTCTCACCATAGTACATACACTTCTAACCACTACATGACTCCGCCTTCAAAGTGTGAGTGCTTTTGGTTAGTGCTGACCAAAGAGTTGGTTCTGTGGTAAGCCAAAACTACATGCAAGTCGAAGTTAGAGGGGTAAGGGAGTATAGAAATAATGAGTGAGCAGAAAGAGAAAGGATGTGGAGAAGAACATGGTGCAGATGTTCATGGCAGTATCCTTGCTGTCTACACTGAACAAGGCCGAGTATATAGCAGATACTCTAAGTATGTGCTGGATAGCAAATGAATGTTTTCAGCAGGGTCTGTGGGTGTGACATATATCCTGAGAATTTTGTATGTGCAGGGAAGAAATCTCCAAATAATTTATTTTTAGCTCTTTATTTTAAAATTAATTAAATTACACCTATAATTGCACAAATACATTGTCCTTTCTAATTTTTAAATTTTTTAAAGATTTTATTTATTTATTTGAAAGAGAGGGAAAAAGAAAGATCATGAGCAGGTGGGTGGGGTAGAAGGAGAAGCAGAAATCCCCACTGTGTGGGGAACCTCATGTGGGACTTGATTTCAGGACCCCGGGATCATGACCTGAGCTGAAGGCAGACGCTTAACCAACTGAGCCACCCAGGCACTCACGTTGTCCTTTTGTAAAAAGTAAAGCTTTACAGGGAAGGATAAAATTCTTTTTAACCACTTCCCATCCTTGTGCTTCATTTCTACTCCCCACAGAATGTACAGATTTTACTGATACATTTACATACATACATAGGATATATTAGAAATATAAAGTATTATTTTGTGATATTAGTAATATTTACATAAGTTTTATAGTGATTAATATTTTCTTTCCTCAGTAATGTATTTTAAAGATCTAACTATATTGTTATAATAAATATTTAGACAGTTTCTAAACTTCTTGCTATTATAAATTATGTTGTAATACAGATATGTGCGTGCACGTGTATGTGTGTGTGTTCTTTTACACACGCGTTGCTGTTGAGTACTGAGAAGTGGAAATGACTGAGTCATTGGCTACACACATTTATTATTTTAATAGACTGTACTACATCACTTTCCTTATCCCCAACATGATTTATTGTCAAACTTTTAAATTTTGGTGTGATGCGTAAATAGTTGAATCTCAATATTGTTTTAATTTCTAGTTATGTGTGATGTTCATTATCTTCTCATATATTTTACTAATCATTGATATTTTCTCTGGTTATAAATTTTGCCCACTTTGGTTTGTTTCTTTTTAAATTGATTTATAGAAGTTCTATATATAATTTCACAATGATCTTCTGAAGAATTTTTAATACATATACAATTTTATTATTTCTGAAGTTCCTAAGATAGAAAGAAATCGAAGCATCTGAAATATTACCTAGTCTAGTGACTCTAATATGGGCATGTAGTGGGTTATTTAAACCACCTGGGATAGTAGTGGGTTTATTTAAACCACCTGGGAAGCTCTTTCAAATTATACTGTCCTTGTCTTCTGGTATGGCAGCCATGTTATAATAGTAATAGGAGTAGGGAGTTGGGGTGAGTAAGCACCTGAGTCTGGACATAATGAATAAGAAGTATATTGGGAGAATGAATAAACTACTTTCCCACATGATTCTGGTACGTAACCCCCATCACTTCCCAAACATATAACTAGTTGAAAACAAAACCAGCATTTCATGCAAAAACTCCCACTAGTTTTAGTCCAATATTTTCCTAATTACACCAAGCTCTTTTGCTTTGCCCTGACAGTTCATTTCAGTGGAGTTTTCATGATACTTATTATGTCCAGAGAGAAACTATCTTCTTCGATTTACTTAAATCCTGCTCTGGGAGCTCCCTTGCTTTCTTCTATTTTGCTTAAAAACAAACAGACAAATTAATGAACAAACAACCACACAAATAAAAAAAAATAGGCAGAGATGACCAATTGTTCACTAAAAATTCATTTTCCCTTTCATCGCCTGGGCTTATTGCTGGTTTTCAGCTTCCCAGGGACATATTATATCTCTTAGACCCTTTTGCATCCTGCTGTGGCCATGTAGCTAGTTCCAACTCACATAAGTGGAAGTGATATATATCACTTTTAAGTTGGGATGGGTTCCTTCACACTTTTTAATTCACCTTCTCCAGTTATATTCAGAGAACCTTAAGTCCTTATGCCTAGATGATGGTCACGCCCAGATACAAGGATACTATGTCTTTGCATTACCTCAGAGAGGAAAGCCAGCTTACAAAAACAAACAAAAACCACAGCTGTTACTTAAGGTGAAACCATGCTCTATTGTGTTTAGCCACTCATATTCTGGGGATATTTGTTATGGTATCTAGGCTTACTCTAGTTAATACTCTCATCAGTGAACTAACTATCCACCAACCACCAATCAAGCAACTCTTCTTTTCTCCATGGCTAATCAGACAAGAGGTGGTCCTTTGTCGCAAGAACTAGTCAGTCGTGGATAAGGTGCCTAGTATGAAAAACTCTGCTCAAATAGAGATAAGGCTGACCAATAAAATTCCACCTTACTGAGTGTTTGAATGTGAGAAATATACAGAGTTAACATTTGGCTGTGGGACAGAAGCAAAAAGAGAGACTTGAGGTAGGAGACAGAGTTATGAAGAGCAGATACTAGAAGTGTAGAGGAAGTTGGTCAGTCGGGAGAATAGCAGAGGCAGGGAGAAAGAGGGCTGAGTCAAAATACACATGTTCTATTGCCTCTTGCTGCTGAAGAGGCAGTGGGCAGGTTTAGGCCTGGGAATGTGTTGGAGCGTTTCAGTATGTGAGATGCATTCCATCCTCTGTGAGGCTCAGTCCAACTCTGTGAGGGATTTCTGTGTGGTTCCTGTTTCCTCCACTTCCATGTGTTTCTTTACAACAAATCGATTTTCCTTGAGGTAGTCTGAGTGAGTTTCTGCCAACCGAGCTTGTAGTCAGAAGAGCCCGACATACTGTCCTTCTAAGTTTTCATTAATTAGTATGTATTAGATTTTTTAATGTAATTAAACATAAAAATATTAATTAAAAAGTAGGCATTTCCATTATGATAGATTTTAGAAATATTTTATAATTATAAAATTACATACAGTGTATTATTTTTTGGTCTTTAATCCTTTCAACAAACATACATTAAGTATTTCCTGTTTGTGGGATTATTTTGCTACAGATCAGAATAGAGAGTGGGAATCAAGAATATATTTGAGTCATTCCATTTCTAAGTTCAATTATTCTCCCAATATATTTCTTATTCATTATGCCCACACTTGATTTGGAATCATCTACATGTATGTTTATCTCCGTGTTAGGTTGAGTCCTCCAGAAGCACATTCAAGATGCACTCCCAGGATGCTTTCCTGGATAATCCTGGTACATAGTAGCTATGTCCTGCAGCTCTTTCAGGGAATAATCTCTTTCTTCCTTTAGCAGGGTTGTGCTAAGCTTTGACTCTATTACTGGTCTTGATTAGGAAGGAGAAATGGGCCAGATCTTGAGGAGGACATGTACTGTCTTGTGAAACATCTGCCTCAGTTGAGTCCTCAACATAGTCTTCAGGCAGTGTGCTAGGATCTATCACCTTGTAACAAGGGGGCTACCTTGACAAGCCCAGTGGGTTCTGGGGAGTCTAAGAGTAATGTTCTTGAGTGTACCCATCTGGATATCCCTACTTTTAGACCCCTTGGAAGGATCCTATTCCTTCCTTGATCATGTAGAAGAATTGCCAGGGCTGCGAATTCAGGCTTACCTGACACTCCCTACTCTTACAACTGGGTTCCAGGCTGGGTCTTCAGCACGGTCTGTCCTGTGCCTATAGAGAAGGACCTCCACAAACACTGCCCTGGGAGCCTTCTGACTTTCACATTTTTGCCTTAGTGGCTAATTGGCTGAACTGAGCCTGTTATTTTCTCTCTTCAGTGCATCAGTACCGCTCAACAATAACCAAATAAATCCCCCAGGCCCTATAATTAGTATTTCCTCCATATCTCACAAATGCCAAAGATATCACAGAGGCCATTGTATTCCTTTGGCATATAACCCATTCCAAGTCACTACAGGTGCAATCCTTGGTAATTGCCATGCTGTGGCATGCCAGGAGCCTTCAGTACTCATTTAACCCAGAGATGGAGTCCTTGTTGCCATCCAGCAGGGGACTGATCCAACTTCAGCATCACATCCCAGCACTGCTGGCTCCTCTTTCTCTGCCCAGCCATTAATTTTGGTGGGCTGGGAGTGAAGAGATAGTGAGAAGCTAGAGTCGGCTTGGTCTTGAAAGGAAGATAAGAAGGAGGGAGGTGGATAGAAGGGAAATAAGGAATAGGGCCTGGAAGAGAACTGGTTAGGTTTATATAGAGAGAAAACAGGCAGTGGAGAAAAAAGGGAGAAGACCCAAGACCCCGAGTTGGTGAGAGTAGATGGAATGCAAAATCCATTGGAGTGCTTCTTCTCTTGAGATGGGAGGGAGGAAAGGAAAGAAATACCTCGAGATAAGATTGTCAGTGGCTAGAGAATTGAGCCCTTACTATGTGCTTGGCACAGTTCTAAATGCATGGGCAGAAACTGGTTTTAATTTAATAACATCAGAAGACTATTTTTTTAAAGCTTTCCATCAGGTTTTTGACATCATCCAATACAATAAAATGGGAGAAAACAACTCAAGTGTTACATCATTTCTTGCTATTAAGCCCCATTTCCTTCCGTACTTTTAAAAAAAGAGTTAGGATTTATATTTTTATTTTTTATAACCAAATATTAGAAAAAAGCCACTCATTTTATGAAGTTCCTATTGTTCCAATCCTTTCTCTCCATCATCATCCCTTGACTTTAACTAAATGGGCAGACCTGCAAATAAAAGTTGCCTCATCTATGGCACATTGAACATGGAATCTGAATGAAGAGCTGTGAACATTTGTTTTTCACGAGATATCTTGATTTGATGGCCCAGTAGGCAGTGATCTGTGGCAGTAGTTTCAAGAGAGATCTTAAAAAAGGTGAGCTTTGCCCTGAGCAAAAAGGGCAAAGTCAACAAGAAGCTATAGTGACTTAACACTGCACAGAAATGCGGAAGGGTACAAGAGTTGATGTAATGGGACATGAACAGATTGAAGGGTCTTTGGAGTATTCTGTTGTGATAGAGACAGAGCGGTAGCTTTTCATTCCCTATATCCCTATGTAATTCCTTTTAACTAAAACCTATGAGAAGCTCTCTATTCTATATACTACTCCTTTGTTTGATGCATGAATAATCTCATGAACATTGCAGCTGAATTACTGCAAGTATGAACCTTTTTTCACTAATACAGGGAAAACTTATGAGTCAACTTCAAGGGCTTTGCTCTCAATCTTACCTAGTAATATTATTCAGATGTTTCTGATTTTGAGATGATGGAGGCTTATAAGTTTTCACTGTACAAGCAGTTTTTCTTTACAAATAGTAGTGGTAGCCATTTTTGGCCCATTGAGAAGAGATCAATTAGGCAGGAGCCCTTGACCTTAGGATAATTGAATTTCTTATTTCAAGTAGCCATAACTGATAATTTTTTAAAAAGATTTATTTATTTATTTGAGAGACAGTGTGTGCATGAGTGGGGGGAGGGGCAGAGGGACAGAATCTTCAAGCAGATTCCCTGCTGAGTGGGGACCCCGATGCGGGGCTTGATCTCTGGACCCTGAAATTATGACCTAAGCCGAAACCAAGAGTCGGACGCCTAACCAAGTCACCCAGCTGCCCTGCCATAACTGATAATTTAATAAAACAGAACCAGAGGGATATGCATTTCCTCATTAACATGGTTAATAATTTTCAAAATCAGTTCATACTTTGTACAAAAAACTCATCATGTACTATATAGCTAAATGTAAAGCTGTTCAATTTTGAACCTTGTCTGAGGGGGTTCACTTACTGAGTACTTTTTTTTATAAAGTTATTTTGTCTGCAGCATTGACTCTGGGGATAGCATTAGAGTAAGGTTTCTGTTTATTTCCTTTTGTTTAGTCAATAGATGAAAAAGATTCTGCAAACAATTATATAAGGGAATTAATTAAACATAGTTTGAATTTGTGTTCCCAAATCTATTGATTAATAGGACTAGGGCATAAGTCTTAATGTTAAACTTGCAAATCTGCTGCTAGACATTTTCTTTAAAACAGTTAGGATCACCCATTAAAAGACTAAAGACCATAAAAGGAATTTAGGTAACAAAAAAGCTTATGTCAAACACTTTCAGCCAATCATTTAGAATCAATCAACTAGGACGCTACTTAACTATACTCACTTAAAATTATCATTATGCTGTTTTCTTTTAATTTAATGACTTGATGTTCGTGTACTTAAGGTAGCTTTTAATGAGATAAATTATTGAGGACTGTACGAGTCAATACTTCTTTGGCTGCAAATGGCACATACCCCGTTAAAATAGTTTAAGTGATCCTAGGAATATGGCAGCAAGTGAAGGCATTGCTGTGAATATCTCCATAACCCCAGATAAAAATAGAGGATCTAGATAGCCACATTAATAACCTATTGACAATATTTACCACAAAACTTGATGACAAGCTATCCCCACAAACACAAAAGATGGTGAGAACAAATCACGTGACTCACAACCTGCACAGTGTCTATATCCATGTGGGAGAGAGCAGAAGGAAGCAATAGAGCATGTAGCAGTGAAGAGCAGAACCAAAACCCCACAGAAATTCACTACAAAGTGCAGCAGACCAATCTGAGAGCAGCAGCTAAAGCTGAGAGGGGTTTTGTCCAAACCAGTACCGGGTGAGTGGAGGGGAGCCATGGCAAGTCTGGAAGGATCTGGAACTGTCTAGCCCTTAGATTCACTCTTGAAACTGACCTGCAAGGATTCTCTGCCACAATAGGGCCTCACTCTGAGGAGAAACTTCTTGGAATAGAATCAAAACAAGTCAAGCAGGATAGAGACAATTGAGACAGAAGAGAGATCTAGAAAAAAGTGGAGGAAAGAACAGTGCCAGGAACTGCGAAAAGCAAGCCACCATGTTTCTGAGCATCATAAAGAAACATCAGAAGAAGGGCCTCTGGGAAGGTAGAAAAGCTATCCTGAAACTTTCATCTTTCTAAAGGTTCAGGAAAACTAATTTCACATAAAATGAGTGACCAAAAAGTATCAAGTTTGTCAAATTTCGTACAAAGTTATTAGAAGAAAATAAGAATAAGAAAAACATTTCTGTAAAAACCAAAGCACATCAGAATGATATGCCCACAGAATAAATTAAAACAGTGACCACCTATTTCAAAACATGATATCAAGAAAAGGAAATAACACATGAAAGTCAGAATTTGAAAAACTCAGAAACGAGGTGATGTGGTAATAGAACTTATATAAGAATTAGAAATAAAAACTCTTTTTAAAAATCTTTTCAGCAATGAAGACTAAACTAGAGGCAACACAAAAGCAAATAAACAGTACCTTAAGAGAAAGGGTGTATAAAGGAAGAAAATTTTAAAAATCTGACAGGAATAAAAAAAGAGACAAAGTCACAGATATTGAAAATGGAGAAAGAAGATCTGACATACAGATAAAAGGAGTCCCTGAAAAACAACAACAACAACAAAAACAACAACCCAAAGCAAAGGAACAGAATGATTACTTAGAAGTGTAATTCTAGAAAACTCTTTTGAGATAAAACAAAAACAAAAACAACATTTGAGACTTCATATTGCAAGAGTAGCCTATGTACCTGAAAATACTGACCTCCAAATGACCAATACCAAGACATATTGTAGTAAAATTACTGGACCTTAAATTAGATCAAAACAAAACATCTTTGTGTTTTGAGGCAAAAACAGCAAACAACTAATAAAGGAAATGAATAGATTATTATCGCATTTGCAACAGTGATACTATATGCCAGAGAAAGTGGAGTAACATATTTAAGATATCAAAGAGAAAAAAAAGTGAGCTAAGGATATTATATTGTTACAGAACCTGGAGTGGATCGCCCGATGGAAGAACCAAGTGGCACCCGGAGATCTTGGAGGATAAGAGATTTATTTAATGCTGGTGGGCTCAGAGGAGAGTGGACTCCAAAGATCTGAGCCCCAAGCACAAAGGGGGCAATTTATACACTTCTACTTCCGCATACTTGGCACTTTTGGTGCATGCGCGAAGTGGGGCAGGGAGAAGAACCCGGATTGGTGTGCGCGGGAAGCAGAGCAAGGAGAAGAACCCGGAAGGGGCCCGGGGCAAGGACTGGGACTCTCCCACGGGCTCAGTCAGCCACCTTAGGACACAGATTTTCCTTATCAATGTCCAAGAATACCGACTTTTAAATATAAAATGTACAAACTATTACTAATGTGCAAAAACTCTGAGTTCTTTTATTCCCCTGAGTCCTTCTTGAAGAATCTACTGCAGATTTCTACTTCAGAGACCAAAAGGAATAAAGAGACATTGACATTGACATAAGCGTTGGTGGTGAAGAGTAAATATGTGGTTTACTTATAGAGCTAATACTACATGAGATTTAAAAAGAGAGTGTGGTATGTATTGGGTGTGTGCTCTCACAGTGAATATATAATATACCTGGAAAGATGAATGGATGAATGGGGAGAGCACCCATCAAAGAAGTTTTTAACAGTCTTTGCAATTATTGGTGTTATTTCTATTGGTATTTGGAGACCATCGTGTGTGCAATTTGGGATAAAGTAAATGGGATAGTCTAATTCTAGTATGCCCAGTGCCCTCGAGAACCAGGATCCTCTGTGAAGGAGAGGGCATATAGATGTAATATAGGAAAGATTAAATAAAAACCAATATAAAACAAAACTCCATTGTCCTGATTTGAATTTAAAGTGCCAGTGTGAATTCATGCATATGGGGAGAGACCTGGTTAGGTCCAAAAACAATGAGCCGCTCAGGAGCTATGATATTCCTAATGCCAAAGATGAGGTCTTAAAACAACAGTTCCCACTAAAAGAAACAAAAGATAAATGGCTGCTTCCACGATGAGGCATGAGCTCAATACCTGCTTCTGTCATAATAAAAAGAGACAACCAGACATTATGTTTCACCTGATTAAAAACAACAACAGCAACAACAACAACAACAACAACAACAACAACAACAACAACTACAGTCTTACCAAAGACTCCAGTCTGATCAAGTCTCGGAATCTAGTTGCCAATCTCTGGAAATTGCAGGACAGAGGAATATGTTGAACTGCGCCATGAATGCGAACGAAGTCAGCAAACTCCAGATTGGCAAACTAGGCAGGTCAAATACCCCGAGTTCTTCACAGATAATTTTTAAAGCTAAAAAGAAGGGGGTGGGGGAGAACATGTAGCTTAAAGAGATGGGCAACAATAAATTTTAATGGATTAGAATGAACTATAGTGGCTTGGGTTGAACATTTGAGTGGTAAAACTATAAAATCATGAGGAAGTGATTGTTGTAAAAGTCAGGACAACAGTTACTTTTTTGGGAGTTTTGGGAAGTGGGGTTTGAGATATGGACAGGGCATATCAAAATGGAGGGGCTTCTGAGATCACTGGCAATTTTTTATTTCTTTACTTGCATGGTGATTTCAAGAGTGTGGCTTTCTGTATCTGTATTTTATTTTATAATAAAAAGGGTTGAAATAAAAAATAAAAAATAAAATAAAATAAAAGGGTGTTTATTTTTGTTTGTTTGGGCTTGGCTTGGCTCTCTGTTCTACCCTCCTGATGTCATCACTTTTAGTTACTCTCTATGTGGTGGCAAAGGTGGACCCTGATAACTCCAACTTATCTGAGCTTTAAAGCTGCTGTCTCCAAAGAAGCCATGGGTGTAATCAGCCCCTTTTAAACTCTTGGACAAAATTGTAGTAGGAGTAGGAGTGAGAAAGTGAAATGAGAAAAATTAAAGGCATCAGTAGAAATGGTTGAAAGCCCAGGTATTATAAACATAAAACAGTTGAGTCAAATGTGGAAAGCAGTGGGAGCGAAGATTAGAAACTGCAACCACAGAGGACCAGCTTTAAGGTGGACAACTCATGAAGCTCATAAAAACATCCTTTCTTAGGTCATTCCCTTTTTAGGGGTGGATTTGTGAAGAATGGGATGGGAAGCTTTACTTTTCACACACATATGCACACACACACATACACACACACGTGCACTCATGCTTTTATTGAACTATATGCCTTAGGGTTTATCCCTTCTATTGGATTGTAAAATTCTTAAAGGCAGAGTCTGTAGCTTTTATTTAATACATAATACAAATACTTCTATATAAACTGAGGTGCTTTAATAAATACCTGTTTATTAAGTAACTGTTCTTTATTGTATTTGAGGAGCTCCCTAGGTCATATTATTTCAGGATTTCCTTCCTTCCTTCCTCCCTCTCTCCCTCCCTCCCTTTCCCCTTTCCTTCTTTCCTTCCTCCCTTCTATCCCCTTCCCTCTCTCCCTTTCTTTCTAACTTTTCTACTTAGAAGAGTTTTATGTTGATTTAGGTCACATTTTATAGAATTAGCTTTGTATTTCTTTTTTTTGAGTTTTTTGTCCTAGTAAAGGAGAGCATTTTAAAAGTCTTTTTCTAGAGGTTGCAGTTATGTTATTTTCTAGTTCTTCCCTTAATTCAAGTAAGTAGAATTGTCTTTAAATAGGCTATTATTTGATATCTGCCAAAGGTATTAAAGGGTCTTAAAATTATAGCCCAGTGAACTCTCTTGCCTGATATTACACCAATGTTAATCCACCAATGAAAGTAAGAGAGTTTCCATGTGTAAATCTGATCTTAAATGAAGTTTTATTGAACCCACCTCACCCTAAATTTCTTGGCTTATGAGACACGATATAAATCTGTTTCCCTTGGAAAAAAATAAAAAAGAGTGCTCTGAACTGAAAGAAATTTATTTTATTCTTCAGAATCTTATTTGTGCCCTGTGTATTAAGGACCAGGAACTATAGTATTCATTACCTGTATGGTTTGATACTTTTGTGGAGTAAAACCTCTTCAAGATAAAATTTACAAATCTTTTAATATTTAAATTCAAATATTAAAAATTTTAGTATTATGATATTTTAATCAAACTTTCCTTTATAAAAATATATTTATGTGGTTGTTATGGACACAAAGAAGTATGGGAAAAATGCTTATCTCAGTGCTGGCTCAGCAACAGTGGTGTGTAAGGAGAAGGTAATGACCCAATATCAAGTTCAGGGCTACGCAAGTTATTGAAATACTGACCCGTTAAAGGGAATTTCACTCCTGGGGGTTATTGTGCAGCACCTGCGGGTTGGGGAGCTACTACTTGGGTTATGGGTGTGTATGTGTGGTTTTAATATATGGATGGAGATAAAGGTTGGTGGGAATGACCCTTCTATTGGCTGCAGGCAATGGGGAGTCCAGTTACCTCGCTTGGAGAGGAATGAGAAAGGAGACTCAATGGAAAGGGAATTCCTGTCTTGGAAACACTCTGATAATTAAGTCTTTGAAACAAAAAGTCATTATTGGAATACTCCTCCACCATGCATGCATCCATTCATCCATATCATCCATTCATTTGTCTATTTTCTTACTCATTCACTCATTCAGTTGCTGGCAAATTGCTCGTAGCTTTTCTACTGTTAATCCCCAGAATGAGTTGTCATCTGAGATTGGTTATATTCTGCTCTTCCCTTATTACAGATCTCAGGGACTTGCTTTCCTTTCATTTTAACATTTGGAAATATTTATCATTAAGATTATGAAAGAAATTCATGTTTAATACCAAAGAAATGAAGAATAACTTGAAGAGTATCAAGAAGAAACTAGGAAAAAAAATTTACCACAGCTCCACAACACAAATAAAAAAAACCCCACTGCTAACATTTTTTTTAGTCTCTCTTTTTTTAATAAGCTGAAAAGTTGCAATTGTGCTGACTTCATGAGAGCACAAATAATAAATTAGTAGTATATCAGCTTTTGCCTTAGGCTCTGTATTCTTGGGATCCTAGGTAAGGACACATAGCTAATTTAAGCAGAAAAAATAATTTATTAAAGATATTAGGTAGTTCACAGGATATCTTGGAGAGACAGAGAATCAGACTTGGATGCTACACAGTTGAAAACAATGTTCATATCATACTACAGGGCTGTTCTCTTAGAGATCTCGTGGCTGCCACCAGTGATAGGTACTGTAAAGTATATCACTGAACCTCTGTCAGCATTATTTCTGCAGCTGGGTAGAGCTGCTCTCACCTTACTGGAGCAGATCGTATGAGATACCTGTTTCTGCACATTGCATCTGAACTGAAGATTTGTAGTAGTGATTCTGAGTGTCATAGACAAATTGTATGCCTGGACTCTAACTGCAGGGACAACTGGGGAAATGAGTTTCTGGCATGGACTCAGAATATGGCAGACTCTCCAAACATAAGAAGAGCTTTAGAAAGTACTAGTGAATCCAAGCATGAAAAATGTCCACAAGTTTCCCCCTGGCTGTGCAACATCAATATACCCTCTTTTCTATTTTCTGAATTTTCAAACAAGATCAACAAGAGCAATGACCAAATGCTCCAACCTAACTTAATGCTACAAACTCTTGAACAAATAAAACCTGATGTACCCTCTCTCTAAAAGCAAGGCAACATAAAATCTCATTGGTCTTTACATCCAATTTCATATCCAGTGCCTTTAGCTTATAGCATTTCTCCTTTAGTTTCATCATGGTACTGTCTTGATTTTCTATAACATAGACTAAATTATTAAGTAAAACACGACAATATACCTTAGATAAAAGAGTAAGAAAAAAAAGAAGAAAAGAAAATGAAAAAATTAAAACTTTATATATTACAAAGAATGGGAAGAAATTTTGGATGTATACCACAGTCCTCATTTCTGTAAAAGATTATGAGGCAATGATATTTTGATATCCCACTTCCCCACACATTTGATTGGCTGCCAATAGTAACAATACCTACTTTGTTTTTTAATATCACCATTAAAGTGTTAGACTAACCCCTTTTCATATTCAGCATCTAAAGATTGTTCCTGAATCAGTTTTGGCATTTTGTATCCTGGTGATGCACAGAAAATCTTGCCTTTGAACCTCTTTTTTTCTAAACATGACAGTTTAATTGTTTATTGTATATCAGTGCTGCACAATTGTCATTATCAAAGTTAGCTGGAAAATAGCATAGTTACCTGAGGAGGGCAGGGCAAAATGGAGGTGCTGACATATAGAGAGTTAATATATTAACTTTGGGGAAAGAGTGACGGAATGTGACAGACCCAGGCTGGAGAGGGTTAGGGAGGAATCACGCTGTGAAGGCTCATTGGGCAGTGCTGTTTCTTGAAGGTACAGTAAGTAGAACCATGATTTCACTCAGGTAGGCCCTGGTGATGAGTAACTGTCTTTGTGAGAACTAATTACTGAGGCCTTAGAAGGATAATGGGCTGATTTAGTCTATTGGGATTCTAGTCTACTCTATGGTATCTTATTTTTCTTGGGAAATTGATAGAGGATAATTTTCTCAGCTGACTCAGATGCCTCATTTGTTAAAAGCTGATACCTTTTTTTTTTGGTAAAGATTTATTTATTTATTTATTTATTTATTTATTTTTTGGGGCGGGTGGGGAGGGGCAGAGGGAGAGCAGACTCCCCACTGAGCATGGAGCCTGATGATGGGCTCAATTTCAAAATCAAGAATTGGATGCTTAACTGACTGAGCCACCCAGGTGCCCCATAGAAATGATACTTCTGATGAGAAAATTATCCATGTGCTTTTGGGAGGGGGTGGGATATTGACATTCTCTGGCTTCCACTAAGGTATTACTAAAAAAAAGAACATATACCAATCAAGCAACACAGGTGATCTTTCCAAACACAATCCCCTCCCTCACCTCACCCCCTCTTCCAGCCTGAGCATTTCCAGGTCTTCTCAGTTAGGAGGGATCACTCATTGTGTGAGTCAGGGCTCTTTTTTTTTTTTTTTAATTTCAAAATGCGGTTTTATTAATGCACTTTAGGATAAGTGCCATTCTTATTTTACCTTGTCTGGAAGAAATACTGCCAATTACAGTCACAGGAAGTTTTCATTAGACAAAACCTGCATGTATGAGTGTGTGCGGCGGGAGGGGGGTGGTTTGGTTCATTTACATCATACTGCTCATGTCTTGAGTTTATAAATAACATTAAGCAACACTGTTTCCTTCTAAAATTTTCTTTAAGGCAGATCTATTTAGCATCATCTGTGTTATTAATATGTGCAGTGTAGTTTTAGAAAATTTAAATGTTCTAGTTTCTCACTGAAAATAATACATGTGGTCAAGAATAGAAAACAATAATCTCGTTTCTAGTCCCTCTGCCTGGCCACATTTTAAAAGCACAAGTTTTTCACACACACATATATATATATTACTGTATCAAAACACATTTTAACAGACTTCACAGCTCACTTAAAGCTTCAGTTTACAGTCATTCATATGAAAGATTTCTAATATGGAATGTTCACTTAGAAAGAATTCCTCACTGGGATTCCAGTGTTCTGTATCAGAAATGTAGACGTTCTTCAGTGCAATGCTAGACATTTTACCTCTTCATTTATGTTTTTCTTTCAAGAGTTCTCATTTTACTTTTGGGTCTTCATTTTTGTATGCTCGACTTATTTCTTTTAGTATATTCTCTGGTAAGGCAGGTTGATATCTGTATAAATAACCATATGGACGAAGATGATAAACGAGGTATTCTAACTCATATATAGTTGTAGGATCAACATAGTGAAAAGAAACAGCAAGATCAGAACAGCAACCAGGACCCTCTACAGGAGGATAATAGTTATAATTCCAATACCAAAATGTTCTAGGTAGATAACCCTTGATTAAGTGGTGTTCTGGTACAAAGGCATGAAAAGTTTCTTTTCCAACGGTACCTCTGGAATCTCCCGCTTCTATATTTATAATTTCCATGCATTTGCCCAATGCTAAGTCTTCGATGGAGGAACTATGTGTACATTTGTCTGTTTTAAATGCATCAACAAATCTCTTCAAGGCTTCTTTGCTTAGTACATATCCTGCTCCTCCACTCATGTAGCCCTGCTTTACACAGGGCTTAAATCTTCTCCCAAAGTAAATGGGTTCTTCAGGGTTGTATTTTGAGAGTAGCCATCTCAAATTATCCAGTATAACCTATGTATCATCATCTGCTTTCATAAACCAATCAGCATCTTCTAAATAATGATCATGAACATACTGAAAAGCTTTACTTGTTTTCCAGTATAGTTGGTCTCTGCCTTCTCTGGTTTTTAATCCCACAGCAGGGAAGTCTTTATTTTCTTCTGAACTCATAAACAACACTTTATTACAATGCTGGGCCCATGTAGCTTTGACGTTTTTGGCCTTTTTCTCTAGATTTTGAGGCTCTGTCATAACGAGCAAAGAATTTTAACCTTTCGATAGAGGTTTTCAGCGATATCTGTGTTCTCATCTTTATGTTGGCTAGAATCTGCATTGAAGTTCATCTGTCCTTCTAGATGACTTTGTCCATTATCATCTGAGTGCCTAGCATGAGGATCATTATGAAGAATATTAGGCTGGGTATCACTCTGTTATCCCAACAAAATACTAAATAGCTGAGAACATAAAACAAATCCAACTGCTGATCACAAAGGAAGGTTAAAAAATCCAGCCAAGATTTAGAGGCCATTTCCCGAAAGTGTACTTCTGACATCAGCCGCGGCTCCCTATCGCCCTTCCTGGGGGGCGGAGAGGGGGACGACTGGAGACTGGCAACCTTAGCCTGGTACCTGCAGAAGTGGCTTGCGGCTGCTGGCTGGGGCTGCTCGCTGCTGCCCAGATCCTTCCCTGGCGGCGGCGGAGGTGGACCCAGCTCACCCCCTCCCACCCCCCCACCCCCCGCCCCGAGTCAGGGCTCTTTTGAGGACAGGTGATAGAAACTCAAGTTGATTAAGTGGGCCAAGAGGTGAACTTGTTGGTTCATGAAATTGGAAGGACAGGACTATTACTGATGGTCAGAACCAGAAGCTATAGCACTAATTTTCTCTCAACTTATGTCTGTTTCTCTATAGTTGGTGATTTCATTCTCTTCCACTGCAAAGAGGTGAAAGCCCAAAAGTTTTCTATCTTCATTTCCATTTGAAAAGTCCTTGGGATGGACTTTGAGTTCTGTCACAGATTTAGGCTTCAACCAAGTACTGTGAGATGAAGTTAGTTCTTATTCAGATTGCGTGATTCAGGGTGGGAAGACTATGTTGCCCAAAAGTAGGAAATAGGTGACTGGGTAGTCATTCCCTAGAAATGGCCCCTGGGAGTTTACTGTGAGTTGGGTGATCTGCATCCAGTCTGTGATTTGTTACCATCTTGTAACTGCTCAGTCCCTGTACATCCTGCTAGAGATGAACCTTACTTAGAAGGCTCCCTTTGTGTACTTGTTGAGTACTTATTGTGTGCCTGGTTTTGGAAGGGATTTGGAGATCAAAATTGATTCAACATGGTCTCTATCCTCAAAGGACACATGCACATGCATTTATAAATGAGGAAGTGCAGACATTATACAGCCATTACTGCAAGGCCCTGATTAATATTTTTAAATTTAACTGTGTAATTAAACTACTGTAATTGTAGCTTCAATTTATTAGAATTTTCCTTTCAGTGTTTCTCTATTTAGTACTCTATAGATCAAACTAGACTCAACTGAGCTTAGAACTGTGGAAGCTGAATGGTTGAATTCTTTACTCCCCCCATAGCCTCAAGAAGCTGTATGTACATGCAACAATCTGTGGGCTAGTTGCCCTGGTAACACGTGTGCATTTTGCCAGACCCTCAGAAAGATGTGATCTCTAATTAACCTTAAAATTAACAGGTTAACAGCAAAGATTTCCTAATAATTCAGAAGAAGAGGCAGAAAATATTCTAGAAAATGTAAATCTGAGGTGACACTTGTAAACCCGCTGAGGTAGTAAAATATTACGGGATTTCATAAGGCTGAGCACCAAAGCACCAACATCAGAACAGTAATTGAGTGTATTTTTTCCTCAGTTTGATCCTCACATCTAAATGCTTTAAAGGAAATTAGAAAAAAATGGTTTAAAAATGTATTTAGCCCAACACCTTTAGAGTGGATATTGGAGCAGATGTTAGATCACATTGGAAATGGAATCTACTCTTAAAGAATTATTAATTGCGTGTTTTGACCTGTCTCCTTTCCTGTCTTGGGGGTTCATTTGATTAGATTTCCCCAAATTACTTTATTCTCTAGTGAATAAATTAAAAGTGAATACTTTTTCATGCATGGCTCATCATTTTGTATTGTAAAATTGGATGGAAGAAGCATCTTTTTTTCTTCCCAGGTTGGGACATAATTGATACATAATGTGGTATAATTTTATGGCATACAGTGTAATGATTTATTTTGTATATTTTGCAAAATGATTACCACAATAAGGTTAGTTAACATCCTTACCTCACATAGTTACAAATTTTGTATGTACTTTAAAATCTACTCTCTTAGTAGCTCTCAAATATACAACACAGGATTGTTAGCTATAGTCACCATGCTATGTATTACATAGAGGAACTCAATCATTTTATAACTGGAATTTTGTACCCTTTGACCACCTTCACCCATGTCCTCTATTCTCCCCCTAACTTTTCCCCCTCCCATAACCACCAGTCTTTTTTCTGTTTCTATCAGATTGATATCTCTTGGAGATCCTGTTTTCGATATATGCCCAGAAGCGGAATTGCTAGGTCATATAGTAGTTCTATTTTGAATTTTTAGAGGAACCTCCATATTGTTTTCCACAGTGGCTCTACCAATTTACATTCTCCCCAGCAGTGTATAAGGGGTCCCTTTTCTCCACATCCTTGCCAGCACTTATCTCTTTTCTTTTTGATGATAGCCATTCTATTGTTGTGAGGTGATATCTATTGTGGTTTTGATTTGCATTTCTCTAATGATCAGTGATGCTGAGCACCTTTTCATGTACCTGTTGGCCATTTGAATACCTTTTTTGGAAAAATGTCCATTCAAGTGCTTTGCTCATTTTTAAATTGGATTATTTGTTTCTTTGCTATTGAGTTGTATGAGTATATTATACATTTTTGATATTAACCCCTTATCAGATATGTGGTTTGCAAATATTTTCTCCCATTCTGTAGGTTGCCTTTTTGTTGATCATTTCTTCTGCTATGCAGAAGCTTTTTAGTTTGATGTAGTACCATTTGTTTATTTTTGCTTTTGTTGCTTATGCTTTGGGTGTCCTAGCCATAAAATTGATGCCAAGACCAATGTTAAGGACCTTTCCCCCTATGTTTTCTTCTAGCAGTTTTATGGTTTCACGTTCTACATTTAATCCATTTTGAGTTAATTTTTGTGCATGGTGAATTACATTTCATTCTTTTGCATATGAATATTGAGTTTTCCCAGTACCATTTACTGAAGAGACTATCTTTTCTCCATTGAGCATTCTTGGTTCCCTTGTCAAATATGAGTTGACCATATACACATGGGTTTATTTCTAGGCTTTTGATTCTGTTCCATTGATCTATGTGTCTGTTTTTATGCCAGTATTAAACTGTTTTGATTACTATAGCTTTGTAATATAGTTTGAAATCAGGAAGTGTGATGCTTCTGGCTTTGTTCTTCTTTCTCAGCATTGCTGAGGCTATTTGGAATTTTTTGGTTCCATATGAATTTCAGGATTTTTTTTTATATTTTAATGAAAAATGCCATTGGAGTTTTTTTTTTTTTAAGATTATTTATTTAATTATTTATTTGACACAGAGAGAGAGTACAAGCAGGGGGAGCAGCAGTCAGAGGGAGAGGGAGAAGCAGGCTCCCCGCTCAGCAGGGAGCCCGATGTGGGGCTTGATCCCAGGACCCCAGGATCACGACCTGAGCCGAAGGCAGACACTTAACCGTCTGAGCCACCCAGGCGCCCCTTTTTTTAAGATTTAAAAAAATTTTTTCATTTATTTGTTTATTTTTTACCATTGGAGTTTTGATCAAGATTTCATTGAATCTGTATATCACTTTTGGTAGTATGGATTTTAACAATACTAATTCTTTCAATTCATGAAAACAGAATATCATATCATGTATTTGTGTCTATTTCTTTCATCAGTCTTATAGTTTTCAATGGACAGATATTTCACCTCCTTGGTTAAATTTATTTTTAAGTATCTTGTTTTTTATTGCAGATCCCTATTGTAAATGGGATTGTTTTCATTATTATTATTATCTTTTGGGGGGCGATAATTTGCTCTTAGTATATAGGAACACACTGATTTTTGTATGCTGAGTTTGAGAGAGAGAGAGAGAGCACACCTGCACACACACAAGCAGGGTAAGGGGCTGAAGGAGAGAGAGAATCTCTAGCAGACTGTGGCCAGAGTGTGGAGCCCCACATGGGGCTCCATCTCACCACCCTGAGATCATGACCTGAGCCAAAACGGAGAGTTGGATGCTTAACTGAGTGTGCCACTCAGGTGCCCTGGGGTACATTCCTTTTATACTCAATTTGTTGAGAGTTTTTTTTTTTTAATCATAAATGGATGTTGAATTTTGTCAAATGCTTGCATTGGTATGTATCTGTGCATTTGAGTAAATGGTCTCCTCTTCCAGACTTTATAGATTTGCTTTGGCAGGGATGGTCTTTCACCAGTCCTCCCAGCTTGGGGTTCTGGATGTGTCAGCTAGTAGTGTCCTTGGGCAGCTGGGGTTTCCCATCTGGTTCTCTATTTGGGCAAGGCTACTGCCCATGCTCTGAGGTCAGGAGGTACCACTGGCTGATCTCAGCCTTCAGGTGGGGTTGCTGCATGGACTCCCTAATTTATCCAATTAGGCTGCTGGCTATGCTCTGTGGTCAGTTTGGGCCACTAGATGGGCTCTGCTATCACCTCTAGTTGGGCAGAGCTGCCGGCTTTGTTCCTTGGTGGGGTGGTTCCACTGGTGGGATTCCTCAACTGGGCAAGGCTATAGGGCTTGGCTCTGCAATCCTTCTTACTCAGGGGTCTCAGATTGTGATCCTTGACTAGATGGTGCCACTGGATGGACTCCATGTTCAGGTGTGCTGTGGCCTGCTGCCAGGTTGTTCTAGTTGTCAGGCTCTGCTCTGGGATCAGGTGGGGATGAATATTGTGCTCTGAAGCTGGAGAGGGCTGCAGGTTGGGTTTCACATGAGGTAGACTGCTGACTGTGCTGCCTTGTTGGGCAAGGTCATTGGCCAGGCTCTTTGGTTAGGAGGGCCTTCCAGCCTGATTATGCACTTGGGTGTGGCTAGGAACTGAAGTCCGGTAGGGTTTTCTGGTTCCTTCTTCAGGTGGGACTGAGGATATGCTTCATGATTGGACATGGTCACTGGCCATGCTTCCTGCCTGGGAGAGGCTGTAGGTTGCATTCAGCAATTGAGCCAGGCTTCGGCTGGGCTCTGCTGCTGGGTGGGGCCATAGACTAAGCTCCCGTGCAGCCAGGGATGCTCTGGTTAGGCTTCCTTGTCTTGTCTCGGGGGACTTAACCCTATACTTAGCAGTTAGGTGGGGCTGCAAATTTGGTTTCCTGCCTCTCGGGGGTCATAAAACGGGCTCTACCTCTAGTAATGCTCACTGGCTGGTGACCTGAATCAGCTGAACCGTCCACCAACTCCCTGGCCAGACAGGTCCATCGTCTTGGCTCTGCGGATGGACAGATCCGCGGCCTGGGCTCTCTCGGTGTAACTAGCTGCAAGCACGGCTGTAGGACGCGCTACACAGTCGCCTGGGTTGTCTCGCTCGGCCTGGAGGCTCTAGGCAGCGGTAGGTGGAGCTTCCAATTTGGTGGCTTGCCCAGGCAGGGAGTAGAACGGGCTCCGTGCAGGCACAGCTCAGTGGCTGGTGACCTGAACTAGGCCGAAGTGCCCACCAAGCACCCTGGCCAGACTGGTCCACCGCCACGGCCCTGCAGATGGCCTGAGCCGCTCGCTGGGATCTCCGCTTGGTCGCCGCCGCCGGGAGGAGCAATGCAGTCCGCCCAGATCTGAACGCCGGGTGCGGTAGGTCTCGTCCTCCCGCTCCTCCATTTGTGGGCTGACACCCGGTGGCCCAGCTCCACAGATTTCCCCAGTGATTCCTGTGAGGTGACACCCAACTGGAACTCCTGGGAAATGCCCCACGACACTGGGGAAGCTGGATGTCCGCCTTGGGCTTTCCCGTTCTCGCTGGAGCACCCGCAGACCTAGGAAAGCTGTCCCAGTTGGGCGCGGGCGAGCGGGCGAGGCCGGCAGAGCGGAGCCGCGTCTCTCTCCTTTCCAGCGCAACTTCTCTGTCACTGTGGTGCAGGGCCTTGCTTCAGCCTCACCCCTGGGTTCGAGGATTTTCACAGTGGTGCCTTATCTGTGGATTGGAGCTAACAGGTCTTCTCCTGAGGGGGACCGAAGTCAGAGCGACCCGTGCCACCATGTCGATGACGTCACGATCTGGACGCCACCTCTCTCGATGCTCTAGTTTGCGTGGAGCATGTTTTGTGCAGAAACAGGGGCGTAACATTCAGTTAAAGGGGCTAGTCGTTCCGATGCAGAGAATTGTTGTAAACAGATTTAACGACGGTGTAGTTTTGTCACCAAATATAAGAGTGACCGTCAGGCATTGAAACCCTCCAGAAGAGAAGTGAGGAAACCTCTCCTGGTATGAAGACCCAGGAAAAGTTGCAGAATTGACGAGGGAACAGATTCTGTGAAGAAATGGATTAGTATACATAAATATTTACAAGGACGACAAACCTATCAGACACTTTCTTACAGCTAATCAAACATCTGAGGTTGAAATTAGCTGGCGTGGCATCTCCTTGACTTCTTGTCTTTTATCTGGCCTTCCCTCTTCCTTTGGTTGTTTCTGGGTAGCTCAGCATAAACACCCAGGAAGTAAAATCTCTGAAGGGCTTGTTCCTATGAAAAGGCAAGATTAAAGTAGATTCTTTATGCTCGCAAGTCAGTTGGCCTTTTAATATGTTGCTAGTACAAAAAATTTATTCAGCCTTCAACAAATTTTTTCATGGCTTCCTCATTTCCCCTTCTTCCAACATAACTTCTGTTTCATGGTGAATGAAATCTTGCTTTCAGCAATTTAAAAGTAACTTCACCTTATCCACATGATTTTAGGGATCAGAGAAGAGGCCAGATTAAATATTAACCTTCAACTGTGTTGTTCATGCTGACACTCAGGCAAATCCAACTTTTCTGGGCTGATGTTTGGCAGGGGGTCCTATTTTTGCAGCTAGAAGTTACGGAATTTATGCAAAGTTAAGGTCTGCTTTGTGTGAAATTAAATGATAAAATGAGCCGTAGAAACCTGTCAAGGTATTATTTTTTATTAACCAAGTGAAGAAAACTCCCTTTATTATAACCTTGGAAGCTTTTTTGTTCTTTTTTTCCTTCTACCTTTCTGTCACTCTTTTATTTGCTTTTTCATTTTAGTAGTGATAGGGAGAGGGGAGCAGGTGTTCCTAACTGTAAATCCTACCTCCCTGACAGGGTGGATAGGTTCTCTAAGATTTTTCTGACATCTTTGTGGATTGTCTCACAGCTATAGGACATTTTTTTCCCTATGTGATATACGGGTTGTGAAGTCACTGTGTCGACTATATTCAATACCTGGGGGTTATTGTGGGTCGTAGAAGAGTGTGTTATGACCACTGGGTACAATATAGTAGTATGACTCAGATTTCACTGACAAGTAGAATTGCATATTACGTTTGACCAATTCGAGTTAAGATTATTTTTTAATTCTTCTCCTGTAATTCACATACATCTCCCTTTTAAAAAATAATATTTTATTCTTCGTGGCTGGATCTGAAATTGCTTTCTTCTACAGAGCTCAAAGTTTATAGCATATTATTGTCATTTATCCTGAGCTGGTAGTAGCGTTATCTTTACTTTAATCACTGGCAGAGCTGGGGATCAGAGCTGTGGCACAATTTCTTGTTTTACCTTACCATTTGGCCTTCTCCATAGGTTTTTATATAACTTAACTTTTTCTTTTTTAAGTAATGTAAAATGTTTATTTTTTTAGAAAAAAGATCTACCTACCTTTTTCATAGAAGAAGAATGAGACAATAAAAAAATTAAGTTTAATAAACTGGTGGACTGACAATTCTAAACTTCTAGTAGGACCATATAATCATTTTTGCTGGCATTTTCTTCTTTTTTTTCACTTTGAAAGACAGACATTATTAAGTTTCTGCTTTCTTAGAGTTTGGGTACTGTCACAATATTCTCCAGGCTTTCAGAAGTTTGCTAATGATTTAATCCAACTGTTTAATTACCCCAAAATTTAAGTTAGAATTAAACAAAAGTAATTTGATAATCTTTAACTAGATATATTCCAATTTTATAACAACAGATTCTTGGTTCACGTTTTGGCTGCTGTTCTGTTCCGAGAAATAAATGAGCTCTTAGTGAAAATCAAAGTTAATAAAATGTTTAGCATTTAAATAATTTTTATACCACCTCCTATTTAAAGTTTCTTTTCCCCTAGGGTACACTATATTTCTGAAGCGTTTTTTTATGCCTAATATGCAAAGATTCTCCAGTCCCCATAGAAATTTCCTGCTGAAAACTTCCTGTGATGTGCTGCAAAGGGGCCTATGATAAACGTAGTCTCTAATTCCTTATCTGTACTCTGGTCTCCTCTCTTGCCTTCCTTTTCTCACCGTTTCCTTTTCTCCTTGACCCCGAATTCTTTTCTTATCTGGCGGAACTGCTAGAATTCGTGCTGATAAGCCTCAGCTGGAGATTCTGTTTCCTGCAGAGGGCAGGAGATGTTGCAGCTACTCCTTGATTGATAAGAGGTGCAGAGCCCTGCTGAGTAGCTGCAATAAGCAAATCTCCGCTTCAGCGGAAGTGGGTGTTTTTAAGACATTGATCTCCACCTGAGGGTTTGCCTTACTTGTGAGCTGTCAGGAAGGATGACTTGGTGTACTGACATGGTCACTGGTCAATTTGTGGTTCTATCCACTGCGGAGTGATCGTGCCAAGTTGGAAGGGGACCACTAAGGGCTGACATTATGGCACTCAGTCATGATTTATGTTGATAATAAGTACAGCTACGTTACCATCGTGGCCTTTATGTTGAGTTGTTTTTGTTATGACTATTATTGTTCAAGAATTGCATTTTCCAATTAATGGAAGTACTTTAGGTACATTATCTATAATAATCATTTTTAATGATAACAACGAATATGGAAATTAGGCCAGAGCATAAAATTAAGGATATTTGAATAATTATAGTGCAATCAAGTCAAAATTACTGACGTCTTTATGTGATGCTGGATTATGTGGAAAGCAGCACAAGAACATACGTGCTTTGGAAGTTGAAAGTGACAGCATCACACATCTGCATAAATTACCAAGTAGTTTGGGTGATTTTTTTTTCCTCCATAAATCTTGAAGTAAAAATAATAGTTGTAAGGATGAATTTTGAACTAAACTGGAGTGAGTAAACCAATATTGCAAGTAACTTCTTAAACATATTTGCTCTTTGAAAGCATACTGATGTAATCTATATCTGACATAGTGCCTAGGCAATAATGAACTATTGTTCTTAGTGTGTAAAGATGTGCCATCTGACCAAGAGAATTGACTAGAGGGAAATGTAATGAATTGAGTCAATGACGAAGCATATAAAATGTATTTGGGGGCGCCTGTCTGATTCAGTCAGTATAGCATGTGACTCTCGATCTCCTGGTTGTGAGTTTGAGCCCCATGTTGGGGGTAGAGTTTACTAAAAAAAGGAAAAAAAAGAAAAAGAAAAAAATGTATTTGGTTGAAGGGGTTGGTAGATGAAACAAATGTAGTTTTATATGTTAAATATTTCTTTATGCCATGTTAGCAATGGCATGTAATAACTCAGTGCATTTAGAAGCATATGCCTTGGTCAGTAATATATTTGATGATACAGATGGAATAAGGAGGAGTAGGTTATGTGTGAAATATTCGACTGTCTTGAGGCCACAAACATGAAGTGGGTCAAGGACATAATTGGAATAAGACCAAATGGGATAGAAGTCTAGGGTAAAGATGATCTGCATAGGTGCAGTTTCTTCAGTAAGTGACCTCTCTTTTCATGCTACTATATTAAAACATTATTGGAGATAACTGAACGGTTATTTGAACTGGTTGTTCAAATAATGCCCTTCTCTCCAAAGATATCCACACTTGAATCCCTAGATCCTGTTTAATATGTTACATTACATGTCATAAAGGATTTTGCAGATGTAATTAAGGTTATGGATCTTAAAATAAGGAGATTATATTGGATTACCCAGGTAAACCCAGTGTAATCACATGAGTCCTTTAAAGCAAAAAAGAAGGTAGAAGAGTCAGTCAGAGAGAGGTGGCTGAAGAGGAAAACAGAGGGGATGCTATAGGTGAAGTCAGAGAGATTCCACGCATGAGAAAGGTCTGATATATTGTCTTCGGCTCAGAGATGCAAGGGCCCCTATGCAAAGATGGAAGGAGACCTCAAGAGCTAAGGAGAGCCCCTCGCTGACAGCCAGCAGAGAAATGGGGACTTCAGTCAGAAAATACCGTCTGAAAATATTAAGGAACTGGGTTCTGCCCAACAACCTGCATGAACTTGGAAGAGGATTCTTCCTAGACCTTCCTAAAAGCCTAGTTTGCCAACGTTTTGATTTTGGTCCTGTGAAACCTGGAACAGAGAAACCAGTTGAGCCAATTTGGACTTCTTACCTGTGGAACTGTGAGATAATACGTTTGTATTGTTTTAACGTTTTAAATTTGTGATTGTTAGGTCAGTGATAGAAACTAAGGCAGTAACATACAGTAAAATGCTCAGATTTTGAATTTACATCTTGATGAATTTTTCTCCATCTGTAGTCCCATGTAACCATCAAATCAAGACGGAATATTTCCAGATCCTTAAAAAGCTCCCTCGTGCTCCTTTCCTGTCACTACCCTCTTGCTTGCCCTAGAGGTAATTACCATTTTGACTTTATTACCATAGGTTACTTTTGCCTGTTTTTGAACTTCTATCTAAAGGAATCATGTATGTACTCTTGTGTCTGGCTTGTTGTATTCGTTATATGTCTGTAAGGTTTTCCGTATTGCTGTCCATAGCAAGTTTGTTCTTTTTTATTGCTACACAGTAATATGCTTCTGCTGTGCAGCTTTGTAAATTGCTATTCATTGTATGAATATAGCACAATTTATTTGCCCATTCTGCTATTGATAGATATTTAGATTTGTTCTGGTTTTTGACCATTATAAATAAAGATGTTGATAAATCTGATTTCATCAATATCAGGAACTTCTGGTTACTGAAAGACGCTATTAGGAGAATAAAAAGGCAAGTCTTAGACTGAGAGAAGATACTTGTAATGCATGTATCAACATAAGACTTGTATCTAGAATATGGAAATAACTCCTAGAAATCTATAAGTAAAAACAAGCAATTAAAAAAAAAAGGGCAAGCAGTTCAATAAAAAGTAGGCAAGGGCTTGAATGGGCATTTCACAAAAATGGATATACAAAAGGCCAGTAAGCCTATAGACAGGTGCTGAACATTGTCGGACACCAGAGAGATGAGACAGAACAATAAGATACCACTACACAGATAGCAGAATGGCTAGAATTATGAAGAGTGTTTCTAATGAGGACACTAAGCAACTGTAACTCTCATATTACTGGTGGGAGTTAAATTGGTGCAAACATTTTGGACAAATGTTCTGCAATGTCTATGACACTGAATCACATTAATATTTTAGTAAGTCAAAATTCACCAGAGGAGTGAAAGTAACTAGGAGTGGTCCTACGAGAGGTTTTGTGAACTCTCTCTCTCTTAAGAAAAAGACTGAAGTGGTGGTGGGAGGTGTATAAAAAAGCACTTGAGAGGTAAAAGGATATATTACATCTCTGTATTTGAGAGAAACTCAGACACTGTGTAAGCTTGTTTCTTCTAGCAGGGCGACAACTATAATAAATCAAATGTTTGTGAGTAAATCAAATGTTTGTGAAACTATGTGGCCTCACCTACCTGACTTTTCTCCTTTGCTGCAAAACAGGAACCAGAATTTGTGAGATGGTCAGTGAGCGCTTTTGTGAGTTGGTTTGGGCTGTCAGCCACGGCGGCAGCCCCTCCTCAATTGCTCTTCTGTCCCTGCTGCTGCTGAAGACCTGGAAGGGGTGGGGTCTGCTTTATCAGGGAGGTTGCTCATCAGTGATGTTTTTCAATAAAACTATGTGGAAGTTTTACCAGAGCAGTTTCACGTTCCTCTTAAGTACTCTAAAATTATCATTGTATTTTTAATTACTATGCAATAAAAATGTTACTCCTTTCAGAGTTAACATTTTCCTTGTAAAACCAAGCTTTAGGTGTTTTAATTTTTTTTTTAAGATTTTATTTTTAAGTAATCTCTACACCCAACCTGGGGCTTGAACTTACAACCCCTGAGAGCAAGAGTCACATGCTCTACCGATTGAACGAGACAGGCACCCGGAGGTGTTTTAATTTTTAAGAAGACATTTCCAAAGCCAGAGTTATTTACATAACAGGATTTCGCTCTTTTTTGGTGCCCTCTGCTAAGAGTCCATTCTTTTCTTTCTTAGGACTGTCCTGCATTCTATGTTCACAAAAAGGGTCCATCTTGATGACTTAGCGGGTCCCAGAGAGCTGAGGACAGCATCTTTAGCTACCTTTGGCACCTGTTCTGCTCTTTGTCCTGATGCTGTTGATAGATTGCCCTAATTCCGTCTTGTTCATCATCACTTACTTTTGTCTTGTTATAAAACCACTCTCAGGCATTTTAATATTGAAGACCTTTTGTTTTCCCCATGTCCATTTCTTCTATGATGTAGATGAATATAGACTCTCATACTTTTCTGTTGTTCTTTATTGGCCAGAGGAAAGTAAACAACTTGATTGTTCTCAGAACCTGTCTCATGCCTCATTAGGTACTGGGGGTAAGCAGACGGCAGCAGCGTTACATGGCTCTGCAGAAACATCTGATTTATTTTTATGAGCAAGTTATAGTCTTTAAGACATGAGCACCAAAGTCACAAGTGGTGCCATATACATCATAAAAATGAAAGATGTTTTCTTACATGTCATGAAATAACCCATGCATGGAATTCCTTTGAGGGGATAAAATAAATAGTCGCTTAGAACAAATTGATTTTTTTAACCATGTTATACAGTTGTTTTTCCAAAATCAATGATTTGGTTGCCTTGGCAAAAATTGAAAAGCACAAAAATGTTAGCATCTGTATCTGAGAAGAGTGTGAAAGTCCAAATTTTCCTGGCTTAAAGTATGATCTTTTTATCCCGTTTTTGTAGAAAAGCTTCTCCATTTGGAAGCTTGTACCTATTCTCCCTTCCATAAAGCAAATTTCCTTTGTTTAGAAATATGAGTCTTTAAGTGATTTCATCAGTGATGAATGAGCACAACCAAATATCCTTTGCTAGCAGAAGGGCTGGGTTTATTATTTTGGATTTATTAGACAATAATAATAACCTTTCGTTTTCCAATATTTTATCATTTACAGATTGCTTTTTCTCAATAAGCTTGATAGGTAGTTTTCAGTCCCTATTTTTCAGGTAGGAAAACCACATCAGAAGTTAATTTATATGGTTATTAAATGGCAGAAAATATGGTTAAAATTTAGTCTTCCTACAATGGGGTCCTAGGGTCTAAGTCTTAATTCTTTTTTTTTTTTAAGACTTATTTATTTGAGAGAGAGAGAGCAGGAGTGAGCATGTGAGCAGGGGGAGGGGCAGGGAGAGGGAGAGAGAGAATCCCAAGCAGACTCCTTGCTGAGCACGGATCCTGATGTGGGGTTCAGTCTCATGACTCTGAGATCATGACCTGAGCCAAAATCAAGAGTTGACCACTTAACAGACTGAGCCACCCAGGCGCCCCCCCAAGTCTTAATTCTAATCTTGATTTTAGTTATTTATAATTGCTTTTGTAAAAATCTCTGAAAAGAATTGTTCCTTGATGGCTTAGCAAACTTAGAAGATCAAACTCAGAGCTGGGTGTCAAAGGCCCTGAATTTTAGTTTGGACTCTTTCAATTCAGAAAGCATAATATCTTCAACAGGTTTCTTACTCAGCAATCAGCAAAATATTTCTCAGGGGCCTGTAGAATGCAAAGTGTGATTTAAGGCACTGTGGCACCAAGATGTAGGAAAATTTCTTTCTCTCTAAAGAAAAAGTCAGTTTCTGGAGACAAAGTTTATTGTAAAGGTTGAGTTCACACTAACGTTAGAGCATTATAAGGCAGATCAGTCATTGCATCTTTAAAGCTGAGATCTCTTTTAGTCCTTCCTTCTTTGTTTTCCTTTTTTTTTTTAGGTGAGAACCCAAAGTTTGGAGAAGTAAAGTGACTTGTAATGGGGGCCCAAAGGTGCATTAAGAGTAGACTTGTGCTTAGACTGGGGTGCTTTGGTGTGTAGTTGAGTGTTTTCTGTTTTACCATTCTAAACTGCCCCAGGAGTTGGGCAGACTGTTAACACAATATGTTCTGAGAAGGAAAAGTCACTGCATTCTGAGAAAAAGCCATGGAGGAGGAGACATCTGAGCTGACTCTTGAAAGATGTACAGGATGTAGGTAAGGGGTGTGGGAAGGGCTTTCCTGGGGGACCAAATAGTATGGATTAGCACATTGGGGATTAGACAATAGTAATGAGGTAGGTACTTTCTCCTGTTGGAAAGTATTGGGAAGGGAAGCTTGGAAATCAAAAGAGAGAGATCATGGTGATGTTTTAGAGAGATTTATTAAATTACTTACTTATTTAGTTAATTAATTAATTTTTAAAATAGGATCCACACCCAACATGGGGCTTAAACTCACGACCCTGAGATCAAGAGTCACATTCTCTACTGACTGAGCCAGCCAGGTGCCCTTTTGGGAGGTTTATTTTATAGTGGAGAGCAGGATTGATAATAGTATGTGAAAAACTAAAATAAAAGAGATCAAGTTGGAGGTTATTGAAGCAGTTGAGTTATTAATGATGAGAGCCCAACTGACATGGTAGTGTGGAAATGAGAAGAAGGTTATAGATGTAGAACTCTTGAAGGACGAACTGAAAGAAGTTAATGACAGCTTGGATAGGGGAGGTGGCAGAGAAGATGCAGGCAAAGGAGAATGAAGTTTGAGCCTTGATGGGGAAAACAAATGAAAAATGCACTAGTATGAGCAGAAAAAGAGAAGTTGGAAGGAGAAGCCAGTTTTGAGGGGAAGGTGACAATTTTATTGGGCTTCAGGTGAGAGGGTAACATTGACGCAGAAAACTTTACAAGGTGAACCAGAAGACGCCTCATGTTCAGTAAAGAGATCACGAGCTGAAGACACAGATTTAGGAAATAACTGCATAGAAAAGTGGGAGTTGAGATATGGCAGTGGCTTAAACTGAGGACTGGGGTGGAGTGGGAGAGCTTTGAGAAACACCTGCCTCTAAGGGGAGGGAGGTGGGGAGAAGAGTCAGTGCACGTAGTCTAGGCCCTGAGGGATGGGGGTTAGCCCGGAAGCAGGACAATCAGAAAAGTGTATGACAAGAATTCAATTTCAAAAAGAAGGAGGTAGCTGATTTTAACAAGAGAGTAAAAATGTTGTATTTTTAAAGTTTTCTGTTGAAAGAGTATTAGGGAGAAATGTAATAATCCTTGTAGAATGGGTTCAGGAGATCTATTAAAGCTTATTTCCCAATCTTTTAGGGGTGTGTGGGTAGGAGACATTTCTAGAACTTGGCCTGGTGGTTTTATATATTTCCTAAAAAATAGAGAAACAAACCCAAGACAATAAACAAGTCCCAGTCAAATAAACAACCTTGAATAGAGGTACAAAAAGGTAACTTTTTATTGATGGAAGTATCAATTTCTCTTTGATTTGTTTCATCCTCCTTTTTTTATGGTGTTAAATTTTCACTGTTATTATTTTTTCCAAGTAGTTGACTTTAATTAATTAATTAGTTAATTAATAATTAAATTTAAATTCCAGTATAGCTAACATGCAGTATTATATTGATTTTAGTGATTCAACAATTCTATGCATTACTCAATGCTCATTAAGGTAAGTGTACTCTTAATCCCCATCACCTATTTCACCCATCCCTTCACCCACTTCCCCTCTGGTAATCATCTGTTTGTTCTATATATTCACTGTTACTTTTCAAAGCAGAATTCCAGTTTAGAGTGTAAAGGAGTTGGATGAATGTTCTTTAATTTCTCTGGGAAGTATCACCCCAAATTAAAAACAAACAGATTTTGACAAGTAGACAAAAGAGATTTATTTTCAAAGAGGACTGACTTAGTAATTATAATTTAGATGATTTGAGGCACTGTATTTTCATTTCCTAAACCAGTTTGGAAAAAAGAAAGGATCTTTAAAAAGTGTGTTTATAAAGAGTTTTTTTTTTTTTTTTTTTAATTGGTGAGAGTAGAGAGAAGTGTGAAGTATGTTTTAGTTTTAGATGTGTGGAGAATTTAAAAAGTTTAGTAGGATTACTGTGAACCCTTGACATTCCAAGTTAACATAACTTTCATTTTCTTTTTTTATGTGTGTTATTAGAACATACTTGGAATTAATTTCTACAACTTTGCTTGCCTTCAAGCTTCCTCCTGATTTTTATATCTTTATATTTACTGTGAAATGATAGAAGAATATTTTATACTTAAATTATATTAGACATCATCATGTAGTCAACTGAAATGAAATTTATTTTCTGCATTTGTAAATAACTTCTTAAATTTTATGGACTGCTTGTCAAGACTGAAAAAAATAAACTGTCTAGATTTTTAGAGAGGACATCTGAGAAGTTTTTTAAGCTCAGATCCATTCATCAAATATTTTGTTCTGTTTTTCTGATTTATATTAGAGTTATTTTTACAGTATTCTTATTTTGTGTGATGAGGTTGAATAAATGTTATTAAGTACCTAAATCTTTTTGGAATATAATTTGTATAGTAGATAAACTGATCTATAGATTTGAAATCTGGATCCCTACATCTAATGATACTTTTTTCTTTATATTACCATAATTTTATCTCCTAAAATTTTTGAATTTTCTTTCTCAGAGCATGCGACATCAATGTCTTTTTCTAAATGAAAATGGAAAAAAGCCAAAAGTGGGGATGTGTAGAAAGAATTTTGCCAGGAATTTTTAATTTGACATATATTTAATACCTGCATAGCAAGCGTATAGCAAGATTGAAATACAACAATATCTCCCCAAACATGAGATCCCAATATAAAAATTTGAGGTCAGATGAAGTTACTTTGTAGCTCCTTCTGGCAATTAAAAGATTTTGGATTTCATTGTATGTGAATTATGAGTAGTAATTCTGGAGATAATTAGAAAAAAGGCAACTGGTAGTTGGGAATATTAAAAAGAGAAATAAAAAGCTAATGATGGAGAAAGAACAAATTTTTATAACAACTGAGACAGACACTGAAAGATAGCTGGTAGAAATACTGGGCCTTGGAAAAAACTCCCCAGTAACCTCTAGGAGGAAGGGAGGCTACTTGGTTGAGGCTTCAGTGAGGTAAGCCCGTGGGGCTTGGGAACCTGGAGAGACCAGGAGGCTGGTGGTGGGGATATGGGAGTCGGTTCTGAGTCATAGAATTGAAAGGACCATGGTCATTTAGATGTAGTCACAGACAAAGAAAAAACATGCTTTAAAGTATTTATGTTATCTGCAACAAAGCTAAGTTAATTTATAAGCATGTCATTAATATTGGAGAAAAGAGATGGGGAAAGGGAGATTCTGAAAACCGACAGCATGCACGGATACAATACCTATCTTGCTAATTTAGATGTGTAAAATGCATGGTTAACATCTTTATTTAGTATGCTGTTTTTGTAATTTTGTTTTACAAATATAAGGTTTTTTTTTTTTTTTTTGCCTTCTCAAAGATTTAGTGATGATATTGTTTCCCTAACCTGTTCTTTTCCTATGGCTTTAGTTTATTGTCTGTAAATTATGCCACAGGGATTTTTCTGGTCTTGAACATCTGTGGTTTGGGGAAAACTATTACAGTTTTAAGGAAAACAAGTACAAGTTTGCATAAAAGGATTTCAAACAGTAAAGCTGGACATGCCTAAAGCAATTTTGGCTGATATCTGGTCACCATAAAACAATGCAGTTTTAAAATGGACATGTCTAACCTAATGAACTTCCCAGAATTAAAATTTCCACCTATTAGACATGGAGATGATCTTTTCCCTCCCAAGAACCAAGTCTTACCATCTTAAAAACTGAGGTTCTCTGCTAAGATTCTGGAGTAAGCTCCTTTTAGTCTTGGACTATAATAGTGAGGATCCATACACCTTATGTAATGCTGGGTCCCAGGATTCACCAGCACTTGAATATAACTGATCCCATCTGAATAGCCAAATTAATAACCACGTTTCCACAGCTCTGAGTCTCATCTCCAAATCTGCACAAAAAGCACTGAGGGCTCCCTCAGGGGTTAGTGAACTCAGACACAAGTGGATGACAATTTTCTACTTTGGTCTCCTCATCGGGAAGCTCGGGCATAGCTGCTGCTCTTAAGGCCTTTTGTGGAATTGTCATCGACTTTGCCATGGGTGCACTTTTCCACGTGGCCAACACCACCAATACTCGTTTCCCTTACAGGTGCTTAGGTTTCAACTTAGATGTTACATTCACAGGGATGCCCTCCCCGGTCCCTCCTCTTTCTGTGCCTTCATAGCTCTCTGTACTTCTTCTTTGTAGACTTGCAAACTTGTAATTATTTAAGTGATTTCTGTATTTCTTCAATTTTAAGACATACCCTACCCCAATATTTTTAGCATATTATTTATTTATTTATATATATTTTTAAGATTTTATTTATTTATTTGACAGAGAGAGAGAGCGCACACAAGCAGGGGGAGTGGCAGGCAGAGAGAGAGAGGGGGAGAAGGAGACTCCCCGCTGAGCAGGGAGCCCCATGCAGGCGGGGCTGGATCCCAGGACTGTGGGATCATGACCTGAGCTGAAGGCAGACGCTTAACCGACTGAGCCACCCAGGCGCCCCTATTTTTAGTATTGTAGACTGCTTGATGTATCTCATAATTGAAAAGAATCACTTTATGTGATAATTTCTTCTGATCATGAAGAAATTATTGAGACAATTGAGGACATCTTGAAATTTGCTTGGAATCCCTTTGGGAATGTGATTGGGCATGAATTATTGATTACTTATTCTTTTAGATCCAGCCTTATTTGGCATCAGGAATCTGGGAAATTTCTCCATTAAATTATGGATGATTTTGCTTATAAAAAGTACTGTAGAGTTGTTAAGATACAAACTTTGGAGTCAGACCCTTTCCTAGTCATGACAATTGAAATAATATGGTATATATAATTGGTACGTAGTATAATATGGTATTTAATTGATTATGTATGTAATTATGTGTATAATTGATTTTTTAAGTTAGACATCACAAATTTTAAAATGTTAAACATTGAACCAGTAATTAATTACAACATTATGGGTAAGTGCTTGAGTAGAGGCAACTATGAAATGATACAGTAGCATAAAGGGGTGTGACAAGCTCCCTGAAGGAGAATAGGAAAGTTTCACAGAATGCATAGCTTGGATTTAGACCTAAATGAATAATTATTTAATGAATTCATACCCAATCACATTCCCAAAAGGATTCAAAGCAAATTGCAAAATATATAACAATACAGCAAAGTAAACAATAAAAAGACAAATCTAGTCATGAGTAGAAAATAAGGTTTGAAAAATAAGATGGAGCCAGAGGGGAGACTCTGAATGCAAAACTACATGCCATAAAATCCTACACATTTGCCCATTCTATTTAGTATTTTCTCTTTCACTTTCTCTCTCTCTCTAAAGAGGGGATTCAGGGAATGGGGAATGGTAAGACAATCTGTTTTTAAAAATGATTTATTTAAATTGAAGTATAATTAACATAATCTTATATTAGTTTCAGGTGTACAACATATTGATTCGACAAATCGACATTCCTCAGTGCTTACTGCAATAAATGTAGTCACCGCATAATGTTATAATATTATGGACTATTGTATGCAGAATGGATTGAGAGTGGAGGCAGGGAGCAAGGCTGGATGTGGAGAAGCCAGGAAACCAATTAAGAAGCCCTTGGGATAAGTCAGTTATGTGTAACGAGGGTCTGAACGAGGGGCAATAGTACAGTGAGGGGGCAGATTCGGATTCCATTGAAATCAAGACTGCTTTCACTTGTGGGATTTTGTTCTTTTTGTGTTTTTGTTTTTATTTTTTTCCCCTCAATGGCCATTCTTGTTGTTGTTCAGTAGCTACTGCTAGGGGGGCCACAGATCTGATATTCTGGTAATTTATGCATTATATTTTGGGCTATAGCCTCAATGACAATTACTGCACGACAATCAAAATTAAGTAGGGTATGTTGTGTTCATCTGGTGGTGCTGCTTAAGAGGGGTAAAAATTTCTTAAGGTAATAACAACTTCAATTTCTACCATAAGAGCATGGATCTGCTCTTGATCCCCTTAAACTAAATGAGTAGTTTTGCTTCATCTCTGAAATTATGAAACGTGGGCACTTACCCTGTTTGTAATTGTTGAGAGCCTATGGCTTGGTGATACTGAAATTTGCAGTTATAATTTCACTTTTAATAACTTGTTCAGACTTAAATAGACATCTAAAAAGAAGAGAAAACGTAGATACTGTCATAGTGTGTAACACACAATGTAAAGTGACTTCAGTTCAGGAGATTGGCCAAAAATTGGTTAACGCATCTTGAGGTGGGATAGGCGTAAAAGGAGTTGGGTTAAGAGTCCAACAAAGTTCTGTGGAGGGTGATTTTTCTAATCATCCCACACTTTCCCTCCCCATTATGCCTTTGTCCCACCTTACTTTGTCGCTTCCCTTTATAAACATGAGTGTGCCTGGACCGAATTTAAGTTGTGAAAAAGTTACACGAGGTTTCAAGTATTAATGACTTGTTAGGTCATTATTTTGAAACAGCAAAAGGAAAAGAGAGAACATTATGAGAGAAAAATAGTATTGCACAATAATTTCATGGCAAAAGTGCCTCTGTTTAATGATTTGTAAAAGAAGTAGGAAGTGTTTTCAATGAAAACTGCTAATTATTTTGGTTTTCCATATTGAAAACCTGTGATGTTGTTTAAATGTCTCTGTTCATTAGTTTACTCTGCGACACTGGTACATTTGTTTGCTTTAAGTGGTTTTTCAGTTCTCTGCATCAAATAAGAGTGATACCGTGATTGAGGAGTTAAAGTTTTTTGGAAATTATGGCAGTAGTCTCTTGACCATGAGAATCAATGACTTTTAAGTTGTGCTATTCAGGATGAGAAGATATATTCCAATCATCCTTTGGTCTTGTATTTCATTTATCATCATTTATCTTGGAAGACGGTTCTTTTTTTCTGTTTTGTCAGAAACATCCACAAATCAAATAATTATTGATATACACTTGGTGACTTATGTCTAAAATAAATTTAAAGGTTACTAAAGAAATTAACCTTGGTAACAGTTTTTTTTTGCCATGCTAATGGCTCTTAAGGAATGATTTAGTTGTGCATGTCTGTGGCAGGCCGCTCAATGACACTGCTGTTCAAACCAGAAAGGGACAAGGTTGTAAGGTCAAAGACCAGAAATAGCATGTTCTATCACACTCAAATTTGACAAGTTCAAGAATTTTTGGAGCCCAGAGTTTTCTTAAGTTTGATCACAATAGGGATTGTGAATTTATGGACTCTGATTTTTTTTTTTTTCTTTTTCTTCCTGCTGTCTGCTTTGCTTTTGCTTGCTGCTGAATTATTATTGCTTCTTCTTTTCTTCCCACAAGCCCTTTAGTATGTGGTATAGGGATGCAGGAGAGTTTACAGCTGGGCTCATAAACACTTCTTACCTGAGTCCCTGCTGCTTTTTCATAAAAGTCTTGTTCAAGGAATTCCTTTACTTCTCTGTCTTTTCACTTTGTTGTGCTCTCTTTGTTATAATATAAGTGCTTTGTTACACTTGTCCGCATGCACGCACATACACTCACACTCATAGAGCTAGGTGTGCTGATTGATCTCCTATCTAGAGTCCAAGGCCTCTGTAGCTATCTAACATGTTCTGTCTGCCCTCATTGGCTGTCTTCTCGCCCCTTACCCAAATGAAAGTAGGATGTGATTCAGCAGACAGTGCATGTGTCACAGAAGGCAGACACAGATCTGCCTCAGAAGATATACCACCCAGGTAATTCTGCTATCCCAGGTGTGTGACCCTGTTTCTTAACAGTGACTCTTCGGCGTTTACTCTAGAATTTATGGACAAAGACCTCCTGCTCATCAGGTCCTTTCAGAAATGGCAATAAAATATTAGCAATCAGGGAAGAGTAAATCTAGACTGTAAATGAGTGATTCCTCAGAAGCTAAGTCAAATAGAGATGGGACAGTGTATACCTATTTTGTGCTGGGCTCTGTGCTTTTTCATAAAAGTCTTGTTCAAGGAATTCCTTTACTTCTCTGTCTTTTCACTTTGTTGTGCTCTCTGCCAGGTTTGCTCACCTTTCAGATTTGCTAGACTGCTTGCTCTTTTACACATTTGACATCATCCCAGTTTAGACTGTCTCCAAGAAGGCCTAAGAATTTTCTAGGTGGAATGGCAATGTAACTGGTAAGGAAGGAAAGGGAATGACCGCAAGCCGTGATTTTGCTAATGCATAGAAAAAAACTTTAAGTAGGTATTATATTTCTTGGATGAACCCATCCAAGCACCCTTTTCTCTGTGCTAAGAAAGGCATTTATTTTCCCTTTTCTCATTACATGTTTACATAGTCACTATGGATGGCTCATGTGTTGTCTTCTAATTCTGAAACATAAAATTGTACCCCCAACAAGAGGAGAAAACTTCCTTTTACAGATTTCAAAACACCAAAGTGGCACTTGCAAGATGTTTTATAAAAAACATCTCTATCAGTTGACACTAGTTCTCGCTGCCTGTTGAACACAGTCTGTACTATCTCTCAGATCTGTGTTTGTCTGTGTTAGCCGAATTCGCAGGCACACACTCTCTGTAGAGGGAGAAACATAGCCCCTGCAGCTCCGATTACATGGTCCTCAAGTTAATGGTCTTACAGGAACCTAGAGTGCCTTTACAGGAAGCTTTCACAGAAGTTTCACATTTTTGATTGTCCTGGCTTGGGGTGTATGTTTCTTCCTAGGGCTGGGTCAGCCTCACCTGAATCATTGAACCAAAGCAGATTACTATGGGGAAAGTGATTCCCCAAAGGAAGAGCATTCTAGGTAGACCGATCAAGGTCTTCTTCAATAAATATGATAAAAATGGGGATAACTGGATGAGGTTATTAAGAACAAAATGAAGTATGAAAAACTCAAACCAGACTCAGCAGCTGATATGAGGGTGATCTTAATGTAGGTTGTTTTCTGCCCCACTGTAATGAAAAGACTCTTGGGGCCTCACAGTTTTATAGGACTCCAAATGAGAACATTTCTTTTATCTGATATAGAATATATGAATAGCATTTCAACTTATATTTACTGAGTATTTTTTTCCCTTCTAAGGCAGTGGTCTTCAGTATGGAAAAATAATAGATTAAGGCTTCCAAATTTAGATAACATAGAATTATTAATTTTGTTTGATTTCTGTAGGCTAGAAAGTAGGTTGATACAAATTGAGAAAATGTGTCTTAACAGTTTCCAATGGTGAATGAGTATAGCCAGCCTTATTCAGCATAATAAAGGCAGAGAATTAATGGCTAGTTGATAGTTATTTGCATTTGTAAATGTTTAAATGAGTGCTTTGAAAAGTTCTACTAGATTGTAACCATCCTTGTGGAGTAAGCAACTCTTGTTACACTTGTCCGCATGCACGCACATACACTCACACTCATAGAGCTCAGAGTCTTTTTCCTAACCTAAGAAGGAAAGGAATAGAAAAGAAACAGTTTTGTTACTTAGTTCTCTGGGAAGGAGATGACTGGGACAGGAGGATGAAGTCCCGTAGTGACTGAGCTGCTCTGAGAGGGGGTTGAGGGTAGGAGAAAGGCAGCTGACCTTTTCCATCTCTCAACAGTGTCTCCGTAACTCCCAGGAGTCACAGCATACAGTTTGCCAAGCACTGAAATTAAGATCAGTGATGGGATTTGAAGCACTTTATAGCATTACTCATAAGTAATTCTGTGAGATGGACTCATCTGTGTTTTTCATTTATGTGCGTGTAGGGATGACTAAAAATATTTGACATTTGCTGCTATAGGCATCCATGTAGTATTGACTAGTCAGAGCAGACTCCATCTATAAACATCTGGAACACCTTGCAGGTATGCTTCAACTGGATATCAAATATGCAAAGCTATGCAGAAGGCCTATTAATAAGTATTTTTATCTATTAAAATTCATACTTTAGCTCTGTTTCCGTCTGTTTCATTGATATCAAAATCATTTCTAGTAAAAAGTTGTATTGGGAATTTTGTAGTGTCCTGGCTATTGAAAGCATAACATATATAATTTGTATGTATTTGTATTTATATTAATTAATATAATTAAACATTATACCTAAAGACTGTCTTCTTGGAACATTAATTATCTAACTAAATGATTAATAATTAAGTCCACAGATATTTTGGGGTGCCTGGGTGGTGCAGTTGGTTGGTGGCCGACTCTTGGTTTTGGCTCAGGTCATGATCTCAGGGTCGTGATCTCAGGGCCCTGATGTCAGGGTAGTGGGATTGAGCTCCGCATTGGGCTCCATGGTCAGTGCAGAGTCTGCTTAAGATTCTCACTTCCTCTGTCCCTCCCCTTTGCATGCTCTCTCTCAAATCAATCAATCAATCAATCAATCTTTAAAAAAAGAAAAAGTCCACAAATATTTTTAGGTTCCTACTGTGGGCCAAGCTATGTTGGTCTCTGGGTATACAACAAGAAGGATAAGGTTGCTGCCCCCATGGACCTTACAGCTTCAGTAGGGAGATGGATAACAGTTCCAAAGCACAGTAATACATATTGGCTTGAGGAAGCTCAGGGAGCTACGAAGACTGTGTGTGTATGTGTATGTGTGTGTGTGTGTGTTGGGGGGCTGGGGAGAGGTCATATAATATGCTCCTGGGATCAAGGAAGACTTCATGGGAGAGATGATAACTAAACTGTGACTAAAGGATGCATCAAGACATGGGAAGCATAGAGGAAAAGGGCAATGGAAGGAGAGGTTCAAGCATGTATAAAGTTCTAGAAACAGAATAAAAGAACTTCAATAACCTGGAAATGGCTTGATATCTCCTAAGATATCAAGTGACTCCTGATAAGAAAAATGGGAAAATTATTATATTTAAACTTTTTCCTCCTTACTGTCCCCACCCTGTAATATTTGTTTGTTGTTTTTTACACTCTCAAGGTGCATAACTTTATAGCCTGTTCTGTAAACAGAATTCCATCTGTTTGTCCTCAGTTTCTACATCATAAGTAAGAGTGTGTAGTAGCACATACAGGTAAAAAGAAATATTTTCACTCATCTCCTGGTTTATGCCTCTCCTCCTTAGCTCGTTCTGTCTCTTTGACCTGGATTGTCCTTTCTCTTCTTAGTCAACTGGAAGATCTACACATCTTTCAGGATTTGGATCAGATGTTCTATCTTTACCAAAATTTCAGGGAAAGCCGATTACTGTATCTAGGATACAGTTTTCTCATATCAGCTGTAATGCTTTATACCTCATGTAGTGTGTACATTATTTGGCGGCAGGTGCATTATCATCCCATTATTGAGTAATGTCTATCACAGCATGGATGTTAGGGGTTCATGGTACCTCCCGCCTCTCCTTTTTTCTTTCTTTTTTTTTTTTTTTTGAATTTTGCTGTGTACACAAAAGGCTTACTACCTAAATGTGAATAGTATTGCTTTTGTTGCTTTCTTCCAATATCTCAAAAAAACTGGATTGGGGAACAAGGCTTGGATCTGGAATTTTATGAGGGACTTTCTACTCCCTAACCATTGAATTGGATATAAGTTTTGTATTGTGGGTCCATCCTCACTTTATCATTCAGTCATGGGCAAATAGGCAATAAACCCCAGGGCTGGACATAGGTAGTGAAAAGCGTGATAGGAAGTGAGGGGCCAACTTCTTGCCTTTAGGCATAATAGCCCTGTTCACCAGTAAAACATGAATGTCAGAAATGTCAATGTCAAGGGATGTCAGTTCTGACCAGTCCAATTAGTCATCCCTTCTTCAATGCTAAAATGATCATTTGCAAACAGATTTTCTCAGCATATATGTAATTATCTATACTTAGTAATGGAAAAGCTGTAAATGCCATTGAAGTAAAATCTGGAATATTATACGCTGTTGGATGGATAATAGGATTTGATGAGTTTTTTTGAAGATTTTATTTATATGAGAGAGAAAGAGAGAGACAGAGAAAGAGAGAGTGAGCACAAGCAGGGAGAGAGGCAGGGAGAGGGAGAAACAGACTCCCCGCTGAGCAGGGAGCCCGACGTGGGGCTTGATCCCAGGACCCTGAGATCACCACCTGAGCGGAAGGCAGATGCTTAACCATCTGAGCCACCCAGGCGCCCCTGGATTTGATGATTTAAATTGTCTTCCAACCCGGAGAATCTATGTTCCTTTTATCTTTGACATTCATTTCACCTAAAATTATTTAATGTCTTTGGGATTTGGTGGGTCTGGACCAAGGAGTATTCTAATTCATGGAAAGGGAATGAATTTATGGGGAAATACTGTTGCTCTGAAGTTTGTTTTCTTTCACTCAATATTTGACCTTGTTGCAGGATAGGGGTAGACTGGTGCAAACTGTAACCAAACACTGTAGATAGCAATGTACATGCATGAACACTGAAGAAGCTTTTGCTCAGTGAGAAGCTATGAGCTATAACTGTCAGATAATGCTGATTGTGATTTTGGAGAATAATCTAAAATAGACAAAACTTGATCTTTTGCCTGAAATATACAAAGCTAGATACTAATTCTTAAAATATAGCATGTTTAGTTAAGATTGGGGATAAATGATCTCATTGATTGCTGTGTACTTAGCAAATAATTTCAGATGTAGTAAGACATGAATACAGTAGGAAAGAGTGCTTAGTCTTGCCTTGAAGATGTATAGCAATCACATTTCTTCTTGCTTATTTATTTGTTTATTTATAACTGTTCTATTTAGGCTAGATTGATGGGCACTGAAGGAATCATGAGCGGTGGAGGGGTGAGCTAAAGTGCCAATCCAACCTTTGGTGTGTGCTTTTGTTTTTACTGAGAATTATTTTCAGTCATTATGTTTCAAAGTTCATTTTAATTTTATGTATTATAGCAACAGTTGATATTTTTCTGGTACCACTAATTCAGTGTTTCATGAAAGCAATTCTAGGTTTGTTGGTCATATTACTGTAAATAGACTGATACAGAGCACAGTGAAAATGCTAAAACTACATACATTGTGGCTTAAACCTGTAATAACAGTATTTTGTAGAAATATGTAAAATGTTACATACCTTTTAAAATTAAGTTAAGAAAAAATATCTTATTTATTTAGCAATTTTGAGTTAACGGAATTAAATAGATCAACACATTCACTGTTGGAGAATTATATACAACCTTGTAAAGTTTTAAGCTCTTCCTATTTTTTGAAAAATGTTCATGTAAGAAATATTTTTCAGAAAAATGGAAAACTCTTTGGCTCATTATATGTTGTTGTATATTGTCCCTCATGGCCTTATCTAATTTTTTTCTGGATGACTCCATTGAAATTGCTTCAGCAAACTTGCCAGGTAAGAACTTTGCATAGATTGATGATAACCTATAAAGAAAAGTTCTTTAGTAGACATATCTATGCTCTTTTCTTTTATTTAATTAAAAAATATCTTTCTATTATGAAGTATAGCACTCACAGGGACAAGGGCAAAAAACATCAAAGTATAGTATAATGAACTGTTAGAAAGCTGTAACATGTCCTAGGTCAAAAATTAGAACATCAACGGCTTTCAAGAAGCTGCTCCTCCCAGATATTCCCTGTGTTAGCTAGAGGATATCACTATCCTGACTTTTGTGATCAACTTGCCCTTGCTTTTCTTTATTGTTTAACCACATATGTCTGCTTTCCTGGACAATATAGTTTTTGAAATTTATGTAAATGGAACTACACTGCATATGTAATATTTTTGTGCCTTGTTCTTTTTTATTCAGTATCATATTTAAAATTTATTGATCTTTTACTTCATTTTGAGAGATTTTAATTGTCTTCCATGTGAAATAATTGTCAGGATTGACTGGAATTTATTCTTATGTATCATTAGCAGGTATTTGTTTCACTTCAAGTTTTGGTCCTCTAGGTGATTGTTTTAATGTACAATTACATATAGACTCTCATTTACTTGCCATGATCCTGATTCATTTGTAGAGGATTTTTGATTGCTATTTTTTCTAGCTCTTGGATTATCATATAAATTTATAGAGTGAAAAGATCTTGAACAGAAGGGAAAGAAATAGATGTTGCCCTTTGAAATGATTGAATAAACTTACTAGAGAAGCATATGGTATGAAGTATGGCATGAAAGGAGTTGACTGATAACAACAAGGTTTCAGGGAATAGGGTGTCTGTTTAGTTTCGAAAGGAGAATCAAGAAAGGAAGAAAAACAGTTGGCATCTTTATGTTTAGTAACCTTTTAGCTTTTTTTGCTTAGAAAATTCAGCGTTCTGCCAAAACAGCTGCAAATTTATGACAGTCCTAGAGAAATAAGTAATTGTGACTGAAGGATTTTTTTACCTAGAATCCTTTTATATAAGGTATGTGATTATGTTTGGAGCCTAAGTGTATATCTTATGGAAAAAAGAAAAGTAAGAGCAGGTTTTTATTTTTTCTTTTTAACTAGGACAGTCCTATTGTTGACAGCAGGTTGAGTCCACAAATCCACAAATATTTCGCCCTACATATTTTGAGATGCTGCCTGTGGAGTCCCAGCATAAAGATTTGGCTGACAATTTGTTCAATCAAGTGAGTGATGAAAACAATATTGGAAATTCAGTTGGAGAAGAAGGGTAAAATAAAACATGAGATTCCATTAAAATAAAGTTATTGTTGTTTTTTATTAGAGAGAGAGAGTGTGCAGGAGTGGGGGAAGGGACAGAGGGAGAGGATCTCAACAGACTCTGTGCTGAGTGCAGAACCTGATGTAGAACTTGATCTCATGACCCTGAGATCATGACCTGAGCTGAAATCAAGAGTTGGACGCTCAACTGACTGAGCCACCCTGGTGCCCCCAAATAAAGTTATTGTTAATTAAATTCCAACTTTCTCTCTTTATTCTCTGCTTTTATAAGTGGAACTACCATCCACCCAGTCCCTCAAGTCAGAAATAAGGAGTCATTCTAGACTTACCTTCTTTAGTTTATGTACTACCAACTATCAAAATCTATTGCTTCTTTCTCATAAACATTAGCATACCTCCTTCATGTTCTCCATTGCTACTACCTCAGTTTTGGGAAGCATTTCTCATCTAGTTGCTTGCAATTTTTATTTATTTATTTTTGCCTCCTTTCAAAAGATCCTTTATCTTAGGTATTTTCAGAGGGAAAATTCTTTTTTTTTTTTTTTTGAAAGATTTTATTTATTTATTTGAGAATGAGAGAGACAGAGAGCACACGAGAGGGGGGAGGGTCAGAGGGAGAAGCAGGCTCCCCGCCGAGCAGGGAGCCCGATGTGGGACTCGATCCCGGGACTCCAGGATCATGACCTGAGCCGAAGGCAGTCGCTTAACCAACTGAGCCACCCAGGCGCCCGAAAATTCTTTTTTTTAATTGAATTTTAATTGACACACAATATTATATTAGTTTCAGATGTACAAGATAGCGATTCAATATTTCAATACATTACAAAATGATCACTATGATATATCTAGTTACCATCTGTCCACCATATGAAGTTATTACAATATTATTGGCTATATTCCCGTATGCTGTATATTACATCCTGGTGACTTATTTTATAACTGGAAGTTTGTACCTCTTAATCCCCTTCACCTATTTTGCCTATCCCCCATCCCCTTCTCCTCTGGCAACCTGTTTGTTCTCTGTATTATGAGTATATTTCTGTTTTGTTAGTTCATTTGTTTTTAAGTTACATATATAAGAGAAATATATGATATTTGTCTTTGACTTATTTCACTTAGCATATTATCCTCTAGGTCCATCCATATTGTCACAAATGACAAGATTTCATTCTTTTTTATGACTTATATTTTATATAATATATATTTATGTATATATACACATATACACAAACAGGTTTTAACACAGGGTGGTCAGAACATGCTTTCTGGTGCTAGCAGGCTAGAGGATGAGCACCAACAATGACACCCACTGTCAGCAACAATTAGGATGAGATGGCAAAATTGGCATCCTCTAGCACTTCTGTCCCAGATAAAGTCTCTGTAGGTTCCTGCCTCTTTGGCATCCACTTTAAAATTAATAAGTTTGTCCCCCTTACTTATGGTCTAGGTGTTCAATCTGTTGCTTTTGTGCTGGATCTCAGGGTGAGTGAGTTTCCTCATTGGCCCTTTAAGAGTGGGATCTCCATTCTCTACAGTTCGATGATTCTCCTGGTCTTATTCCCTATAGATTTTCAAAACCAGATGTTTTGGGTCTTGTCCTTCTGGTGCCAGCCCTCAGGATTGGGGTCCCTGGTGTGGGGCACAATCTCTTCATTCTTGGAGGGAGTGTTTCATATTTTTGGGATCCATCTCACTTGTGGGGGTCACTTCAGCTGGGGTGGGTCCTGACAAGGCTGTGTCTCTAACTCTTTTACCTTTCTCCATGCTTCTCTTTTGTCTTTTGTTGTGGAGGTGCTGTTTATCTAGTTCTCAGTTTCTTTTCATAGGAAAATTCTTCCATATTTATCTGTAAATTTGTTGTGTCTATGGGAGGAGGTGAGTTCTGGTTCTTCCTATGTTGCCATCTTGAACCCAGTCTTGGAGGGAAGATTCCGAACTAATCTTAGCTTGACACTTTTTTGTTTAAAATCAGTGTTTCCTGTTTAAATTCCCTCTTCACCTTCAGGATAAAGTCCAAGTTTGATCTCCTCAGCTGTAAAAACAAGACTCATCCCTTGTCACTTCCCCCCATACACGCGTCAGCCATATCAAAGGACATGTACCATGATCTTTCTTGCCTTAGTGCTATTATACATCGCCTTTAATTTAAACATCCTATCACTCTCTTTCACTTGGCTAATTCTCACTCATCATTTAAGATTGAAATCAAGTGACTTTAGGGAACTTTCTTCTAACCATTCAGTTTGTCTTAGGAGCACCTGCTTTGCATTTTACATTTCCTATGCTTAAGTCCATTATGGAGCTTTCCATAATATAACTGTGTGTTCCTCATGTCTGTCTCTGTGACTTGTCTTAGCTTCTAGAGGTCAGCCTGTATGCCAAGTGTTAGGACCGATATGGGATATAGTGGATACTCACTATATGCATGCAGGGGTCTGGTGAATGCGTGGAAGCAGAACCATCCCCAAGCATGAGGAAAAGACCTTCCCAGCCAGAGAGCTGTGTGCCTTTGAGCCCTTTTGGAGAACAGCCTCACTTCGTATTATCCCAACTCACAGAAACTTTACTGATCATTTATTTTTTCCTTTTTTTCTCTTTTCTTCTATCCCTTTCTGGTTCTATTTAATTTACTAAGTGGATCCCTTGCTCAGGCAGTTGTAATTGAAATTGTTATTGAAATTCTTAAAGCATTTGGAAATGACCCATGTTTTATACATGACATGCTCAAGCATTGAAATGTGTTCACATATGATGTTACCTTTATTGCAGAAAATATTTTAACATTATCATATAAATCACTACCACTTACATTGTAATTTCATCATTTCTTAAATCAATATCTAGAGCCATACAACATTTTAAGATCTTCTTTTCATATTTTTCAATGCTGGATTATTATAAAGAATGAAACTTGTGCTTTGATTTATAAGAACCAGAAAACAGTCTCTAGAAATTGGTGTTGGAATTTCTCACATAGAAATTTGCTTTCCTCTTCATACAAATATTTCTCTTCTACTTTCTTTATATTATAGTGGAATGTCACTTTTGTTGCATGCTTACATGCTACTTGTTTTGATTTAGAAATTTTTTTTCTAAAAACAAAAAATATTAAGATCTTATTAAAAGCTAAAATTAGATTTGTTTGGTTTTTTTAATTAGCTTTACCTAAAATTATTAGTAGCAAGCAAAAATTCATACAAAATACTTTAGAGAGCTCAAATTAAAATCATGTTTATATTCTGTCAAAGACCATGATCTGTTCTTTGAGAATCTTCTGTTGTTTTGCTTAACTCTGCTAGTACATTTTATATTTTGCCTAAACTAAATTGTTTTAACATTAGGTGGTACTCCCATTAGACTGGTTGCGAGATTAAGTTTACACATGTTTCAGCAAGATACTTCCTCTTTGGTCCTATCAAGAAAATCTCATGTATAATCTTTGAAATATTTTCAAGAGTATTATCACCAAAAGCACGATTGTGGCTATGTCTTCTTGGAACAAATTTATATTGTGTGCTGTACATGGCCAATAGAATGCTCCTGGAATTTTGGCCCAAATTCTGGCTTATATGAATTTTCTTTATCAACCATCTTAGCACAACTATCCTAGGCTTGCCCTGGACAATATTTTGAATCAGTGACTAAAACGGAAGTCCATTTATTTTCTTTACCTAAGTTGCAGTTTGTACTTTTTTTAAATTAAGTTTTTAATTTTAATTTCAGTATAGCTAACATACAGTGTTGTATTAATTTCAGGTGTACAATAAAGTGATTCAACAATTCTGTATATTACTCAGTGCTCATCATGATACATGTATTCTTTAATCCCCATCACCTATTTCACTCATCCCCATAACCACCTCCCCTCTGGTAACCATCAGTTTGTTCTCTAGTTAGGAGTCTGTTTCTTGGTTAGCCTCTCTCTCTGTCCCTTTTTTCCCCCTGTGCTTGTTTGTTTTGTTTCTTAAATGTCACATGAGTGAAATCATATGGTATTTGTCTTTCTCTGGCTTATTTTGCTTAGCATTATACTGTCTAGCTCTATCCATGTCATTGCAAATGACAAGATTCCATTCTTTTTTTTTTCTTAAAGATTTTATTTATTTGACAGCGAGAGAGGGAACACAAGCAGGGGAAGTAGGAGAGGGAGAAGCAGGCTTCCCGCCAAGCAGGGAGCCCGATGTGGGGCTCGATCCCAGGACCCTGGGACCATGACCTGAGCTGAAGGCAGATGCATAATGACTGAGCCACCCAGGTGCCCTGATTCCATTCTTTTTTATGGCTGAATAATATTCCATTACACACACACACACACAACATCTCTTTTTTATCCATTCATCTATCAGTGGACACTTGGTCTGTTTCCATAATTTGGCCATTATGCTGCAGTAAACATAGGGGTGCATGTATCTGTTTGAATTAGTGTTTTTGTATTTTTTTGTAGTGTGATTACTGGATCATAGGGTAGTTCTATTTATAGATTTTTGAGGAACCTCCATACTGTTTTCCATAGTGGCTGCACCAGTTTGCATTTTTACCAGCAGTGCAAGGGGGTTCCTTTTTCTCTACATCCTCACTGACACTTGTTTCTTATGTTTTTGATTTTAGCCATTCTGACTGGTGTGAGGTGATATCCCATTGTAGTTTTGATTTGCATTTCCTTGATAATGAGTGATGATGATGAGCATCTTTTCATGTATCTATTGGCCATCTGGATGTCTTCTTTGGAGAACTGTCTGTTCATGTCTTCTGCCCATTTTTAATTTGATTATTTGTTTTTTCGTTGTTGAGGTGTATAAGTTCTTTATTATGTTTTGGATACTAACCCTTTATTGGATATGTCATTTGCAAATATCTTCTCCCATTCAGTAGGTTGCCTTTTGGTTTTGTTGATTGTTTCCTTTGCTGTGCAGAAGCTTTTTATTTTGATTTAGTCCAAATAGTTTATTTTTGCTTTTATTTCCCTTGCCTCAGGAGACATATCTAGAAAGAAATTGCTATGGCTGATGTCAGAGAAGTTACCGCCTATGTTCTCGCAGGATTTTTATGGTTTCAGTTTTCACATTTAGGTCTTTAATCCATTTTGAGTTTATTTTTGTGTTTGGTGTAAGAAAATGATCCAGTTTCATTCTTTTGCATATAGCTGTCCAGTTTTTCCAGCACCATTTGTTGAAAAGACTGTCTTTTTCCCATTGGTTATTATTTCCTGTTTTGTTGAAGATTAAGTGACCATATAATTGTGGGATTATTTCTGGGTTTTCTATTCTATTCTGTTGATCTCTGTGTCTGTTTTTGTGCCAGTACCATACTGTTTTTTTTTGTTGTTGTTGTTGTTTGTTTGTTTTGTTTTAGATTTTATTTATTTATTTGACAAAGAGAGACACAGCGAGAGAGGGAACACAAGCAGGGGGAGTGGGAGAGGGAGAAGCAGGCTTCCCGCGGAGCAGGGAGCCCAATGTAGGGCTCGATCTCAGGACCCTGGGATCATGACCTGAGCCGAAGGCAGACACCTAACGACTGAGCCACCCTGGCACCCTCATACCATACTGTTTTGATTACTACAGCTTTGTAGTATAATTTGAAGTCTGGAATTGTGATAGCTCCAACTTTGTTTTTCTTTTCAAGGTTGCTTTGGCAATTTGGGGTCTTTTGTGGTTCCATATAAATTTTAGGATTGTTTGTTCTAGTTCTTTGAAAAATGCTGTTGGTATTTTGATAGGGATTACTTTTTTTTTTAAGATTTTATTTATTTATTTTAGAGATAGAACATGAGTGAGGGAGTAGGGGGAAGGGCAGAGGGGGAGGGAGAGGGACAAGCAGAATCCACGCTGAGAATGTAGCCTGAAGGGGGGCTCAGTCCCACAATGCTGAGATCATGACCTGAGCCAAAACAAAGAGTCAGACGCTTAACCAGTGGAGCCACCCAGGCGCCTGATAGGGATTGCTTTGAATGTATATATTGCTTTGGGTAGTATAGACATTTTAACAATATTTGTTCTTCTAATCCATGAGCATGGAATGTCTTTCCATTTCTTTGTATCGTCTTCAGTTTCTTTCATCAGTATTTTACAGTTTTCAGAGTACAGGCCTTTTACCTCTTTAATTAATTTATTCATAGGTATCTTATTATTTTTAGTGCAATTGTAAATGGGATTGTTTTCTTAATTTCTTTCCTGCTGCTTCATTGTTAGTGTATAGAAATGCAACAGATTTCTGTACATTGATTTTGTATCCTGTTATTTTACTGAATTCATTTATGAGTTCTAGTAGTTTTGGTGGAGTCCTTAGGGTTTTCTATATAGAGTATCATGTCATCTGCACAGAGTGAAAGATTTACTTGTTCCTTACCAATTTGGATGCCTTTTATTTCTTTTTGTTGTCTGATTGCTGTGGCTAGGAGTTCCAGTACTTTGTTGAATAAAAGTGATGAGAGTGGACATCCTTGTCTTATACTTGACTTTAGGGGGAAAGCCTTCAGTTTTTCACCATCGAGTATGATGTTGGCTGTTTTTTGATATAAGGGAACCTACTTTGTTGAGGGTTTTTATCATGAATGGATGTTGTACTTCATCAGATGCTTTTTCTGCATCTATTGAAATGATCAAATGGTTTCTATTCTTTCTCTTGCTGATGTGATGTATCACATTGATTGATCTGAGAATACTGAACCACACTTGCATCTGAGGAATAAATCTCACTTGATCATGATGAATGCTCTTTTAAGATGTATTGTTGGATTTGGTTTGCTAGTATTTTGTTGAGGAATTTGCATCTATCTTCATCAGAGATATTGGCCTGTAGTTCTCTTTATTGTGTTCTTTTTATCTGGTTGTGGTATCAGAGTACTTCTGGCTTTATAGAATGATTTTGGAAGTATTTCTTCATCTTCTATTTTTTGGAGTAGTTTGAGAAGAATAGGTGTTAACTCTTTTTTTTTTTTTTAAGATTCTATTTATTTATTTGACAGACAGAGAGAGACAGCAAGAGAGGAAACACAAGCAGCGGGGAGAGGGAGAGGGAGAAGCAGGCTTCCTGCTGAGCAGGGAACTTGATGCGGGGCTCAGTGCGGGGCTCGATCCCAGTACCCTGGGACCATGACCTGAGCTGAAGGCAGACGCTTAATGACTGAGCCACCCAGGTGCCCCAGGTGTTAACTCTTCTTTAAATGTTTGGTAGAATTCACCTGTGAAGCCATCTGATCCTGGACTTTGGTTTTTTGGGATTTTTTTTGATTACTGATTCAATTTCATTGCTGGTAATTGGTCTTTTCAAATTTTCTTTTTCTTCCTGCTTCAGTTATGGTGGGTTATATGTGTTTAGGAATTTACCTATTTCTTCCAAGTTGTCCAGTTTGTTGACATATAATGTTTCATAATATTCTCTTACACTTGTTTGTATTTCTGTGGTGTTGGTTGTTATTTCTCCTCTTTCATTTGTGATTTTGTTAATTTGAGTCCTCTTTCTCACTCTCCGATGAGTCTGGCTGGAGTTTCATCAATTTCGTTGATCTTTCAAAGAACCAGCTCTTGGTTTCATTGGTCTGCTCTATTATTTTTTAGTTTCTATACCATTTATTTCTGTTATAATCTTTATTATTTCCTTCCTTCTGCTGGTTTGGGATTTTGTTTGTTCTTTTTCTAGTTCCTTTAGGTGTAAGGTTAGGTTGTTTATTTGAGATTTTTCTTGCTTCTTGAGGTAAGTCTGTATTGCTGTCAACTTCCCTGTTAGAACCACTTTTATTGCATCCCAAAGATTTTGGACCATCATATTTTCATTTTCATTTGTTTCCATGTTATTTTTGATTTTTTCTTTTATTTTTGGTTGACCCAAAAATTGTTTAGTAGCATGTTATTTAACTTCCATGTATTTGTGCTCTTTTCACACTTTATTCTTATGGTTGATTTCTAGTTTCATAGTGTTGTGGTCAGAAAAGATGCATGGTATGACTTCAGTCCTTTTGAAATCGTTGATACTTGTTTTCTGGCCTAACATGTGATCTACTTTGGAGAACGTTCCACATGCACTTGAAAAGAATGTGTAATCTGCTATTTTAGGATAGAATGTTCTGAATATATCTGTTAAATCCATCTGGTCAGTGTATCATTCAAAGCCACTGTTTTCTTGTTGATTTTCTGTTTGGATGACCTGTCCATCCTTGTAGGTGGTGTGTTAAAGTTCTCTAGTATGATTGTATTACTATTTATTAGTTCCTTTGTGTTTGGGTGCTCCGATGTTGGGTACATAAATATTTACAATTGTTATATCTTCTTGTTGGATTGTCCCCTTTATTATCATATATTGTCCTTCTTTGTCTCTTGTTACAGTCTTTGTTTTAAAATCTGTTTTGTCCGATATAAGTATTGTTGCCCTGGCTTTCTTTTGATATCTGTTTGTATGATAAATGTTTCTCTGTCCCCTCCCTTCACTTTCAGTCTGCACATATCCTTAGGTCTGAAGTAAGTCTCTTGTAGGCAGCATAGAGATGGGTCATGTTTTTTAATCTACTCTGTCACCTTGTATCTTTTGTTGGAGTGTTTAGTCCATTTACATGCCATCGTGGTGTGTTTGGTTGACTGGTCCTCGTCTTATCTCTCATAAGACTTTTAGGATCAAGATATTCCTGGCCAAGAAACAAAAGCAGAATTGTCTCATTCCTAGTGAATTTGGATGAAAACTGGTAAAATCAGGTACAACTCCAAGAGGAGGCATTGGAGAAGAACGAAGCTGGGCTTATAAGGGATTGCACATGAGATGACACACACATTTATGCTGCATGAAGGTCATATGCTTGAATCCAACACTATGTAAACGTCACTACTACCTGAACAATAGGCAAGTTTTATCAGGGAGATGATTTTTCTCTGTTACTATGCTTCTGCACCAGTAGGTTGGTTCAGTAATAACATATTTATGTGAGACCTTTTGTTTGAAAAAAAAAAAAAAGTAATTATTGATAGATATGTATTTATTGCCATTTCGATACTTGTTTTATGGTTGTTTTTGTTGGGGGCTCTCTGTGCCTCCTGAACCTAGATATCTGTTTCCTTACCCAGATAAGGGAAGTGTTCAGATATTATTTCTTCAAATAAATTTTCTGCCCCTTTTACTCTCTCTTTTTTTTCTGGGATCTCTATAATGTGAACATTTGGTAGAGTCACTGAGTTCCCTAAGTCTATTCTCATTTTGCATAATTTTTTCTCTTACTCGCTCAGCTTGATTACTTTCCAATTCTCTGTCTTCCACATCATTAATTCATTCTCTGCTTTCTCTAGCTTGCTATTTATTCCATCAATTGTATTTTTAATTTCAATTGTTGTGCTTTTCATCTCTGATTAGTTTTTTTATCTCTGTGTTAAGGGTCTCACTGATATCCTCCAGTCTTTTCTTAAGTCCAGTAAGTGTCTTTATGATCATTACTTTAAATTCTCTAATGGGTATATTACTTATCTCCCTTTGCTTAGGTCTCTTGCTGTGATTTTGTTCTGTTCTTTCATTTGGGACATATTCCTCTGTCTCCTCATTTTGCTTAACTTTCTGTGTCTGTTTCTATGTTAGGAAAGTCAGCTGCATCTCTTGCTCTTGAAAGTAGGGGGCAGGGCTCTTTTATTTTATTTTATTTTATTTTATTTTATTTTATTTTATTTTATTTTATTATGTTATGTTAATCACCATATATTACATCATTAGTTTTTGATGTAGTGTTCCATGATTCATTGTTTAATCGGAGGGGGAGATGAACCATGAGAGACTATGGGCTCTGAGAAACAAACTGAGGGTTCTAGAGGGGAGGGGGGTGAGGGGATGGGTTAGCCTGGTGTTGGGTATTAAAGAGGGCACGTATTGCATGGAGCACTGGGTATTATATGCAAACAATGAATCATGGGCAGGGCTCTTTTAACAAGGTGGCGCTGGTCCTCTTACACAGGGGGAGTGCAGCCACTGCAGAAGCCCAGCCACCTGGGGCCCCTCTGTGAAGTGTGTGCAGGCAGGGATGCAGTTTTAACGAGGTGCCTGCATCCTCCATAAGAGGTTGGGAGACGGGAGTTCAGGAGATGCAGTGTTGGCAAAGTTTGCACCAGTCTCCTGGGAGAGAAGACCCACAGTGCCAGGACTGAGGTAGGCCTAGTTGGAAGGGTTGGAGCATGGTGTAAAGAAATTAGGTAGTGAATGCCAGCCCTGCCCTGGACCCCATAGGCAGCTGAGTGATTATGCTGGGGGGCAAAGAGAGTGAAAAGGCACTTGCCAGCTCCTTTGTTCCTGGAGTTCCTCAGCTAACTCTGAGATTAGTAATTTAACTCTCCCTTCTGTGTACCCCAGGCATTTTTTCAAATTGCTGCTTGTTGTGCTGTCTCTTTAAGGCAGGAATTCAGCTTCCTATTGCCCTCCAGGCTCTCCCAGAGCCAAGCCGCTGATTTTTAATGCTTCTGGCTTTAATTTCTGCTGGTTATAAGAACTCAAGAAATTCGGCCCCTGTGATTTTCAAAGCCAAGTGCTGTGGGGATTCATTTACCCTGTGTAGGCTCCCCAGTGTGATAGCCTGTTTGTGACCCCTCTGTTCCTGCAGCTCCCTCCCTCCAGTGGCCAGACCCTCCAGTTTAGCTCCCCACTGCATTTCTGCCCTTTATACTCTTTTTAATGTGGCCTCTTCTCTTAGTAGTAGAGTTTGTTCTGCTAGTCTTCATGTTGTTTTCTGGGTTATTTGCACTGATATGAGTGTTACCTAGTTCTATCTGTGGGATGAGGTGAATTTAGCATACTTCTAGTCCACCATTTTCCCAGAAGTGCCCCTACAATTTGTACTTTCTATGAGAGGTATAAAACTGATGACAAGATACAAAATTTGAACTTCAAAAATAGGGCTGTGGGAGTAGACCATGCTGGATGTAGGCCATAAAAGGATGTATTGTATTTAGAGAATTAAAAAATAACAAAATTGGCTAAAAGTACCTTTCATGGTCACCATGCATCAGCAATTCTAATATCATTGATAACATAATCTTCTCTTAGAAAAAAAAGTCTTTTGCTTACCTAAGTCCTAAATAATTCTGCAATTACTATTCAACTTTAATAATATATAATCAAATTAGCATATTTTATTACTTTTCCTTTAGTAAACGTTGCATTCTACATGGAAGTTAATTTCAGAGTTTTCGATTGTACTGTTGGTTCCTGACATACAAGTGGACTTAACTCTGTGCTTTGAGAGTTAGTTATCAATAGTTTGGAATTGTTCAAGCTGCTTTAGGCTCTGTCTCTCCCCACCCCTTCTTTTTTGCCTTCCTACTTTCTTATTAAAATTTGCTCTTGGGAATAATTCTGGAACTCTTTCAAATTAAAGATAAAATGATTGATAAAATTTTGCAATATGCTCAGGGATATTGATACTTTATCAAGTTACACCAAAGGAATGAATATGCTTTTTAGAGTTTCAGATGTCATTTAGCTGGGTGAATAGGGTGGATATTTATAGGAAGAGTAGGGCTCTTCTTCAAGTAACCTTGAACTATAGTGAATTTTACTGCTACCATATCCTCTACTTGCTTTTAAGGATTTTTATGATCATGTGGTTTTCTCTAGCCTTTATATGCATGCTATAGAAGTTATTTTACCTTTTATTTTAAAGGCCATTCTTGTTTGAGCATTAGCAGTGCTGGCATAAGCACAATCCAGGGAAATCTTGGGGACCCAAAGCCTGAGATAGTAAGAATCTACCCTGGGATTCCCTGTGAAAGTGCCCTAATGACTAAAGGTATTTTTTTTTAATTAAAAAGGAGGTATTTATAGAATGCTATCAGAGACACCTAAAGGTCCATAAAGAATGACATTTATATACAATATATTTCAGAGAAAAATCACCCCTTTTCTGTAGCTGAAGTCTTCAAGCTGTAGAAGTTCCATTAAACCCAAAGATATGGTTCATATGGGATAAGTACATGAGGCAATAGAAGACTGTCCTTGTTAGATTCCTTCTCTTCATCTCTTAATAGATTTCAATATCATAGGGAGTCATTGAATTGGAGTTGGGGATCTGTTTATTTTACAATTTACATGGAGAGAAATGGAGAACTTCAAGAATTCTTTGCTTAGGGTACAAATGATTGTATTATATCACTTTTTGATGTTGTAAACTACTTGGTGACTACTTCATTCTTGGAAATATGTAAAATGAATAGTCAACGGGAGGATGCTTGAGTTTTTAGATTTAACATAGAGAAATTGTGTATATTTCTTAACTAGGGACATTATTTCTTCTTTCTGATTTCAGAGAGTAGTTACAAAAGCTCATTGTGTTCATTTTGAGTAATCGGCCCATAATGAGAGAAATCAGCCAGAAACTGCAAGCCAAATGACAGAGATCAAGAGCAAATACTTTAGAATAATGACATCTTTGATAACTCTGTTACACTGGTACCTTTAAACCATGGGAAATCTCTATGGGGAATTAATGAATGATGGGTAATAAGAATTTAAACAAAGAACTTTCAAGAGAAAATCTTTCATGGTAGTTTGGAAACAGAATTAAAGAGACCAAAAGCTAGTCTCTGTGCCAGGTCATATTAATAAAGGCCAAAAGTAGGATCAAAAGGACCAACTATGTGGAGCTCTCTGAGAAACGGGAAGAGAGCCAGCTTCATCAGGGAAGCTATTTGCATTGTAAACTACAAAAATATTGAAAAGTTCGGTTTGAAATGCATAGCGAGACATATATATCTGAGGCTTTTTAAATATCAGTAGAAAAGTAACTACAAACAGTAAATAACCTCCTTAATTTTAAAGAACAAATTGTCTTGTAGTGTTTTTCATAGACCTGTATTTTTCCATGTTAGATGTTATAAATACTACATGTCCTCAAATATTATCTACATATTCAAAATACTAATTAAGAGCCCAAAGTATAAAATTCTTTTTTTAAAAAGATTTATTTATTTATTTGAGAAAGAGATTGAGAGTGTGTGGGTGAGTACGGGGTGGAGGGGCAGAGGCAGAGATAGGGAGAATCTGAAGCAGACTCCTTGCTGAGTGTGGAGCTCGGAAACAGGGTGCGATCCCACCACCCTGAGATCATGACCTGAGAAAAAATCAAGAGTCGGAGACTCAACCGACTGAGCCACGCAGGTGCCCGCCAAGTATAAAATTCTAAGATTGTGATGATGTATTTAAAAAAGTGCTCTAAAATAAATAAATAAATAAATAAATAAATAAATAAATATTCTAGAACATTTAAAGTGTTAGCAGAAAAAAATTTTATTATAGGAGTATATCATTTTAGCTCTTAAATGAATGTTACTATAGAAGTGTGTGAACCCCCAAAAAGTAATAAATTTTTATTGATTCATAAGAATGTTTTATAAATTAAGGACACTAATCTTTGGGGTGTATATGCATTAAAATATTTCTCTATTAATTTTTTTGATAATAGTGGGTATTTATGGATTTAGTACTTTAGCAAGTGCCAAGGACTCTGCTTTATAATAGAACTACAGCAGTGAGCAAGGATCACATCTGTTAATCTCATAGTCGATTCCTTCACTACTACTTTTTTATGAGCCATCCTGGGAAAGTCCTTCCCCATCCCAAGATTTAATGAATATTTACCTATTTTTTCATCTGGTACTTGTATGAATCCAGTTTTTACATTTAATTCTTTGACATGTTGAGAATTTTTTTTTGATATATGGACCACTGAACTTTCAAACAATTTTAGTAGCCTAGCTCTAAATAAAGTGTTATACAATTATAAGTAAAATATTTAGAAATATTTAGAATGTTTAGAATGTTTTGTCTTACCTATTTCTGAATAGTATATGCTAATATTTCTCATTCTCAACCCTCTTCCTCATTTTGTGGTAACAAATTGGTATGGGGTTGTTGGGAGAACTAGTCATTAGGAAACTGGAAAGCATGACTCAGAGCTTAAGTGTACCACAGCTGAAAAATTCCAGCTAGAAAATGTAATTCTCAATACAGAGCTAGAGCATCTTTAAAATGCAGCCACTCCTGAAAAGTTTAGCTAATGTAAATGGTTTTATTAGACATGACGCATGAAGACTAAATTGGATTTCAGTCCTCATCTTGATTTAGTAATCTCATGTGCAAGTTTATGGTGCCTTTTAATGTGATTAAAGATCTAAATTAAACTTAAGTGTTTATTATTTAATGAGACCATTTTAACAGCCAATATAGAGCTCTTTGCTGATCTCAGGGTCATACAATTCAATTGTTGTCTTCCTAAACCAATTTTTTCTTTTAAAAAATGAGAAGTGATTCGACTCTGCAGGGTATATAAGCAAATGCACTTTTCTGCATATTATGTGACATCTCACTAATGTACTTTAATGGTGAAGAGAGAAGGAAGAAAGCACCAAGTTTGAACTAATTAAAAATGTGAGTTTAATTAATAGAAAGAAACATGATAAGACTTAAAACATATCTGATACCCTTGACTTTGAATAGGACATTTAACCTCTGAATCTTAGTTTCTACATATATAGAGTGGTGATCATACCAGTTTCCTGGACTACCAGTCCTTTGATAAATAAATAAGATAATGCATATGATGGTCTTTTCAAACTACAAGATGTATGCACATTTACTATTGATACTATTAATTTAAATATAGACAGTAACCGAAATGAACATTATGCATTATGTGTCTGCCTTAAAGAACAGATAACTCATGTGATTACAAATGCATTTGAGTACAGTCAGAGTTTTACAAAGTCTGGCTTTCTAAACAGGCCAAAAATTTCTCCTTTAATTCTAATTATTCTAACATGTCTTTGAACTAAGTCACCAACTTTATGAGAAGTTTAAATGTGACATCAAGAAATATTAGCACATGGTATTTCAGTCATTATATGCACAGCAATTAGCATAAAAACTCAATCCTCTCATTTATGTGTCTGATTGTATTTGGTAACTTTGTTTCTGTTCACTTTGTTATTTGTAACTTAGGTTTAAGTAATGAGCAATCTCTTAATTTTTCTATTGAATACTTTCCCATGAAATAAACCATGCTTCTATTTATGAAATTCATGAAAACAGAAGAAAACGTGCAACTCTCAGTCAATTTTGAGTGCAGATGTATTCTTTGCAATTGGTTTTGTTGCACAGTATCTCTGAAATTTTAGGCAAGATAGTTTTAAATGCTTTGTGCCTTAATTTCTTCATCTTAAGGAATGAGGGTAGTAATAAGACCTACTGCACTGGAGTGTTGATAGGACTAAATTATATATTTAGAATATAGACTGGGAAAGAGTAAGCATTCAATAATTTTATTCTTTATTTTTTTATCTTGATTTCCAAAACTGTTAAAAGTTTAAGAACTTTATAAGTTGCTTTGTGTGTGGCCTGTGTAATTTTGAATGCGTAACAAAAGAATGTGCTAATCTTTGGATGAAGCTAATACAAAGTTTCAACCTCAGTGTATACATACATAGGTTAAAGAGGTCTTTAATGAATTATTGATTGTTAGCTGAGCAAGTAAATAACTATAATTTCTGCATATTTACTTATTTGGGGAAAAGCAGATATATTTTATTAGTTTATACTTATTTATCCCAACCATCTCTCTGTTGGTATGCATCTCAGTCAGTCAACAAGAACAGTACAGTTGCCCCTTGAACAACGTGGGGGTTAGGAACCCCAATCCCCATGCAGTCGGAAATCTGTGTATAATTTTTGACTCCCCCCAGATCGAACTGCTAATAGCCTACTCTTAAGAAGCCTTATCAACAACATAAACACTTAACACATATTTTGAATGTTATATGTATTATATACTGTATTCTTACAGTAAAGTAAGCTGGAGAAAAGAAAATGTTATTAAGAAAACTGTAAAGAAAAGATAATACATTTATAGTACCACGCTGTAAAAAATCCATGTATAAGTGGACCTGCATAGCTCAAGCCCATGTTGCTTAAGGGTCAACTATATTTGCTATTTCTTATTGTGTATGAAGTCCACTCCTAGGTGTTCAGATAAGGCAAGAATCAGGCTACTCCTAGGGGCATGTATGTAATTCAGAAGAAGAAAACACCGTTCTTGAGCTACAAGCAGTGTACAACTTACCTGGAGAGACATTACTTATTCTTAAACTGTATGCTGTGGTGTCTTGGTAATTCATAGAAAGAAAAGATGAGTGTAAACTGGACTCGTCAGGAATGTGCCTTGGAGGAACTGCCATTTGAACTGTGTTTTCACTGAAATACAGACATACAATGTATTAGTCTCCCAGGACTCTGATATCAAAGTACCAGAAATGGGGTGAGCTAAAACAACAGAAACTTACTCTCTTCTGGTTTGGAAGGCCAGAAGTCCTAAATCACCATGTCAGCAGGGTTGATACAATGGGGAATCCGAAGGAGAATCTGTTGCACCCCTCTTTCCTAGCTTCTAGTGGCTCCCAGCGATCCTGTCATTCCAAGCTTGTAGCTGCATTAATTCCAGTCTCTGCCTCTGTCTTTACATGGCCTATTTCCCTGTGAGTGTGTCATCTTCTCTTCTTATAAGTACACTGGTCATACTGGATCAGGTGCCCCCTGATCCTAACCAGTATGATGGATTAGGGTACACCTCATCTAGTATGATCTCTTAATTTGATGACATCCACGAAGAACTTATTTCCAAATAAGGTCTCATTCACAAGCACTGGGGGTAAGAATTTGAATGTATCTTTTTTTGTTGTTGGGGGTGTGTAAGGTGGGGGTGTCGGGGTGGGGGACACAATACAACCCACAACATGCAGAGAGAAGAAGAGAGAATATCCTAGGCCAGAAAGATAGTATGAATATAGGCAAAAAATTTTAAAATTTCCCTAATTGTTTCTGTTGTTTACTGGAATTTGACACCTTTTTATGGTGTCTGGGACATTAACAAATTTGAGTGCTTTCTTTTAAAGGAAAATACTGAAATTTATTTTATATTTAAATCTTGCCGTATAATTGTTTTTGTTTGTTTTTTGCACCAGGATATGATTTAGATGAGATTTTATTATATTTGAATACTGTAAAATTGTCAGGTAATTCTTACTTAGAATAAGACTAACAACAAAACTGAAACAACTCCATTATTTTGCACAGTGTTTCCAGGGCTAGCATTTCCTTATATTTTGGGACATAATTTTGATTGAATTTTTTGATCTGTTCTTCCTATTTCTCTATTAGCAGAGGTTTCTTGATAAAACAAAGCAAATGAGCTTCTAAACATCCCAGGAGAAAAATCTAATCTGAAGAACTAAGTTATCAAAAGAGCAAGCATTATAAAAACTGCATTGAAACTGACAACTAATGTCTAGTCAGAATGAAAGCAAGAACTTGGGAATTCTGTACACTTCGAATTGGAAAATCAATGACAAAATGGCTTAATTTGACTGGATGTGTCAGTTATCTAGTTATTTCTCCTTATTTACAATAGTAAAATGACACCATAGGATTGTGGGTACATCTCTTTCCTTCTATCTAGGTTATAATTGCAGGATAATTTGTCCACACCCCCTTAAAAGATAGTGTGAACCATTGGAAAAACTGAACATGGAAGGAAACAATAGTTAAGTCAATGTATGACTTTGTCTAGCTTTTTGTGTATAACAAACATTTACATCAGGTAATCATATTTCATGAGCTCTGCAATCACAGAAATAAGCCCATATTTCATGAGCTTCTGCAATCATAGAAATGCATTTTTATTTTCTTTAGGCAGTTTAAACCTTTCTTACATAATTGAAAACCTTCAATCAATGCATTTAAGGCCATCTATGAATAATAATCTAATTAAGGAGGAAAATGAGCAGTTAATAAAGGTCAATGAAACAATTAAGTATTCAGTTTTACTCTTGAAGAAGTAATACAATTCCTTTTTATAGAATATGGAGCAAATCATAACAAAAATATTAATTATCATCAAACAGCTAAAGGAAAAAATACACTAGGTCTTTGATATATCAAGAGTACATCAATATGCTAATCAGAATAGATCAACCCAAATGAAATAAATTTAGAGAAAAAAATCAAAGATAGACTTTATTAGACTGTTTGGAAAGAAAGAATTTAAAAATGAAATCCCCTTTATCTATGGAGTGAACAGATATTGTAACTTTCTGTTCCAAGCAACAAACTAAATTAATGGAAAATATCTGCACCCTTTACTAAGACAAGACATTTTACTAGGTGCAATAGCTTCCCCAACTTCACTTTATCTTATTCCCATATATCCATAATTTACATGGAAAGCACTTTGAAAAACAATCTGCAAAGAATGAGCTTCTTAGATTACTGTCTTGTCTCCCTGTGAAAAATGTAATCATCCATAGCAGAACCACTTCTGTCTACAATTCAGTCATTAGAGCTGGAAGGTCTTAAGCCAAGGGCAAACAGTTTTTTTTTTTTCTTTTTTCTTTTTTAAATATCAACCATCTAAGTTCTCATCACTTTTGATTAATATGATATGTGCACATGGAAAAATATCTATGGGCATATTTAGATAGACAGTGACCTAAACCCTGTTATGGTCTGTCTTTGCTACATAAAACCAGGCATTGACTTTGGGCATGTGTTTGATGCATTTGTAAGCATGGGTGGTTATAACAGAAGATCTCCAATAATGAGAAACTCTTCAGCACAGAATTATCAATCCTTCACAGACTTTTAAACATAGGTACAAGTTACCTACACTTTTGGGTTACTGTTGAATTTTTTAGGTTTCAGACAATGGAAGGCTACTTGAAATGAAGTGTACTTCAAGTTTTTTTTTAAGCTTAACTACTTTGAGAAATTGCCAAAAACAAGGAGTAGTTAATAATTTGAATCTTAGAATTTGTCAACACTAACTTAAAAACCACAGAGGTGATATTATGGGTGTGTGTGTGTGTGTGTGAGGGCGGTGGGGGGAGGAGGAGAGTTGTGATAAAATGTTGGGATAGTGCACAAAATCTTGAAAAATCCATCAGTACCCCACCCCCACTCCTTGTCCCATCCCCCTCCTGCCCAGATACACTATAGTATAGAGTATCTTTGATAGACCTTTTACCTTTTGCCTGGAGTCTGATTTTGCTATTACTTACTCTTTTTACCTTCACTTTTTTTTTTTTAAAGATTTTATTTATTTGACAGAGAGAGACACAGTGAGAGAGGGAACACAAGCAGGGGGAGTGAGAGAGGGAGAAGCAGGCCTCCCGCTGAGCAGGGAGTCCGATGCGGGGCTGGATCCCAGGACCCTGGGATCATGACCTGAGCCGAAGGCAGACGCTTAACGACTGAGCCACCCAGGCGCCCCTCTTTCTACCTTCACTTGTTCCATAAATCTCTCTTCTGTGTCTTTTATTTATCTTCTGTTTTCTTGTTCTCACATCATCATTTACTAGTTGTCCTCCCATTTAACATTTACTATATATAGCCTCTTGAACATGTCAGAGTAAAGCACTAAGTAAATCTTGTAAGCAGCCCTTTGGTATGTGCAAAGAAAAAAAAAGATTCTGGATTATAATTTTTTCTCTGAAGTTGAAATTTCTAAATTTAGGGCACATAAAATATTATATAAACATGTAATTGTTATTCATGTGATACACTCCTCACACTTTGTATTTAACAAAGGAATTATTGCCAGTGATTTTATTTGGTATAGACAAATCTCTTCAGTCACTGATTTTATAAAACCAGACTAGAGTGCTCTTATTATTTGCTAGAATTGTTATTTTTTTAGAAAAACTCTAATCATGACATGCTTTATAATGGTTTCTTGGGTAATGAGTAAAAAAATGAGACAGAAAACAAATGTGAGAGTGCTCATTCAAAAGTAAATCTTTCAGTGGTTTTACTATGGGACATCTGAAATCTGTTTCTTTGCTATCTCATGTCTATACCACAAATACCTGGCCGATTTGGAACCCTCATGACTACCAAAACTAGATTTTTGATGCATAGAAAGTTTTGCTGGATCCTTACATTCATATATCCAACTGCCTGCTTGACATATCAGCCTGGTTATTTAGAAAGATAGTGAACTAAACAGGACAAAACCAAACCCTCTTGATTCCCCACCCACTCAATCCATCTACCGATACTGCTCTTTTCCCAGGCTTCTTTATGTCAGTAAATGGCACCAGCAATTACCAACTTGCTTAAGCCAAAAATCTAGGTGTTATCTTAGATTTTTCTGACCCCTTCTTCATGTCCATTCTTTAAGACTTTCTTGCCTATTTTACCTCCAGAGTATATCCTGAGTCAACCCCATTCTCTCCATTTGTGCTACGGCCTGCCATAGACTACTGCACCACCATTTCCTGCCTGGACTACTGTAATGCTCTTCTAACAGGTCTCCCCTCTTCCACCCTGGACCCCTTACTGTCCATAGTCATGTTTTTTTAAAAAAACATAGATCCCACTATATTCCTTCTCTGTTTAAAATCCTCCTATAGTTTCTCATTGCTACTAGAAAAAACCCCTTATTCCTTACCCTGGTTTACATGTTCTGGAAATGGCCTACCTCACCAACTACAACTCACACCATTTTACTCCTTGCCCACTACTTTTTAATTAAATGGGTTTTTCCATTTCTTTTTTACATGCTAATCCTGGTCCTTCTTTAGGCCTTTTTGCAAGACAGTGCTGTACCTGAAATGATCATCCCCTGATCTCTACATAGTACCGGCTCCATCTAATCATTCAGAAGTTAGTTTAAATATTACCTTCTCCAAAACGCTCTCCCTGAGCAGTTTGAAATAGCCACCTAGTCATTCATTCATACTGCAGAGACTAACTAGGGTGTAGTGGTTCCTACCCAAGCAATTAGCTAAGTCAGGTCAAAGTCCAGCCTTCCAGCTAGTAACTCAGAATTTTAGAGCATCATGATAAAATTCAGTGAGAGTGGCTAATCCTTACTCTGGAGTGAAATTTGATTAGTGTTGATCAGTTTAATGATAACTCCATTGTCTTTGCCAGTGTTTGGCTTAGGTGTGAGGAGATGACATCGTCTGAGTCAATGAGGGAGGCATGAGGTAAGGTCTTCTGAGTGTTTCTGAGACTATTTTTGTCATTCTTACCAACTATATGAATAGGGGTCTTGTCTTATTTCAGCTGTTTGTGGTCATAAAAGACTTTATGACAAATATATTTGATTGAGATAACAAGAATACAAATTCATTCCTCCCAGATTAACAAATGATTGCAGAGTTCTTCACATATAAAAAGTCTCAGAATATTCATTCATTCACTCTTTCAAGAATTAATGAGCATTTAGAATGAGTCACATTTCATTGATTCACCTATTGGACATAACAACAAGCTAAGTTATTGAGATAACTTTTAAAATGTGAAGTTAAAGTACTAATTAGTGGAATGAGTATTTAGCAATGACCTTGAAGAAGGAAATATACTTGCCAAGCTTCAGGGTTCCTGAAGGACCTTCTTAGAAGTAGTTTCAACTACTTTCCTTCTCAAAGGAGATAAATTCAAACTTGGGAAATTATTGTAATTTCTTTGGTTAGTGTCTGAAATTTTAAAATCATGCTAATTTGCAGAATTAGCAAATGTGGATTTAATGATCTTATCTTCTGAGAGATAATTTGCCTCTGGTCAGTTTCTGTCACAGTTAATCAGCATGTTTTGTGCTGTTTTCTAATATATAAACATGGTTTCCCACTATTGTACGGGGCATGAAATATTAATAAGCACATAGGCACCAGTGGATGGGTAGACCTTATAGGTAGAGTCCATTACTTAGAGACAAGTGGGAAAGCTTTACAAATTCTGCTGGTTTCAATTTTTTAGAAATTCCAGGCCCTAAGATCAGTATCACTCATTTAAAGCCAGTTTACCCATTTAAAATGTTACCCATTTCTAGTTTCACTTCTGCAATATATTATCAGTGTGACACTGGCAAATTTCAGTCTTCACATCAGTCAAATAGGGATGAGCTCAATTGCTCTTCCTACACCATAAATTAGATGAGAAAATGAAATAAAAATGTGTTAAATTTCTTTGAAAACTCAAATGTGATATAAAAATTTAAGTTTTTGAAAATTATGATTATTGTAGTAGATATGATCTAAGAGTGTTAATAGTGATGTTCAAGTATGGAATATTTTTCATATTTGCTTTTCTATCTCAGGCCCCTCTTCCCCTTGTTACTCATTTCTAGTTTATAGCAGTTTCATTTCAATCAACTTGGGATACTGTGAGTGTCCATTTCAAAGACCCTTTCGCAGGATTCGGGCAGAACTCCCACACAGCTGCAGACTCCCACTGACCAAAGGAATACTGGTGTCTGTACTTGGCCCCTTCTCTCTTCCCAGGTCACTATGTTCACACAGCTGCAGAAGCTGCAGGTGTGTGTGTGTATGTTAATGTCTGCTTTTATGAATGACCATGACTGCTGATGGCAATTGTGATCCCCTCTTCCTTTGGGCATTATTGTTTCTCTACTAACACCAGCTGTCCGCTGGCTCTCTCTATGCCTCTGGCATGTAAATGTTGGTTCTCTCATTATCATATTTGTTAGTTCTTCTGGGGGGTCTGCACAGACATCCCCTCCAGTATGGGTGATTTTTTTCCAGCTGTAACCACTTTTTATCCTCTTGGTGGGAAGTCTTGTAACTAGAGTCTCCCTACTTCACTCCCTATGCCCTCATAGGGTGCTAACAGATGGCTTAAGCCCCACTTGCCTTCAGGAGTACTTAGTTATCCATGTAGGCTAAGCAGTGGGATTGCAGAATACCTTTGCAGACTACCCTGGGCACTCTGGCTTTTAGTTTCACATCTGAAATTTCCTCATGTTCTGACAGAATGAGGTCTGTTTGCAGGCTTGTGGCTTTGAAGCTTGGGGATGGGAGACAAGAAAACCCATCCCCAAAGGAAGGGAGGTGGAGGTGGGTGGGCGATCACTGATAACTCACAAACTCTGTACAGATAGGAGAGGGAGCTGTGTTTTGCCATAACAATTCTTTGGAATGTTAATACTTTGAAAACTTTATGGAGGAGGTACTTAGTTTGCTTTTCTTTGGATTCAGAAGGTGAATCGTGCCCTTCTTTTTGTTCTTAGCTCTGAACTGTTTTCAGTGCCGTTTCTACCCCAGGTGGAAGCCCTGGGGTCAGAAATGTTCTTTACATCCATCTGCAGGTTCCACTTTTATGAATGCTTAATTGTCCCATGCCCCATAACATTTGGCCCATGCCTGATGTCAAGGTCCTGGTCACATTGGACTGTTAGCTGTTTATTTACCTGTTTGGGTAACCCACTGGGGCTTCTTGATTGCAGCGGCTGCTCAGAGGCTGGTGCATAGTAGGTGTACAGTAATGGTTGTTGCACTGATGAATAAAATAGATGAATGAGTGAATGAAAGAAACTGTGGAAATGTAAAGATAGCATCTTCCATTTAAGTATTAAGTGCCCATGAGCAACTTTCTTTCTTTTTTTCTTTTTTTTTTACTAAAAATTATTTGTTGTTTATTTGAAATTCAAATTTAACTGGGCATCCTGCATTTTATCTAATAATCCAACCTGAAAGAAAGTCCCTAACTGTCCATTATCTATACCAACAAAGGGACTACTTTCTGCTATGCATGAGACCAAAGACATTTTACACCGTAAGATAAGTGAAGCAACATATCCTAAAAAGACTCAGTCACTGAATGATCACAGAATCTTGAAATGTCTGTGTGAGTATGGAGTATGGGGCCTATTTTTCAAATGATTCAGGTTATCAGTGGGGGTTAGATCCAAGTTTTCTGGTTGATGGGCTACTGGTTTTGTGAATCTAGCAGACTGGTGAGTAAGAGCAGAAAATGTATCTATCCTAACAAATGGGAAGTGGAGAATGGGCAGCACAGAAAATAAGGATGTGGGGAAAAAAAAAAGGAAGAAAAAGAGGGTTGTCAACTAGCACATTCAGAAAGAGTGAGATGAAAAAGAGAACCTTCCTTTTGCCTTTCTCAACCTCTCTAGCCTAGTAACCAGTGTTCAAGCTACTCAATATGTCACTCTGATCCAGAACACAAGTAAATAAGGACTTTCTTCAAAAGGAAGCTTTTATACATAGATATACACCTATATACAAGCAACTCTGAAGGCCAGAGAAGTAACTCCAAATTTTGGAACCTTGGAGGCTCTACAGATTATACTGGGTGGGCTTCAATCAGTTAGTAGATCTTCAATCACAACACCTAGAGGTTTGGCCTTAGAAATGTGTGAGTAAAGATCAATCAAGAGTAAAAGCTTCATATTCTGAAAATAACGGTGGCAAAACACAACACTCCTGGTCTGAGGGAAATAAAATTGAGAGGAGGACATGCTTGGAAGGAAACCTCTAGAATTCTACTAATCCCAGTTTCCTCAAATTGGCACAAGTGGTAGCCATCTCTGGGTCACCTGTCATTACATCAAAGTTTGATGGAGAAGGATGATCCACAGGAGCACCCTTGCTGTGCTTGAGAATTCAACACTTGAAATGAGCTTTGGATCAGTTCTTGGCTGGAGGGCCAAGCTATCAGAGTCAGCCACCACTCTTGCCCCACCCTGTTCAAATATGCTGTCATCGGGGTAGACAACTGTATCCAGTGAAAATTTGTATTGGAATCTGGAACATCTGCCTCCCTCCACCTCCAGCCTGAGGAATTCTGACCCTTTGGTGATTTCCAGAAGCCTCCGGACATAGCTGTTGGTGAGGTGGTTCTGCCCTTTGCTGGCTTCGGGGCTGGAGGATGATGCTTCCCGAGGAGCCTGAGGTCCACAAGAGGCCAAAAGAAGTCTGCTGCCCAAGGGAGGAGAATGAGCCCGGGAGCAGAGGGGCACCTGGTGACTTCCACCTGGACAGCCTCAAGCTAAACCTTTGCCTCTCCCGAAGGCCTCAGTTTTCCACTTAGTCCTGGAGGCGCAGAACCTAACACCCTTCCCAGGTGCCTTTGTAGGTTTGGTGCACGAGCAACTTTTTAGATAGGAAATACTGTGGTAGACGTTTGCTATTCTTTTTATCAGTGATGGTTTTCTAAGTTCATGTCAATGTACATCCAGTTGTCATATACTGAGTACAATGCAACTGACTATCCAGAAAATAGTTTTCTTTTCCATATAGAAAATGTTTTACCTCATATCTCCCCAGAATCCAACAGTAGGATGACTGCAGCTTTAAGTAAGTAATAAGTTTCTTCCCTGCCAACTTATTTACATGCCTAAATTAGTATGAATTTTTTTCTTTTTAAGCAGTGAAATCTAGAAGTGGTTTCCAGGAGCTAAGATCTTCTCATTTTTGAAGAGAGAACACTTAAAATCCCCTCCCCCAAGGCTGTGTCAGACTTGTGTTGCATAAATAATCTCATGACCTTTTAGTAAGTCTCACTGTATAATTTCATTTTTTGAGGGAATCATTTATTTTGCTCTTTTTCCTCTTAATTTTGTGGATATTTGTCCTTTCATTTTGGAATTTAGAACTAATATTAACTTAAAAAAATGGAGCTTAAGCGAAACAAGAGTAAGTTGTTCAATTATCCTTGACATTTCAGTAGCATTGAAGTGTAAACTTTTTCACGGAATTCACAGCGTGTCCTCACCTTACTAGCTTAGCTGTTCAGTTCATGTCAATAAATTTGTCGGCCCTGCTCTTCAGCAGATGCAAATGTTCAGTTATTTGCATGGTTCAAAATGAAGTCTGATTTGAGAAATCCCTGAATTCATATCCATGTTCTCTGTTATGTAAAGTTTTCTGTACTATTTCTTATGTTCTGGAAAGGTTTCATTAGCTTTGCTTTTGGTACATCTATACTATTTCCCATATTCTGGAAAGTTTTCATTAGCTTTGCTTTTGGTACATCAAATTCTTGCTTTCAAATACAGATTTTGTTTTCCCACTCAACACATAAAAAATGTGGATCAGGCAGAAAACAGTGTGTCTGTCTTAAGGGGCCCATAGTGGAGAGATACCGAGGCTAACTAATATTTTTAATTCATTATGAGCAGCAGAGTGACGGAGGAGAGAGAAGGTGCAGGTGGAATGGATCTGTGATTGGGCATTTGCAGGCAAGATGGGACTGGGAAGGCACTGAAGGGCAGGGCAGAGTTGGGTATCAGCAAGAGAACTGTTAGTTGGGCCTGTGTTGGAAAAAGGTCCAGGCCAAATGAAGATGAGAAGCCAGAATAGTATAGATCAGGGTAAAAATCATCCATATAATGCACTAGAGAATTGATATGGATAATTCAAAATAATATATATTTTACTTAGTTTATTAATCTGTTAGGCTGCCATAACAAAAGTCCCACAGATTGGGTGGCTTAAACAACAGAAATTCATTTTCTCACAGTTTCTGGAGGCTAAATGTCCCAGATTAAGATGATGGCAGGTTTGGTTTCTCCTGTGGTCTTTCTCTTTGGCTTGCAGATGGCTGCCTTCTTGCTGTGTCCTCATGTGGCCTTTCCTCTGTGGGTGGGCATCACTGGCATCTCTTCCTTTTCTTTTAAGGACACCAGTCAGATTGGATCGGGACCCACCCTAACTCTCATTTTAACTTAATCACTTCTTTACAGGCCCTACCTCTAAATACAGTCACATTCTGAGGTACTGGTGATTAGGGTTTCAACATACGGATTTTGAGCCCATAACACTTATAAAAATAGATTTTAAAGCTATATCGTATATGAAGTTAGTCTGTGATCCTAGAGTAGTGGTTTCAAACATTAGAATACAAATTGCTGGGTACCATCCCGTCCCCATGAGTTTCTGACTCAGTAGGTCTAGGAAAAGAGCTGAGAATTTGCATTTCTAAGTTCCCAAGTGGTGCTGATGTTGCTGATCTTAGGACCACACACTAGTGGGCAAGTAAGGAAATTTATTATACAATGTGACCTGCTGACAGCTTGGAAGAAGGAAATGAGGATTCCATAGAACTGAATTCTGCCCATAACCTGAATAAACTTGAAAGAGGATTTATGCCCAGAGACTCTGGAAAGGACTGAAAGCCTTGACTTTGGCCTGTGGGATTCGAAGCACAGAACCAGTTGAGCTACACTGTACCCTGACTTCTAAACCACCGAAACTGTGAGATAATAAATGGGTGGTGTTTTAAGACACTCTTAGTGGTAATTTGTCTTGGCAGCAGTAGAAAACTAACAGAAGAGATCATTGTTATTCTGTAAAAACCATGTGGACAGATCACTGTCCCAAAATAGGTGGTTATTCTATACACACAGGTTGGCTGACACTTTATCAAGTCTTAAACGGCAAAATAAAGATCTAGTAACCTGTTTCCCAGACTGTGTTCCATGGAGAAAAGATGCATGGTATATCTCTCTTTAGAGGAGTCACAATGCACATTTTCACATAAAGGCTCTGCTAAGTCCTGTAGGAAAAAAAATTAATTGGTTTGTCTAACTCAGTAGTTTTTTATTTTTATAAAAATAAAAATTTATTTGACCACTAAATTCTTTAAAAATAAAATGTTTGTGAGTCTACCACCTAAAACTCATTGAAAGCATATAGATTCTGCTGCTCCAGGGACTGTCGATATTGGGACTCTTTCATGCTAGCCATGTCAGAAATAATTCCAAATTCCATTTCCTTGGGCTCAAGTTCTGGAATGTCTATTTCAAGAGATAAAATTTTTCTAGTGAATTTAATAAAAAATAAATTCCCTCTCCTCACAATCTATATCTAGATGTTGCAGATACCTACAGGCCAGGCAGATAATATAAATGAGTGAAGTGGGCTGATTGTAAAAGAAGAGGAAGTCATGTGGCTCATGCATACATCTGAGAGTTTTTCTATAGTAGTTATCTCTAGTTATATGGCTACGTCTGAAGATCCTGAACTTTATTAGGTATGGCCAAATTTCTTTCCAAAGTACTTACAGCAGTTTCCACTCCAACCAGAAATATTTAAAAATTCCATAACATTTTATTTCTTTAAAATAAAAAAAAATTGTTATCTAGCAAGTATGACAAAGTGTGTTAAATCAAGTGGTGGGTTGGGTAGACATGTGTCTATTTTCTTATTTTGTGTGATATTTTTTGTTTATTTGAAATATTTTTTAATTAATCATAAAGATTTAGAGCAATAAAAGAAGAGATAAATAAAAATGCATAGAGAGTTGTCGGGACTGTGGCAAGCTGGAGAGCATGACTTATATAAAGCATACATTCCTTGCTCCGCCCCTGCTAAACATACATTGTCATGTAATATGGCATTGTGAGATGTGCTGAATTTTTAAGAGAACTCTCAAATTCAAATTTTTGTGTGAAAATTTCCAACATTTAAAATAAGGTGTAGCCAAATGAGACACGTTTGTATCTGGGATTTGGCTGGTGGGCTTTTGATCCTTTTCCCTAAGTCTTTGAAGGAGTTGCTTACTGGCCATGATCTTCCTCCCTTATCACTATGTGGAGTTTGTGGGAGGTTATTTATCCTAGAGTGAACCTTTCCTGCACCTGGAAAAAACAAGTATGAAGAAGTGCAGGGATTCAATCTTAAGAAATTATGCTCATTGAGAAATGGTACCTTAAAATTTTTCTTTTTGCTACCTATCTTTATCCACAAAGATTTTTTCCCCACCTATCCACAAAGATTGACATGTCCCAACAACCTGAACTATTCAGAGGCTGGGAATTTGTATCATCAGAATTAATAGGATAACTCACTTGTAAACATCTCATTCAAGAAATCAGAGTTGCCGTTTAAAACAGTTGCTTTCAAACCAGCAATAGATTAATGTGCTTAATATTTCCTAAATTATTTAAATTCTTTGCTATGAGAAAGTCAATTATCATATGGTTTCACTTATTTGTGGAACATAAGGAATAACATGGAGGACATTAGGAGAAGGAAGGGAAAAATGGGGGGGGGGGATTGGAGGGAGAGATGAACCATGAGAGACTATGGACCTGAGAAACAAACAGGGTTCTAGAGGGGAGGGAGGAGGAGGGATTGGTTAGCCCGGTGATGAGTATTAAGGAGGGCACGTACTGCATGGAGCACTGGGTGTTATACGAAAACAATGGATCGTGGATCACTACATCAAAAACTAATGATGTATTGTATGGTGACTAACATAATATAATAAAATTAAAAACTACAAAAAAAATAAATTCTTTGCTAAATCCTTGACAAAATGTAATATAATTTTATCCTATTGATTAGAAAATTTCCTGGTTGCAGGAGGGTTACACTGACACCTCTCTCCCTAATTAGTTATGTGAACTTGAACAAATCATTCTACCTTTCTAGATATGATTCCTTATATGTGTAAAGGGACAGTTCATTACCTTGAGACTGTTCACTAACTTCTTCATACTGTCCTAATCTGTGAAAAGCAAATCTTGTAATTGGCAGCTCATTTTTACCTCATCTATTTCTTCTAAAAAGAATTTTTAAAACTCTTTGGAAAAAGGCTAAGGGCAAGGTAAAGGAAGAGAGAGGAAAGTCAGGTTTTCTGCAGACAGATAAAGACTTGTTTGGAGGGGGTTATTTTGGAGAAGATAATGGTACTGACTGGAGCAGCTGTGGGTTGTCGGAAAGGGGATAGGAGAGTATGAATTTCAGTAAATGAGGCTGTGGGTTGTATGTTCATGTGGAACAAGATGCCAATGCCACCTCTTTTTGCCTCAAAGCTTTAGGAGAGGTCAAAAGGCTGAGAGCATTTTTGGGGACTCTCACATTCTAAAGTGAGGTGCTCAGCAACCATGGTACTTGTCTGGGATTCCATCCAGAGGGGGACAAATGAGTCCATGAAGCCAGTTTAATGAGGAGCAGTAAGAAGAATATAGTTGCTTTCATCTTTGAATGAGTCCAGCTCCCACTCAGTGAATCAGTTATAGTGGTTTGTGAGAAAAGTAAGTAAAGATGGAATTCAAAAAAGTTTTTACTTTTGATTATTAACTGAGCTTTTAAAATATGCCACTATTCTAAAACTGATTCACATGAGACTCTGGATTTATTGTAATTATATATATAGGATAAGAGAAATGGATTAGGTGATCTTACCTGTCTCCTCCGAAACTGTATTTCCATGATGTTAAAAAACTGATACAGTGCTTTGGAGTGAATTTAGAAAAGAAACTACTAAAAGCTAAATACGCTAGTGTAGAATTAAAATATCTTCAGAGCAGTGTGTCAGTATATGTTAGGATTGAATTTAATGTGGGAATTAGATTCCAAGGTTACCAGGGAAGGCAAAAATCTGGCACATCAGGAATTACCCTCTGAAGATCTTTTAAGCTATTCACAAAGTATACCTAGTAGTTTCTTAGGAATGAAAGACTATATTTCTTTGGTAGTCCATCACCCATTTATTCATTTGACAGCACTGTACATACTTCAAACTTAAAGTCAGATGCCATCTTCTCTGGAAAGCCTGTGCCTTATCTAGATGCTCCCAAGACAGTCTGAACTTGCCTATTACAGCAGGTAGCGCACTCTCTTGTAACCATCATCGTTGTAGGATTTTTTTTTTTAATTTTATTTTATTTGAGAGAGAGAGAGAGTGAAAGAGAGAGCACAAGAGGGGGTAGGGTCAGAGGGAGAAGCAGACTCCCCACCGAGCAGGGAGCCTGATGCGGGACTCGATCCCGGGACTCCGGAATCATGACCCGAGCCGAAGGCAGCCGCCCAACGAACTGAGCCACCCAGGCGCCCCTCGTTGTAGGATGTTTAACAGCAGAATATCCTAGTGCACTGCAAAGAGTCATATAAATATTTTCAGTTTCTCAAAGGATGGCTTACTTTTAGGAGTGACATCTAGCACTCCTGGAAGCAAAATACATTCTGGATTTGGTAGTCTCATGGTCTGGATTTGGATTATAGCTACTTGAGAAAATTGGAGTTAGATGGTGAAAAGGAGACTGATATGTTTTAAAAAATTGAATGTTTCCAAGTCTACATAATTAAATGGCTTACAGTCTGATTTCTTTCTTCCTTTCTTTTCTTTTTTTTCCCCCTGCTAACTTTGCTTCTGATGGACTTACTCTTGGCCTGGGGTTTCCCTTGGGAAATCAGCAATCCAGCTAAAATCTAATGCTCTAATTCCTTAATAAACACTTATATGTAATATTTGACTCATACAAAAAAAATGTACAATTTATATTTAAATTATGAAACAAAATAATGCAAAAAACCCTCCTGAGCTCACCTCCCTACTAATAACCAGCAAATTAGCAATAACACTGAAGCTACTTTTACTCCATATCCTATTTCTTTGCTTTGACAGCAATAATATTTAGCATTAAATTGCTTTTTAAAAAATATTACTGCATATAAATGTAAATAATATATTTTTACTTTTGCTTATTTTTATTTTATTATGTTATGTTAATCATCATACATTACATCATTACTTTTTGATGTAGTCTTCCATGATTCATTGTTTGCATATAACACCCAGTGCTCCATTTAGTACGTGCCCTCTTTAATACCCATCACCAGGCTACTTTTGCTTATTTTTAGCTATATTCAGTGGTATCATACTATATGTAGCGTTTTGTGACTTTTTAAAAAAATTTAAATTATGCATATGAAATTCATCCAATGTTGTATATAGTGTATATTGGTAGATAGTTGAGTCTGTTGTATATATTGGCTTATTTTCACTGCTAAATAATATTTCATTGTGTGAGTATTCTTCAATTTATTCTCTCTTTTATTTATTTATTTTATTTATTTATTTGACAGAGAGAGACACAGCGAGAGAGGGAACACAAGCAGGGGGAGTGGGAGAGGGAGAAGCAGGCTTCCCGCGGAGCAGGGAGCCTGATGCGGGGCTTGATCCCAGAATCCTGGGATCATTATCTGAGCCGAAGGCAGACGCTTAACTGACTGAACCACCCAGGCACCCCCAATTTATTCTCTTTTTGATGGACACTTGGGTTTTTTTTAAATGAATTTCTTTGCTACATAAACACTGCTGTTATTACCATTTTTGAACGTCTCCTTCTGAACATGTGCGAGAGTGTTTATAGGGTATGGCTGTGTTTCCCCTCGTCCTGAGCAGGGAGCCCAAATTGGGGCTTGATCCCAGGATCCTGGGATCACGACCTGAGCAGAAGGCAGATGCTTAACCAAAAGCCACCCAGGCACCTAGAGGAAATTTTTAAAAAGGTGTAGAATGTCATAACACATTTGCCTGAACGGATAGACTTTTAAGTTCTGAATCTTGGGAGAATTTAACTCTTTCTAGCACAGATTATAGAAACAAAAAGCTTGATATTTCTAGAGTATGGAAAATTTGAATAAAATTCAAATTGATTGCACACGAATCTCATGACTTCAAATAAACATTTTTGGTTTTAAAGAATAAAATAGTACATATCTATATAGCAGATTTCTCCTGGTGTCTCATAAGAAGAACAGGGGTGGAGTTGGGCTGGGAAGGTAGCTGCTTAAGATAGAAACCTTGCATGGAACTGTTCATGAGAGATACTTCAACGGACTCTTCAGCCAGAACATTTGGCAAGCTTTGGAGAAGCAGTCAAACATCATTATTTTTTTTCTTAGAATGGATTTGTTTTTATAAAGAATGTTCCAAATTGACAGTGTTTAGAGGAACTACAAGTTCTGGGGCAGTTCAGCCCTTAGTAGGCAGCAGATTTAGATTGGGCCTTTTTAATTTCTGAAGTATTTCAAGTCCTCCGACCTAAGCATATGCTACTTTCAGCTTTTCTAGTTTTAGGGTCCCTTCACAATCTCTACAAAAGTAGTCTGATGATGTCTGTCCATAAATATGGGAATAGGAGAGAGAGGGGGACAACTTCCTTTCATCTTCTGATTGAGCTGATTGAATCCTAGCAAAGTGTAATTCCTTTATTGCTCTTCGGCCTGTTTTGGATTTCTCTCATGGCCGTTTGATCCTTTCCTTGTACTGTCCTCCATTATGTGTCCTAGACACTGCTCACCTATTGGAACCCTCTTTGGGAAGAAAGCTGAGAGTAAAGCATCGAGGAGGACAGTGGGCCTGTAAAGGGACTGAGTGTGAACTGTGAGTGTGGATGTTATGGAGCCAATACCACTCTTCCTAAAACTCTGACTGTTGATATTATTCTGGAGATAGCTCAAAACTTGTCTTAAAAAAAGAACTTTAGACTTAAAAAAAGAAAAACCCTTCAGGTTGCTGCAAGTCTTGACTACTCTTTACCAAGTTATATTAGAATTAATAAATTCAATGCAAATGACTTTATTTTGGAGGTGGTCTGGGTTAAATATCACTTGTATTACAAGAAGTGATAAAATGAAGTAGCATATAAAGCAGATCAATCTGTAAAATAAAACAGGTTAATTTGAATCTGTGTCCAATGGTAAAAACAAAAAGCTAGTATTTGGGTGTGGCTGTGAGTAGTTGTTTCTTCATTGGTAGGGGAAATAAATTTGGAGTTCGAAAATACCCAGCTTTAAATAAATGACAATAGTAAAGATGTATACAGCACAAACTCTTTTAAAAAATGTTTTATGGAAAGGAAGAACTTGTTCTTAATAGAGTCTCATGAGATTTATGTTTCAATACATAGAAAAACCCTTCCCTTTTTTTTCCAATGCATTCAAATGAAAGATTTCAATAAAAATCCAGTGGGAGTACATGATAGGGCCATTTTGATGTCATTATGTTCTGGCATTATCTGGGAAACTAAAAGTATTTCATCAGATAAATGCTTTGATGAGATTACAAATGGTTTGGAAGGGTGATACATTACATTAAAAAAAATCAGTACAAGGATATTGAGATAGAATTATCATGATAATGCAAGGTGCCTTCACTTGAAAAAACAAATACTTCTCCCTGTCAAGAAAATGTAATTTTTATTTCACAATGAAATTTGTGATAATTGGAATTATATTACTAAAAATGATAACAATATATTTACTTGGCACGAGTCAGCCAAATCTTCAGCATTAAAGTCAAGCCGAAAATGGAATAATTGACAATGGCGATTTAGACCAAAAAGCTGCCTTTATTTGAGTTAATTATTCAGATAAAATAAAAGAACCAAAGTCAGTCATCACTAGATAGTTTTGGAGAAATGCTGTCTGCTCTTTGCAGAACTTCCAGGAAAGCCAATGGCTCAGTCAGATGCTTGATAAGCTCCAGATAACATCTCAACTCCAGGATCTTATCTAAAGTGGCTGCGTTTTTTGTTTTTTTTTTTAAATTTTTGTCATTTGTCTACCAAGTACTAGCAATTGAACTTGAGTCAACTGAAGAGATACCAAAATAAGTCACTTATAAGTGATTTGGCACTCTCAGAACAAGTAGGGTACATTGTTTTATTGTCTCTGGCTCTAACTTGAGGTTTAAAGCAGTGGTTTTTGAACTTGAATGTGCTGAAGAGTCTCCAGGATGCCTGCAGACTTCCTTGGGAGATTTCCGCTTAGTAGATCTGCATTGCTGTTATAGAATTTTGACATTTAACAAATATCTTAGAAGATTCTGATGCTTATGGTCTAAAGATCTTACTTTTTTTTTTTTTAAGATTTAATTATTTGAGAGAGAGGGAGAAAGCACATGGGTGGTAGGGGCAGAGGACAAGGGAGAGAACCTCAAGCAGGCTCCCCGCTGAGCATGGAGCCGGATGCAGGGCTCCATTGCAGGACCCTGAGATCATGACCTGAGCCAAAATCGGGAGCCTGCCACTCAACCCACTGAGAAACCCAGCCAACCCTAAAGATCTTACCTTGGGAAACACTGACATACTTTCAGTTGTTTGCTACATTTGCCATTCTTCATTGCCTCCACCTAAGCCCTAAACAGCCTAAGACAAACATGACCTGGATGTAGGATGTGGGGTCAGAACACATGGCATTTCATTCTAATCTGTCCAATTCCACCATTAACTTTAGCAAATATTCATAGGCTGTAGAGTGGGGAGAGACTAAGTACTTGAACAAAAAAATGCATTTTGCTATTAAGGAACTTGCAAATCTTGCAATACCTGTATAATAAGGTAAAATAAAGAAAGGGAATTCATTTTGTTCTCTAATGTGTTCCAGGCACTTAGCATAAAGCCTGTCACTTCACGCGTGCTCAATAAATATTTGCTGAATGTTTAATGAGTGAATAACAAAGCAAAGTGAAATTAGATGATGTAAATATGTAAGCAACATTCTGGAGGTATATGGAGCAGGGTAGGAGGTTAGTGATGGGGTTATTGATATTTTCTAAAATACTTTCATTCCTATAATTTGTGGTCCCTCCAAACATAACCCCTCATGCCTCTCATGTTACTCATGGAATATGGTAATCTTACCAGCTCATAGAATCTTTAGTGAGAATTTCCTGGTCTAGGTGTCTAAATGGGCACAGTAGAAGAAGGGATTGGCCATTAGAAGAGCTGTGGCCTGATGTTAGATCTACCAGCAAGTAACCACGTGGCAAATGGTCCTCATTTCCCTGTTTTGGTGGATTGGAAGGGATGATACAACCTGCCTGATTCACAGAAATGGTAGATGATTGTTGAAAACATAACTAGGGAAGTACTTTAACAGTTGAGAGAAAGAAATGAGATATAAAATTAGGAGTTCCTTAGCGCAGACTTTACACAGAAGTTTTGCCCAGGTGACCCTGTCACTTATGATCTCTAGCTACTTAAGACCTTCCCATTATGTTACTTTCTTTTTCTGGGGATTAACTTCCAAATACCATTTCACACTCTTTCTTTTAACTCTCACAACCCATTTTATTGAAGCAATGTTTTTATCTAGGGTTAAAAAACAAACCAGTTATATGAAAATTTTAATGAGTAATTATACTTTAGCAGGTTATTTTACTTACATGTTTACATTTTAATAGAGTTTTTCCAATTAGAATTTAATAGAAATGATTCTAATTATAGAAATTTCTGGTACTATAGTAGAAGAAAGGAATACATTTTTATAGGTAGACCTCTTTAATGCCCTAAAATTATCTAATTTGTTTATTAGTTCATTTAAAAAATGTATGTGAGGGGCGCCTGGGTGGCTCAGTCGTTAAGCGACTGCCTTCGGCTCAGGTCATGATCTCAGGATCCTGGGATCGAGCCCCGCATCGGGCTCCCTGCTCGGCGGGAAGCCTGCTTCTCCCTCTCCCACTCCGCCTGCTTGTGTTCCCTCTCTCACTGCCTCTCTCTGTCAAATAAATAAGTAAAATCTTAAAAAAAATAAAAATAAAAAATGTATGTGAGTACCTGTGCCCAGTTCTACTTTAGGAGCTAAGGATGTATCTATAAATAATACAAGCAAGTTCTGGCTTTCATGGAGCTTACATTCAATGAATAAGGAAGAAGGTAAGCAAAATATCAGCCGACAACAAATACTCTGCAGAATTTAAGCAGACTGGTTTAGTAGAGAATAACAGGGTGCTTATTTTAGGCTGTGTGGTCACAAATATCTCTCTGAAAAGCTGACATTTAAACTGAAATCTGAACCACAAGGAGAAGCCAGCCAGATAAAGATCCAAATGAGGAGGATCTCTAGAAGGGAACACTAGCACCATAGTACTATGGCAGGAATGTACTTGACGGGTAATTTGGGGATATAGTGAAGTTGAAGTGGAGAGTGATATAAGACCAGATTGGAGAGGTAATCATGGCCCAGTTTTGCTGAGCTTTCCAAACTGAGTGAGAAGTTTGGGTTTCATCTTAAATGCAAGGAAAAGACTTCGGGGATTTTTAAACAGGAGAGTGTATTATATCTTAAAAGGTCAGTCTGGCTTCTGTGGGGAGAATGGCTTATGGGAGGTCAAGAGGTGAAGCCGAGACATGCTAGGGGGCTACTACCCTATCTGGGTGAAAGATGATGGTGAAACGGAGGGAAGTGGTTAGATTTATTATATGTGTGGTGACAGAGTTAATGGAGCTTGTTTATGAATTAAACGTGGTAGTCAAGGAAAAGAGATAACAGATACCATGCCTTCGTATGATACTGTTTCTGCCTAGGCACAATTAAGGTAACTTTGGGAAATAAATTATCTTTGGTGATTTTGTTTACTTTTTGGTTAAGCAACTTATTTTTCCATCTGGGCACTTTATTAGTCTGAGTGGATTGCTATTACAAAATAACATACAATGGATCGCTTAAACAATAAATGTATTTCTTATAGTTCTGGAGGCTGGGAAGTCCAAGATCAAGGTGTTAGCCAATTCAGTTCTTGGTGAGAGCCCTGTCCTTGGCTTGCAGACAGCTGCCTTCTATCTCTTTCTCTTCTTGCAAGGCTACTAATCCCTCATGAGGGCCCCACTCTTATGACCTCATCTAACCCTAATTACTCCCAAAGGCCCCATCTCTGAATGCCATCACACTGGGGGTTAGGGCTTCAACATATGAATTTTGGGGGAATACAAGTCAGTCCACAGTTGGCAACATAAAGATAATCAAAACTGGTATGTCCTAGTCAAATCAGAACTGTATTCTTGGTAAATTGCTAGCAAAGATTATACTGGAATACGTGCGTAAGATTGTTCTGTTTATTGTTTTCTGTTGTATGTCTTCTTATCCAATGTTATTTAAATCAGACAGATTATTTCTGAGAACTCTGCAATCTGAGATTCATGATTTCATGAAATTACTGTCATCACTAGAAATATAAATTATTTTTATAGACTTGGTGTTCAGATTTAACACTGAGAATCTCGAACAATTAAGGAAAGAGGAGAAAGTGGTCACAGGACACTATGTGAACCCCATTGCTTCTGAATTCTGCCTTTGCAGTTTTGCATAACTCTCCCAGAATTTATGACATGCTGCATGAAATAGCCTTAACTCCTGAAACCTCTTCTAAGCTAAAATAGATAGAAACAGTGAAGGCCAGATGAAGACTCTGCAGCCTGATTTCCCCTTCTGTATCTGCCACATCTTCAGCTGACAATAGATGACTATGCAGAGGCACAGGCTCCCAATGCTTTCCTCTCCTCTGCCATCAGGGCAAAAATGATTAGCTGAGATCAGTTACTCAGAGCTGAAAGTCAGAGCAGAGTGATGAAAAAGATGGTCAAAAAGAAGGGGTCAGATTTCAGTTGGGTATATTCAAAGTAGCAGTCAGCTGACAAGCACCCTTTTCTATTGAAGAGGCTTTGTAGAAACTGGTAATGATGCCATTAATGATTTTTAGACCAGAAATCTTAACTTTCAACATGGCTGAGATTCATATGTTTAGAGAGTCATCAAAAATTCACACATTAGTCGTGAATGTCCATTTCCTACTTCTCTGCTTCTTCAGTAATCCGCTGTTTTCCACGTATCCCTTCCTTCTCCTGCTCCATCAGGGTTGGCATCCTGCCTCTGAGCCCTGCCCCAGCTCTGTCTGCAGTGACAAGAAATGGTGCAGAGCAATGCAGAGATGTTTTTTTGGCAATGGTCCAACTTTACCTTTGACCTTATATTGAAGGAGAAAATGGAGTTTTGTTGTCGCAGCATCTGGAATTACAATGTACAGATATTTCATGGAACAGGGTATGACTGGAAGACTGGCTGGGAAGAAGCTGTTCGGAGAATTGGTTAGAAAGCTAGGAAAGAGAAAATAATCACAACTGGAAATGACTCTGGCTTGAAAAACAAAGAGTGGGGGACGAAGATGGAGCTCAGAAAAGCAAGAAACTAAGATTCTCCCATTTCTCTCCCCAGTTTTCCGACTAGAAGGGACTGTGTGTAATAACACTGGAAGAGCGGACTGGCTGAGATACAGCTGATTGAAATGCAAAACCTGTGAGGCTTAGTAGTGGCAAAAAATAACATGTTAAAGACCCATTCACCTTGTGAGGGAGGAAAGAGGGATTTGTTAGTTTGTTGTACCAGATACTGACAATTGTTATATTTTTTGTTTGTTTCAGTTAACCTTACTGTTTTTCAGTGTCAGATGAACTTAAAATATATTTCTGTGGGATATGAATACCATTTGGCTTAATGTAATGGGTATTCCTGGTTGTAATACATGTTAAATGCAGCATTTCCTAAGATTCGATCCTCAGCCATTTGCTCCCTGCATGTTCCCTAAGTGGCAACATCTGTCAGTGGCTTTAATTGCTACTTTTTTTTCTTCCCCCATAGAAGTCAGAGATCTTTACTTATTTATTTTCTTCAGGTTTATTGAGGTATAACTGACAAATAAAATTGTAATAAATTGAAATATATAAAGAGATGATTTGCTATATATATATATATATATATATACACACACACACACACACACAGTGTGAAAGGTTTCTCCCCATTGAGTTAATTAACACGCCAATCACTACACATATTTACCTTTTTTGGGGGGGGAGGGGGTGTTTAAGTTCTATTCTCTCAGCAAATTTCAATCACATCATAAAATGTTATCAACTATAGTCATCGTGTTATACATTAGATACTCAGAACTTATTCATCTTGTAACTGAAAGTTTTACCAGCCTCTCTCTACTTACTTCACCCTCTGGACCATGGCAATGAACACTCTGCTGTGTTTCTGTGAGTTTGGACTTTTTTTTTTTTTTTTCCTTTTTCAGATTCCACATATAAATGATACCATGAAGTATTTGTATTTCTCTGTTTGGCTTTCTTCACTTAGTATAATGTCCTCCAGTTTCATCCATGTTGTTGTAAATGACAGGATTTCCTTTTTATTTTTTTTTAAACAGCTGGATAATATTTCTTTGTGTATGTAAACTGCATTTTCTTGATCCTTTCATTCAGTGATGGACACTTAGATTGTTTCCATTCCTTGGATATTGTTAAAATTCAGCAAGGAACAGAAGAGAGTATATACATTTTCCAGATCCTGATTTCATTCATTTGGCTATATACCCAGAAGTGGGATTGCTGGATTATAAAGTAGTTTCCTTTTTAACTTCTTTAAAAAGTAGTTAACTTTTTAACTAAGGAATCTCTTGCTGTTTTCCATTTTGAATGTTCCAGTTTACATTGCCACCAACAGTGTACAAGGGTTCCCTTTTTTTTTTTAACATCCTTGCCAGCATGTTATCTCTTGCTTTTTTGATAAGAGACATTCTGATAGGTGTGAGGTGATATCTCATTGTGGTTTTGATTTGCGTTCCTGATAATTTGTGATGTTGAGCACCTTTTTGTATAACTGCTGGCAATTTGTATGTCTTCTTTGGAGAATATCTATCAGGTCCTTTGCCCATTTTTTAATTGGACTATTTTAATTTTAATTTACTTTTTTGCTATTGAGTTGTATAAGTTCCTTCTATGTTTTGGATATTAACCCCTTATGAAATATTTTCTCCCACTCAGTAGGTTGTCTTATTTTGTTGATGGTTTTCTTTGCTGTGCAGAAGCTTTTTAGTTTGATGCCGTCCCACCTGTTTCTTTTTGCACTTCATGCCTCTACTTTTGGTGTCAAATCCAAAAAATCCTTGCCAAGACCAATGTCAAGGAGCTTACCCCCTATGTTTTCTTAGAGTTTTATGGTTTCAGGTCTGACATTCAAGTTAACTTTTATCTATTTTGAGTTGACTTTTTGTATGGTGTGAGACAGTGGTCCAGTTTCATTCTTTTGCATGTGGCTGTTCAGTTTTCCCAACACCACTTATTGAAGAGCCGATTCTTTCCCCATTGCATATTCTTGGCTCATTTGTCAAAAATTGACTATATCTGCTTGGGGTTATTTCTGGGCTCTCTATTCTATTTTATTGAACTATGTATCTGTTTTTTTTTTTTCCCAATATCATACTGTTTTAATTACTCTAATTTTGTAATAATAGTTTGAAATCAGAAAGTGTGATGTCTCTAGGTTTGTTCTTCTAAGATTGCTTTGGTTATTTGGATTCTTTTATAGTTCCACACAAATTTTAGGATTGTTTTGTACTTATGTGAAAAGTACCACTGGGATTTTGATTGGGATTGCATTGAATATGTATATGACTTTGGGTAGTGTGGACATTTGAAAAATACTAATTCTTCTGATCCAGGAGCATGATACATCTTACCATATATTTGTATTTTCTTCAGTTCTTTCATCAATGTCTTATAGTTTTCAGATCTTTCACCTCCTTGGTTAAATTTGTTCCTGAATATTTTATTCTTTTTCTGCTATTATAAGTGGATTGTTTTCTTAATTTCTATTTCTGATAGTTCATTTTTAGTGTATAGAAACATGACTGATTTTTTAATATTGATTTTGTATCCTGTAACTTTACTGAATTTGTTTTTTAGTTCTACCAGTGTGTGTGTGTGTGTGTGTGTGTGTGTGTGTGTAGTCTATAGAGTTTTCTATATATAATGTCCTGTCATCCACAAACAGAGTTTTACTTCTTCCTTTCTGATTTGGATGCCTTTTATTTCTTTGTCTTGCCTAATTGCTCTGGCTAGGACTTCTACTACCATATTTAACAAAAGTGGCAAGAGTGGGCATCCTTTTCTTGTCTGATCTTGAGGAAAAAATTTAAGCTTTTCATCATTGAGTATGGTGTTAGATGTGGGCTTGTTGTATATGGTATTTATTATGTTGAGGTATGTTCTTTTTATACCCAGTTTGTAGAGTTTTTTTTTTTTTTTGTATCATGAAAGAATGTTAAATTTTGTTAAATGCCTTTTCCGCATCCATTGAGAAGATCATATGGTTTTATTCTTCATTTTGTTGTTGTGGTGCATTCTATTGATTGATTTGTGGATGTTAAACCATCCTTGCATCCCTGGAACAAATCCTGCTTGATCATGGTCTATGATCCTTTTAATGTAGTTTTTTTTTTTTTTTAAGATTTTATTTATCCACTTGAGGGGGTAGGGAGGAGCAGAGGGAGAGGGACAAGCAGACTTCGCTGAGTGTAGAGCCTGATGTGGGGCTTGATCCCAGAACCCTGAGATCATGACCTGAGCTGAAACCAAGAATTGGATGCTTAACCTGCTGAGCCACCCAGGTGCCCCTTTTAATGTATTGTTGAGTGTGGTTTGTTAATATTTTGTTGAGGATTTTTACATCTATGTTCATCAGGGATTTTGGCCTGTAATTTTCTTTTCATGTATTGTCCTTGTCTGGCTTTGGTACAAGGATAATGCTGGCCTGGTAAAATAAGTTTGGAAGTGTTCTCTTTTCTTCTATTTTTGGAAAGAGTTTGAGAAGGATTGGTATTATTTCTTCCTTAATGTTGGTAGAATTCACCAGTGAAGCCATCTGATTCTGGACTTTGCTTTTGGGGGAGGTTTTTGATTGCTGATTCAATTTCCATTCTAATAATTGGTCTCTTTGGATTTTCTATTACTTCATGTTTCAGTTTGGGAAGGTTGTATCTTTCTAGGAATGTATCCATTTCTTTTAAGTTATCTAACTGGTTGGCATATAATTTATTGGCATATATCAGTTGTAATGTCACCTCTTTTTTATTTTATTTTATTTATTTGAGACTTCTCTGTTTTTTTCTTAGTATAGCTACAAGTGTGCCAGTTTTGTAAAAAAAAAATTTTTTTTTTAGTCTCTATTTCATTTATATCTGCTGTGGTCTTTGTTATTTCCTTTCTTCTACTAACTTTGGGCTTAGCTTGACCTTCTTTTTCTATTCCCTTCAAGTGTAAATCTAGGTTGTTTATTTGAGATCTTTCTTCTTCTTTTTAAAATTTAGGTATTTATCACTACAAATTTACCTCTTAGAACTGCTTTTCAGCCTCACATAGGTTCTGTATTTCCATTTTCATTTGTCTCAGGATATAGTTTTATTTACCTTTTGATTTTTTCTTTGACTCACTGGTTGTTCAGGAATACATTTAATCTCCACATATTTGTAAATTTTCCAATTTTCTTCTTGTGATTGATTTCTAGTTTCATTCCATTGTGGTCATAAAAGTTGCTTGATATGACTTCAATGTTCTTAATTTTTTTAAGACTTGTGACCTAATGTATGATCTATTCTGGAGAACGTTCCATATGTGCTTAAGGAGAATGTGTATTCTGTTGCTTTGGGATGGAATGTTCTGTGTATGTATATTAGGTATATTTGATTAGACCTAATATTCACTCCAAAGGATCTGTAGTGATAACCCTAATTCCTGGCCGTTATTGCCTGTTTTGATGTGAATTTATGGAACAATAGCTCCCACCTGTTTCATCTCTATCTGCTGCCTCAAGTCTGGCCCAGCTCACTTTACCACTCTCTCCTTTGTTGTTAACAATTCAAAGAGTGATGGTATCACCTGCTTGGACTGAATAAATGGCTTGGGGTACTTTGATGATAGCCTTTCAATTCTCCAGCCCTGTGACATTGAATAAACCAAGAGACTGGGAGTTAGGGTTTATAGAGTGTAAGTCTACCCAGCATCTGAGCATCAGCATCTAAATTGTCTCTCTTCTTTGAATTCCTGATTTAAAGCAATAAAAGTCAATAAAAGATAAATAACGTCTAAATCTATCATAAGCTGGAAACCATTTCTGCTAACACATGTAATATTTATTTTATAAAGGAATCTTTTTTGGGGGCACTTCGGTGGTTAAGTCACTTAAACATTCTGACTCTTGATTTTGGCTCAGGTCTTGATCTCAGGATTGTGAGATCAAGACCAGTGTCGGGCTCCTCACTCAGTGGGGCGACTACTTGAGATTCTCTCTTTCTCCCTCTGCAGAATCCCCCAACACATTCCCTCTCTCTTTCTAAAATAAATAAACAAATCTTAAAAAAGTAAAGAAATCTTTTTTTTTTTTTTAAGATTTTGTTTATTTATTTGACAGAGAGAGACACAGAGAGAGAGGGAACATAAGCAGGGGGAGTAGGAGAGGGAGAAGCAGGCTTCCTGCGGAGCAGGGAACCTGATGCGGGGCTTGATCCCAAGACTCTGGGATCATGACCTGAGCCAAAGGCAGACGCTTAACCGACTGAGCCACCCAGGTGCCCCAAAGAAATCTTTTTTTGTATAATAGTAATAAGTATCTTACTTAAAATATTTAACTTTAAGAAATCCATCTGAATGGTCTGAATCAATATGGAGTTGATCACATGTTCATATTTGAGCCTAATATTTTAGCTGCCTGGCCATGAACTAAAATAATTGCCTCTTTGGCATTTCTTCTTGGATATTCCACAGGTATTTCACATCACTAGGTATGAAAGTGACTTGATCACTGGGTAATGTAGCATTATGTATCATCTATATTTCTATCTCTTACATATCCCTTAATATCCAATAAATCACTGACTTTAAATTATTTCTTCTTTTTTATTTATTTTTTAATTTAAGTATCTTTTTTTACGATTTTATTTATTTATTTGAGAGAGAGAGAGAGGGTGAGAGAGAGAGAGAGCATGAGAAGGGGAAGGGTCAGAGGGAGAAGCAGACTCCCTGCCGAGCAGGGAGCCTGATGCGGGACTCGATCCAGGGACTCCAGGATCATGACCTGAGCCGAAGGCAGTCGCTTAACCAACTGAGCCACCTAGGTGCCCAGTATCCATAGTGTTTTTGTATTTTTTGGGGTAAATATCCAGTAGCATGATCACTGGATTGTAGGGGTAGTTCTATTTTTAACTTTTTGAGGAACCTCCATACTGTTTTCTACAGTGGCTGCACCAGTTTACATTCCCACCAACAGTGCAAGAAGGTTCCTTTTTCTCCACATCCTTACCAGCACTTGTTTCTTGTGTTTTTGACTTTAGTCATTCTGACAGGTGTGAGAGCTTATCTCATTGTAGTTTTGATTTGCATTTCCCTGATGATGAGTGATGTTGCATATCTTTTAATGTATCTCTTGGTCATCTGTGTGTCTTCTTTGAATTGTCTGTTCATGTCTTCTGCCTATTTTTTAATTGGATTATTTGTTTTTTGGGTGTTGAGTCATATGAGTTCTTTATATATTTTGGATACTAATCCTTTATCAGATGTGTCATTTGCAAGTATCCTCTCCCATCCCATAGGTTGCCTTTTAGTTTTGTTTGTTTCCTTTGTGTGCAGAAGCTTTTTATTTTGATGTAGTCCCAATAATTTATTTTTGCTTTTATTTTCCTTGCCTCAGGAGAAGTATCCATAAAAATTGATTCCTCTTTTTTTTTCCTTTCTTTTTTAAAAATAGGCTCCATGCCCAGCCTGGTGCCCAATGCAGGGCTTGAACTCACAACTCTGAGATCAAGACCTGAGCTGTGATCAAGAGTCAGATGCTTAAACTACTGATCCACTCACATGCCCCAATTCCTCTATTTATCTCACCTCCAGACACAATCCATTGTCAAGTCCTGTGTGCTCTGCCACCAAAATAATCCCCAACCTATTTCTAATGATCTTTTCAATCCTACACTGGACCAGGTTGCCATCATTGTTCTTTATTGCTACAATAACTTTGCAACTGGTTACCCTGTTTTTGCTTGTGTACCACAATGATTTTATATCCACATGACAGCCTAAAAGATCTTTTAAAGGTATGAATTGGATGTTTCTTTCTTGCTTAAAGCCATCTATGGCTTCCCATTGTGCTTCGAAATACCTGCCCAATCTAAAGCAGCACCAGCCTACTCAGACCAGTCACTCTCAGAGTGCCCTCTTTAGTTTGTTCATAGCACCAAATGCTAACTGAACTTGTTTTTTAATATATTTGTTTACTGGTTGTCTTCTGCCTTCTAGGATAATTTAAGTTTCATTACAGCAGATAGTTTTTCTGTTTGGGTCATTTTGATATTCCCAGTAACTGAAACAGTCCTTGGCACAGAGTTAGAACTCAGTAAATATTTGTAGAAAGAATCATAAATTATAAAGGAAAATGGTCTAGGGTATGTTTGCTAACCTTAATGCTGTATTTCTGTTTCTCTTTTATTTTCTGTTTCTACTTTTCTTTCAAATTTATAACTAGAAAATTAAAATCTACCACAGTCAGACTCCAGGTCCTAAGAAAGATTTAATTCAACATCACATTAGCCAGAAAGAGAGAAAAAATAGATGAAAATATTTTGTTGTATCATTTTTCCAAAAAAGCTTTTAAGAATACAGAGTCACCACATGAAGCTATTTTTGTGTCCGTTACTGCTGCAAAAATGAAAAGTTCTATTGTAGTCTGTGAATATATTTAAAGTGGCCAAACAACTCCAAATTTATTACGGATTGTGTTCTACATAGTCAGCTTAAATACCCACACTGTTTTTGGAAAAACTTTCACTGCTGTGGAGACAGTTTTATAGGGTTGTTTATTATTCAATATGACGGGGCTAAGAGCTAAGGTGTGGAAGCCTTGTGATAGTGCTGAGGCATAATGGAAATCCCATAGACACTGTATTTTAGGTCTTCCAGACACAGTGGCTCACTTTTATCCAAGGCATAACTCAAAGAATTTACCAGAATGCCAGTCATTTACTGAAGAACTACTTCATCTCTTTATTTAGTTAAGAATTATTCAGGTACCTAACAGGAAAGAATTGCTTACACCCTTGTGGACAATGTATGTAACAGTTTCTTTTCACTTCTTTTCATGGTGGTTTTTTCATTATGTATTCTTCCTTGTGTCATCCATACTAGATATAATTCAGGAATTTTTCTCATTAAGCACCTGAAAATAGAATGGTTTCTCTCAAACTTTTCTGTTGAGATGTGAAACATGATATTTTACTTTCTAGGCCTTAACACGAGAGTTGCTTTCTGGCTTTCCTTGTTAAACTCTGCATATGCCATATATTGGGTACATTTTAAGGATAGATGTTGCTCATTGGGTCCAGTTACACGTGTTCTATTTCCAATAAAGCACAGAAACAGCTATTTATCTTGAGGAATGATCCAGTAGGGAAACAAATGCCTTAGATGCAAGAATGCTGTTATTACCCAACAAATCCATATTTAGAAGCTCTCTCTTAAGGTTCCCTAGGTAAAGTAGCTGTTTTATGTTATGGATTAAAACTAAGTAGTGTTCTTCCCATACCCTTTATCAAAAAGATAAATAGAATCATTAGAATTTAGTCACTCATAGTAATTAATGTAGTAACTATTAGGTATAATGTTTTATGGACCTTGCCATAAGATGCTAACAATTTAGAAAGAAAGAAGATAAATTACACACACACACACACACACACACACCCTATACTGTGTTTGAATTATACAAATGTCACAGAGATAGCTTAAAGGAATAATAGTCATCAAACCATATGTAGCATTTGTAGATTATGTATGCTTAAGTCCCTCAAACTTTGTCCTACTCTCCCAAAATGAAGGGAGTCATACTTAGCATTGGTTGTGAGTTTACTTTACAAGAGAAATTTTCAGAAAAATTACTCTGAATATTCTTTAACACCTTGTTTTGGTGGGTAACTGTATGCTGATCATTTGAATTTTCTTTTCCCAGAAAGAAGTTAATGGCAAATATTTTATAAGAAAAATAGGGTAAATGAAAACAATTTTCCTAAAATTTTCATTATTTGAAAAGACATATCCCAAACTACTACAATATTAAAATCTCACTTGCTTAGAACAGTTAAAAATTTTGAAAATTGTGGTTATCTTTTATTTCCAGTCAATTCCATCATCAAGATTATTCATAGTTACTTAGTAAAAATTTAATTTGGTAATATTTAGAATGTGGATATTAAGAAAGGATTATCATATCTGATTAAGCCATTAGTTTCCACGTTTCTTATGAGCAATATCTATTCTTTTTTTTTTTAAAGATTTTATTTATTTATATGACAGAGAGAGACACAGCGAGAGAGGGAACATAAGCAGGGTGAGCGGGAGAGGGAGAAGCAGGCTTCCTGCTGAGCAGGGAGCCCGATGTGGGGCTTGATCCCAGGACCCTGGGATCATGACCTGAGCCGAAGGCAGACGCTTAACGACTGAGCCACCCAGGCGCCCCGCAATATCTATTCTTTATAGGGCTTACTGCATCATAATTTTCACCTTGGAAAAAGAAGGGAAGACAAAATGTGTTTCTCAAACCATTCTCTTTAAAGTGGAAGCCATAAATTATAAAAGGAAACATTGCAGTTGAAGGTTAAAAATAATTTTTGATGTCAAATATGAATAGATCTAGCTAACAGAAGTCCTGGGCAATTAAAAGTCATTAAAATGCCTTCTTGACTGGAAATTCTCTACTAAATGTAGAAGCATATTTTATTTTTTTCAAATTTTTATTTAAATTCTAGTTAATTAACATGTAGTGTAATATTAGTTTCAGGAGTAGAATTTAGTGATTCATTATGTACATATAACACCCAGTGTTCATCATAACAAGTGCCCTCCTTAATACCCATCACCCATTTAGCCCATCTCCCATCCACCTCCCTCTGTCAACCCTCAGTTTGTTCTCTATCATTAAGAGTCTCTTTATGGTTTGCTTTCCTCTCTCTTTCTTCCCCCTTCTCATATGTTCATCTGTTTTGTTTCTTAAATTCCACATATGAGTGAAATCATATGGTATTTGTCTTCCTCTGACTGATTTATTTCGCTTAGCAAAATACACTCTAGCTCCATCCACGTTGTTGCAAATGGCAAGATTTCATTCTTTTTTAAGGCTAAGTAATATCCATTGTATATATATGCCACTTCTTTATCCATTCATCAGTCAATGGACATTTGGGTTCTTTCCATAGTTTGGCTGTTGTTGATAATGCTGCTATAAAGATTGGGGTACGTGTGCACCTTTGAATCAGTATTTTTGTATCCTTTGGGTAAAAACCTAGTAGTGCAATTGCTGGGTTGTAGGGTAGTTCTATTTTAACTTTTTTTTTTTTTTTTTAGAGAGAGAGAACAAGAGTGAGCAGATGGGGGGAGGGATAGAGAGAGAGAGAGAGAGAGACTCTTAAGCAGGCTTCATGCCTAGTGTAGAGCCTGACATGGGGTTTGACCTTAACAACCCTGAGATTATGACCTGAGCTGAAATCAAGAGTTGGACGCTTAACTGACTGAGCCACCCAGGCGGCACCCCTATTTTTAACTTTTTGGGGAACCTCCATACTGTTTTCCATCAATCATGTAAGAGGGTTCCTCTTTCTCCACAACTTCACCAACATCTGTTGTTTCCTGTGCTGTTAATTTTAGTCATTCTGACAGGTGTGAGGTGGTATCGCATCATGGTTTTGATTTGTGTTTCCCTGATGATGAGTGATCTTGAGCATCTTTTCATGTGTCAGTTAGCCATCTGGATTTCTTCTTTGGAAAAATGTCTATTCATGTCTCCTGCTCATTTCTTTAAAAAAATTTTTTTTAAAAGATTTATTTATTTATTTGCAGGGGAGAGAGACAATATGTAGGTGGGAGAGGGGCAGAGGGAGAGGGAGAGCGAGAATCCCAAGCAGACACCCTGCTAAGTGTAGAGCCCAACACAGGGCTTGATTTCATGACCCCAAGATCATGACCTGAGCCAAAATCAAGAGTCAGACACTCAAATGAATGAGCTACCCAGGTGTCCCTCTTCTGACCATTTCTTAACTGGATTATTTCTTTTTTGGGTATTGAGTTTGATTTTTTTTTTTTTTAAGATTTTATTTATTTATTTGACAGAGAGAGACACAGCGAGAGAGGAAACACAAACAGGGAAAGTGGGAGAGGGAGAAGCAGTTTTCCCGCAGAGCAGCGAGCCCGATGCAGGGCTTGATCCCAGGACCCTGGGACCATGACCTGAGCCGAAGGCAGATGCTTAACAACTGAGCCACCCAGGGGCCCCGAGTTTGATAAGTTCTTTGTAGATTTTGGATACTAACCCTTTATCAGGTATGTCTTTTGCAAATATCTTCTCCTGTTCCATAGGCTGCCTTTTAGTTTTATTGGTTGTTTCCTTTACTGTACAGAAGCTTTTTATCTTGATGAAGTTCCAATAGTTCATTTTTGCTTTTGTTCTCTTGCCTGTGGCGACGTGTCTAGTAAGAAGTTGCGACAGCCGAGGTCAAAGAGGTTTCTGCCTGTGTTCTCCTCTAGGGTTTTGATAGTTTTCTGTCTCACATTTAGTTCTTTCATCCATTTTGAGTTTATTTTTGTGTATGGTATAAGAAAGTGGTCCAATTTCATTCTTCTACATGTTGCTGTCCAGTTTTCCCAACACCATTCGTTGAAGAGATTGTCTATTTTTCTGCTGGATATTCTTTTCCTGCTTTGTCGAAGATTAGTTGACCATAGAGTTGTGGGTCCATTTTAGGGTTTTCTGTTCTGTTTCATTGATCTATGTGTCTGTTTTTGTGCCAGTACCATACTCTCTTGATGAGGACAGCTTTGTAATAATTTGAAGTCCAGAACTGTGATGTCTTCAGGTTTGCTTTTCTTGTTCAGGATTGCTTTAGGCTGTTTGGGGTCATTTGTGGTTCCATCCATATTTATGATTCTTTGTTCTAGCTCTGTGAAAAGTGCTGGTGGTATTTTGGTAGGGATTCCGTTGAATGTGTAGATTGCTTTTGGGTAGTACAGACATTTTAACAATGTTGTTCTTCCAGTCCATAAGCATAGAATGCTTTTTTTATTTCTTCGTGTCCTCTTCAATCTCTTTCATAAGTGTTCTCTAGTTTTCATAGTACACATCTTTTTTATTTTTTTTATTTTTTTTAATTTTTTTTTTTTAAAGATTTTATTTATTTATTTGACAGAGAGAGAGATAGCGAGAGCAGGAACACAAGCAGGGGGAGTGGGAGAGGGAGAAGCAGGCTTCCCGCCGAGCAGAGAGCCCGATGTGGGACTCGATCCCAGGACCCTGGGATCATGACCCGAGCCGAAGGCAGACGCTTAACGACTGAGCCACCCAGGCACCCCATAGTACACATCTTTAACCTCTTTGGTTTATACCTAGGTATCTTATGGTTTTTGGTGCAATTATAAATGGGATTGATTGCTTGATTTCTTTTTCTGGTGTAGAAGCACATTTTAAACAGCCTGCTGGTCATTTCTGTTTGAATATCTGTCTTAGCACCTCATATTCAGTGTCTTCAAAATTCTGTATGAAACTGCACATAATAGGTGCTTACAAATATTCATTGAAAAGCATATAAATGAATGTGTCATCCTCAAACCTTCTCTTGAATTTCTTATTATGCAATTGCTCTTAAAGTCTCAAAATCTTTTTTTATTTTTTTAATCTTTTTTTTATTATTATGTTATGTTAATCACCATACAGTACATCATTAATTTTTGATGTAGTGTTCCATGATTCATTGTTTGCATATAACACCCAGTGCTCCATGCAGAATGTGCCCTCTTTAATACCCATCACCAGGCTAACCCATCCCCCCCCCCAGAACCCTCAGTTTGTTTTTCAGAGTCCATCGTCTCTCATGGTTCATCTCCCCCTCCGATTTCCCCCCTTCATTTTTCCCTTCCTGCTATCTTCTTCTTCTTCTTCTTTTTTTTTTTTTTTAACATATAATGTATTATTTGTTTCAGAGGTACAGGTCTGTGATTCAACAGTCTTACACAATTCACAGCGCTCACCATAGCACATACCCTCCCCAATGTCTATCACTCAGCCACCCCATCCCTCCCACTCCCCACCACTCCAGCAACCCTCATTTTGTTTCCTGAGATTAAGAATTCCTCATATCAGTGAGTTCATATGATACATATCTTTCTCTGATTGACTTATTTCGCTCAGCATAATACCCTCCAGTTCCATCCACGTCATTGCAAATGGCAAGATTTCATTCCTTTTGATGGCTACATTATATTCCATTGTATATATATATACCACATCTTCTTTATCCATAAAGTCTCAAAATCTTAATCACCTCCTCCTTTCTCTTCCATTATTAATCAGTTTCATAGGTCTGCCAGCATTCTTATACTGTATCTCATAAGTCTGCTTCATTCACTCAACAAATATTTATTTGAGTGTGTACTGTTTGCCACAAAGAAGAGCAATATGGTTCATGCCACCATGGAACTTGTTTTGTTTGTTTGTTTGTTTTGAGGGAAACCTGCAGTCTCATCTCAGTTCTCTTGGCACTAATCTAGACCTGCATTTCCTCTCATCTGGACTGCTGTATTGTACTAGCTAATCTCTTGGCATCCAGTATCTCTCCACTCCATTTTATTAGATTAATTTTAAAAGCATAACACTTATTACCTGCTTGTATAATACCTTAAACAACTCCCCTTGTCACCAGCTAATGTGGAAATCCTTTAGTTTGCTGTACCGTAGCCTGGCCCAACCAGCTGTGTTCATGAACTTTTCTCTTGTACTGCTTTTTCAGTAAACTAGTCTTCTCACTAGTCCTCCAACATTTTACCACTTCTGTACCACTTACTCTGTTTTTTCCTGGAATGTTCTTTTCTCCTGTGTCTGCTTGTTAAAATCCTACCCATTTTTCAAGGTCAGTTCTGCCACTCTTTTCTTGATTCCTTCAAATAGAAATTTTTTCTCTCTTTTTTGAACACCCATGGGAATTTCTTTGTGCCTCTTGTTGCACACATACCAGTTTTAACCCTATGTTGTAGTTTTGGTGTTTATGCCTTACCTGCTTGAAGAAATCCTACACAGAGTACATTGCATCATTATCCACAGCAGCTAGCACAGTATCTTGCATACAAGCGGAATAAATGAAGGATGGACCTGGCTAATTAATTGACCGTGTTGCATGTATGTTACTTAGGGGGACCTATGATCTAATCTAAAGCAATCTAATCATATCTTAACTGTGAGTTTTGATTGAGTCAGTTGAATTTGCATAAATGCCATCAAATTTATTTCATAAAAATTATATTTAAACAAGGCAGAAGTTCTTGGCAAGTGATTAAATTGTGAGCAAGTCACTTAGTTTCTTTGTACACTGAGGTAATATATTAATGCTTTTTCATGCTTACTAAAAATCAACTAAACTAAAATAAATGTTGTAATTTAATGTCAAATCAGAGGGTCAATTGGAATATCTTCTTCTGATGGGGACATACCCTAGATGACATTTAACTATTTGTAAACACACCTCCAAACTTCTAGTACTCATAGTTGTTCAGGCTGAATGTGCCTCCTGGTGGTTTGGTAATTCAAAAGCTTCTCTCAGGTCTGCCCATTCCCCCTTTCTAGTTACACTTAATTTGACAACCTAAAGCAAGGTAGTAGATACTTACTATAAAGGCTTTGACAAAAGGCATCTAAATGGATCATGTTGAGGAATGTTGAATCAGATAATTTCCCGGCTTGTCCAGAACTCATATGATTTTGAGGTGATTTGGCTACTATTGTGTCTAGCTGTGGAAAGATCTGGAACAAGGAAAGTACTGCAGAGGAAACATGAACTGCTAGGCAGGTCTATCCCTGGGAGGGGTGTAGCGTATGCCAGGAGATATATCTATAATTGTAATTGCTTTCCCATCAAACTTGATCGATTCCATCAGTTGGTGGACTCTTCCCTGTGGAAATACACATATGATTTTTATAACAGACACTTATAACAAATGATTCACATTGCCTTTATAAACTGTTTGGCCTAATATAGCTATTCCATCAAGTGAGGGATACCACATTGCTGGATGAGATATATTTCTTATTACATGTTGTAAGTTTAATAACAATTCATTTCATAGAATGATCTCTTGGTTCCCCTAGAAACAATGCTGAAACTAATGCTTACATCTTTGCCAGAATGCTTTCCTGCCCCTTGAGACTGAGTATCTCGTTTCTGTGAATTTGCTTCCACACATTGAGGGAGAGAATGACTGAAGCTAACTCCTCAAACAGACTTCTGCTCAGATGCATGGTATGTGATGCCAAAGCCACATGGTCATCCCATGGGTAAGCACATTTGTATCAAAACAATCACATTGCTCTCATTCTTTATTAATTTATTCATTACCATGTTCCCTTATCAAGGCAACCAAAGGGAGCATTCAAAAAAGAAGCAAATGGATTGAAATCTTGAAGAAGCAGGCCTGTGCACTTATTTCTAAAACACTAAAATGAGTTGGTTAAATGAACAGTTGTTTGAAGAAATACTTTTCATCTGGGGAAATGACTAGAAGGCTTCTGTACTGAGCGAATCCTGGAGAATATGAAAATCTTTGGAGCTAGTGTCTGGGCGTCTACAAGGCAAGGGACTATTCCTGAGCTGTTTGGTTTAGACACTCCCAAGAACCCACTCTGGTAGAGATGCTTCAGGTATTCTAATAGCCAGGAGGTAAGAGCCCATAACACTTCTGAATGCTGTTTCTAGATGTTTCACATTGCTCTCTGGATGGGATTAGGTGCAGATTAATAAAACATTCCAATAACTCTGGAGTTTTAGGTAGCTTTAAAAATTGTTTATGCCTAAAGATATAGATAGATGTAATTCCAGGGAAATAAAGTTCAAAAGATCCAGAATTGGGAGAAAAATCCATATGGGATCATTGATGAAAGATAAGATAATTTTTCAGTTTTTTGGTTGGCTAAGTAAACATTTTAAGGATAAAACTGCTAAATAATTTTGTTTTCAGTGCTTCCTTTTTCTGTAGTAGCTGCAGAGTGCTGTTTTGGAAAAGGGATGAGGAGTGCATTGATCAATTAGTGATGTCTGTCACAGGCAAGGCAAAGAGGACTAGAAATGATTCACAATTAAAAACTTGGTATGGGTCTTTTAAATGTCCTATTACTCTTTATAATGAAGGCAGAAATATGATTCCCAATGGCTCTGTTCTTTAATTTCATGTAATACCCATAGTGAAACTTTGAAAAGCCACCCAAAATCTTTGATCAGCCCATAGCTAATCAGTAAGTTAACAACTAGGATGAAATAATGGAAGTCCTATATTCTTTATCATTTATACAGCCAAATTGGGGGACCCATGAAGAGTTTAGATGCATATTTTTCTTTTCAAAGTAATGATCTATTCCAAGGCAGCATTTAAAAATCTTTCTACAACATAGAAAGTAGTAATGCATTAGGTAATTTCTAATTTTAAACTCCTAATGTCTATAATCATGAATAAATTATATAGAACATGCAGAATACATTTCTCTCTTCATGCCTGTCTCAAACTTGAATTTAAGATAAATATATGTCTCCATCAAGTTGGAGCCATCAAAAGAGACAGTTTAAATGATAGTAAGAAGTTGGAGAGGAGGGGAAAAAAAATCACTGCATGGATGAACACACTATCTTATAGGATAATTACACTCTCAGTAATTTCAAATGTTTTCAAATTGAATTTCTTATATTCAGAGAAAAAATGTTGAAATATGCATTTATTCAAGTGTTCCATGATCAGGTCCAGAAATTCTGTTAAACAAAATAGCTCCATTATAGAGAAATTTTCAGAGAAAAGTATAATAGGTTTGTTTATTTTTGTCTTACTCATCTTCATTCCTTTTCCCGTTAATGCACCCTGACTTTTCAAAGGGGAATCACTCTACTCATGCTCTCAGTCCATGTGGTCCAGGTCTGGGTACATGACCAAGCCCCAAGTAATCAGAGTCAGAGATATTGTTTCAGAGATCAATGTCTTAATTTGGGCCTGTGAAGAGAAGCCATGGGGCTTCTCTATAACTACTAGGAAAGGGATAATCTCATTCTATTGTGGTTTCTAAGTCTAATTTGCTCATGTCTATCTTATGGGGAGAGAAGGTAACTCAGAGAAAAGAGGAAATGAGATATGGAGACAGGTTCTAATGACATTCTTTGAGTAACTGGCTTGCACAGTTCTTGAGTCATTTCTATCCTTGTACTTCTCATTTCTGTGTCAACAAATTCCTTTTTACTTAAGCCAGCCTGAGTTGGCTTTCTATCACTTACAACCAAAAAAGACCTGATTAATAAGTGTCTGCCTCTCTATCATTCTATAAAAGGTTGTTATAGAACTCAATTGATGAATAATTCAAACTGACAGAGATCTTAGACTTCCAAATATTCTTACTGTGATACTCACATATTTGGAGGATATAAAATATTTCTACACATACATGACATATTGGTATGCTTAAAATAGGACTACCATTTAATATATCCAGATTGACTTTATATATCAAAAGATTATGGTATTTATAATGATTTTTAGTTATGGCTAGAATGATCACAAGACAGTAGCTGAAAAACCAATTGTGATAGAGATTGGATTTTGGCACCATTATGCTGTTATAGCTAGAGACTCTGTAGTGTCCAAAATCTTCCTTACTGATCATCTAACCTCCCCTCAAGTTTTTAAGAAGTAGGAACTATGCATAACAAAACTGGCAAGTTTATTGTTATCTATATCAAGAACTCTTAAATCTGCACTTGAAGGGCCCTTGGGTACACTCAGTTGGAGCACATGGCTAGAGGCACTCCCTCCATAAATCTAATTTGGTACACTAAAGCATCTCTGCGAAGGAAAAGGAAAAAAAGGTCTGGATATTCAGAGATGGCCCTTACCTAACTGATGGCATGGTTGGAGCTGTAGAGGAGGAGAGGTAAGAAGTTGAAGTTTGGCACAGAAAATAGAAGAGTGTTGACTAGAAGATCCAATTACATCAGCTACCAGCAAATCATGATGCAATGAATGTCTGGGCTCTGACTTACCAGATTATGGCTCCACCGTCCTTGGAAGGGGCTGCATTTGGCAAGAAAGTGGGCAGAAGTTGGTCTGGGGTAAGAATGGGGAGGGGATGTTTCCCTTTCCAGTATGATATAGAACCAAAAGTAGTTTGTACACTGGATGAAAGAAATTAATTATTTGAAGAATCTGTTGTTTATGGATCTTTACTAGAGTTTGGTTTCTGGCTTTGCTCCAAGAGTTATCCATTACTGATAACCACTCACGGTGCTGGACTCCATGCTGCTACTCTTTTCCAGGGAGGTGTCCCTGTTTCTCTTAAACATTAGTTACTGTCTATGCTTGTGACTATAACACATCCTGTCATCACTCAGCAGCTACTTGAAAGTCATTTTACCATTTAGTTTTCAAATGCCACCAATATAGCAGAGTTGCAGCTAACTCATCAGAGTTGTATCACTAGAAAGCTCTGGGATACCATGGGTGTTTCATCGTGGTTTGTAATTTAGCCTACTTATATGGATTCCTTAAATCTGGATTGATGTCTTTGTTCAGTGGAAAATTCTTGGTCATTACCTTTTCAAATATTTCTCCTTCCCCGCTGTTTCTGTCCTTTTTTTCTAGACTTTAACTGCACATGGTTTGAGATTTTTTTTTTTAATCTTTCACATGTCTCTAACAATATTTTCTAGATTTTTCATTTGTTTTTCTCTCTCTGTTTCTGTTCATAAATTGGTCAGTCTTCCAGTTCACCAATCATGTTTTCTACTGTTTTCAAACCTGTTGTTAACCTATCTATTGAGTTCTTAATGATATCAGATGTGCTTTTTTTAATTCCAGAATTTCTATATGATTATTTTACAGATTTCAGTTTTTTGTGAAAATCTCCATTTTAATATAGAGTCTTCATCTTTTCCTCATTCCATGAGCCTATTAACCATAGTTCCTTTAAAGCTCTTGTCTGCTAAACCAATATCTGGATCACTTGTGTGTCTATTTTTATTGCCTGTTTTCCCCTTGGTTGTTATTCTTATGGTGCTATCTCTTGCCATGCCTACTGATTTTGATTTAATGTTAAATGTTGTTTATAAAAACTATGACTTATCCAGATGATGCTGTCTCTTACCAGAGAGTGTTCACTTTTTTTTTTTCTGCTGGGCAGACAGAGTAGAAGTTGACCACATTGATCCAGTTGGCAACTGAGCTGTGCTAAGGCTGAATTGCAGTTATTTATTATATAGTTTTTAAGGCAGTAGTCTACCTTTTATTTGATCTTGTTCTGAGGGTATAGTTCTACAAGGCTTTGAACTAAGGGCCTGGTATATTCTCTGGTAACCTTTCCCTTGGTAGGTCCTTAACTCTAATCTGTAGTGTTCAAAGCTTTGAAAGAATCTGGAAAACATTCTTCTTTTCAGAGGTTTCCTGCAGCCCTATGTGCCTTCAAAATTTGGCAAATGTCTTGAGGGGATATGGTTGTTTTGAGACATCTTAAGTCTCCAGTTTTGTCACCCTAACTCCATGGCACTCTGCCTGAAGCCAAGCCCAGATTCTCAGCCTTTTGCCTGAGGCCAGAGTTAGCAAGTGCCCCCAGGAAAAAAGCTACTTCAGATCATAGCTCACCTTTCTGAGGTTTTCTCTTTAGAATTTTTATTTCCATAGTTTGAACTGCTTCCTCAGATCTCTGATGATTATAAACATTGTTTTATCTGGCTTTTCTACTTTTTTGTGTGTGTGTCAACTTTAGTTTTCTACAAACAACTTTAGCCTACCCAAATTGGAAGCTTTCTTGTTTAAGTTTTTAACAGTCTTTCAAAACAGCATTATATTTTTATTTAAGTGCAGTAAATGCATTCAAATAAATAAATCACATGCAAACCAGTTTTGTTCTTCATAAGCAAAGTAAACATTTTACAAGTTATTTATAATTATGACTTGGCTTTGATGGCCAGACTGGGGAAAACTGCACTCCAGAGAGCAGATGAAACAACCATTAGAAAAGCCTTCATAAAATTTACAAAAAATGTCCCAATGCAGGGAGCACAGGTAGGAGGACATCTCAGCATTTTGGTAGGGAAAAGTATTCGGGGTTAGCTGGAGACATTTGGTAGCAATCAAGGCAGGCTGTTGTGGCAATAAATGGCAGGGTGGGAGGGGGAAGGGCAGTCCAAATTATAAGGATTATAACTTCTAGGATGCTTGAAAGGGAGAGCAGGAACATAAGCCTTGGGAAAGAGGAGTACTGGAAAGTAAGAGAGGGATCATTCTTTGAATAAACGCAGAGTTGTTGCCTGAGAAAAAAGGCAGAATTGCACAGTTGATTCAGCCATAGAAAGGCTGACTTGAACCAGTGATTTCCTGAAGCTCAGGCTCCTTCTATTTCTGCTAAGTGCCTGATGGGCTTCGGTCTAGGTCAGGCCTGAAATTCTCTGTCTAGAATCTCTTCTCTTTTCCATTTCTGTTCAGCTAACAAAATTATATGTCATGTTTTTCCTCTTCTTTGGAAGCTTTATTGACCCACTTCTTATCAACTTTCCCTGATTGAATTGACTACTCCTTCTTCGTTTCACCATTGAATATACTTTTGTATAAATTCCTTCTCACTTTTTTTCTTATTCTTTATACAGGTCCTGGTGATTTATTAATACACAAAGAGTAATAAAAAGTAAAGAGTTAGTTGAATTATCTTAATGACAAGAGACATAAAGCTATGATAGCCTGATGGATTAATCTTCATACCTGAGATAGACTTGCGAATGAGGCAGTTTTTATCATCCAGGAAGAACTGGGGAGAGAGAAGAAAAGGATACCCAGAAGTAGAGAAGTTTTGGTTTAATGCTGGCCACCTGAAATCACCCATCATTGGGTTTGATCCCTGAGATGCAAAATCAAGTGCTTCAAAATCAGCCACTATTCTGGCAAATCATTCTTCTTCTATTTCTTTTTAAAAACTATTTATTAGCCCCATTTGAGATTTTCAGTGTTAAACATGATGAAATGCAGCTGGGTGCAGTTGAAAGCACTGAGCGTATTTAGACTAGAGAAGACTTCCATAGACCTAAGAGTTGCCTTGAAATACCATGGCCTCTCTCCTTTGGCAGTAGATTTGACAAGAGGCTTTATTAGGACTACTTGGAAGAATTTAAAGAACAAGAGATTTTATCTCATGATAAATGTAGCAGATGAATTATAAAAAATTAATTATGCAGAACCGCCTATAGAGATACTGAGTCTTCATGCTTAAACAAATGAAAGTATTTTTTCCCTTTTTTTCTCCCAAAGTAGTCAGAACTTTCTTTGAAATCCAGATTTTTCTTACTCTCTGGGAAAAATTAATAAGTCAAAGCTCTGGGACGCAAACAGGGTCAATTATCCAGGAGATCCAGACTGTGCTTAAAGTGTTGACTTAGAGAGACTGTTGGGTCTTGGAAAAAAGAGGGGCTGGTATATTTTCAGCTGAACTTGGTTTCTGGAGCCCTTGTGAATGCATCAGTTCTGAAATTGTAAGACCTCAGGGCTTGTGGCTGGTGAGAGGCAGTGAAGGACTTGGTGCTAAGTGTTTGGGTCTCAGGCAGAATCAGCCACGGGCAGTTGCATTGCCAACCCACAATGAATCATGTGACTGGATCTTCTTCACATAGAGCCATGGCCCTAGCAGAGGATAGAGAAGGAACAGCAGCATGGCTGAGAGATCATGTTTTATTTTTACTTCAAAATAAATATGTGTGTGTGTGTGTGTGTCTGTGTGTGTTTTCCCATCGCATGACTGATAAGGACTTTTCTGCCAATGTTAGTGAATTCGTTTTAATTTGATTTTCCTGACTTCAGAAATATGACATTATTTGTGCCCCCAATATTCAGAAACAGTTCATACCTATCTCAAATGGAATTTTAAAACAATTTTAGCAGTCCAAAAATTGAATTGGATACCTGGGATATTACTAAATTTCCTGTTGTTGAATCTAGTTAAAGAAAGTAGCTTTCAGGGACATTTTAAAGATAGAATCCTACATTGGTTGGGAGGTTAAAACATTTTCTTATTTGTATTTGTATTTCTCGTGTCTAGGAAAGTTCCAGGCACATAACAAGCATGGTGTAAATATATGTTGAAAAAAGGATGAATGGATAGATCCATTAAAGTGGCCCCCAGTATGGATATTAGATGAATATATGGATGGACTAAGGGGTTATTAGAATATAAAATAGAATATAATTTATATGGATACTCTATCAAGCACATTATGTATTTCTAGGGAAGATTTAAAGAAATTAGTGCTTAAACCTATTCATTTCACTGCAATAATAGTTCTTATTGATGTTACAAAACTTAATCTAATTGTAAGTGCACCCTAATCTAATCATGAGTGCACCCTCAGATAGGAGCCTGCTTATCTGGAACTCAGTTGGAACATGGTGCTCCTCTAATTTTGCCCCTCATTTAGCACTAATTTGTTGACTACTTGCCTTTTTTGTTCATTTCCCACCACACCACTGTCATCTGGATCAAGTGATTCTGTTTCTCACTCAGTTATATGTGGGCTTTTTCTCCCCAAGGATGACCACCATGCTAGATAGAACATAAGGTAGAAACATTTTCTCATTTTGTTTTTTTGTGTGCCCTTTAAAAACGGAAACAAAAGCCCAACTATACTAAAAAGATGAACATTTTTCAATCATTGTTCCATCAGAGATAATATTCATGGATGGTTGATCATGCCATCGGTTCCTTGTCTGCCTACATATTCTAACTGTTCTGTCTACTGACAGAAATGTTCGTCTTTCTCTACACTCTTTGCAGCATAATTGCTTTAAGGAGTATTTTATTTAGATTGAGCAAAGCATAGTATAAAAAACACTGGTCTGGAAATTCTGACTGGAGTTATGTAACTTGTCCTTCAATTTTTGTCAGATAGATCGTTCTATCTTAAACATTTGGTCTTAAACATTCTGTGATGTCACCATACATTTGACACATTGTGTTTCCAATTTTAGACAAACAATTTTAAAACAAACTTGGGCATAATATATTTTGAACTAGAAAATAGCTTTTCAACACCTAAGGGATTTTTTTTACTGTATATATTTAGATGTTGAAAATCTGGTTCAAATTTGTATATATTAGACACTGTACATTGCACCATTACAACATTATTTCTTTTTTTCTAAATTTCATTATGTTTCCTGTTTTGAGTGAATAGCTCTATTTTAGAAAATATTTCGTTTTAACATAAATGTGTTTTAATGTGTGTCACCCTTTGAATTTCTGTGAATAATACCAGAAAATGGCATTTGCTCCTGTAATTATTCTTTTTTTTTACAATTAGAGTCTGGGCTGGTAAATATAAGTTGGGTATAGTCATATATACTAATGCTTATAGCCATGGGGAAATTTTTTGCAAAACACTTTAGAAAAATTCATCTTCTTACCTTACTCTGAAATTACTCCAGCAATGTTCTTGAAATTTTGTCATCCAAGTTTGATTGAACATATTCAGTGAAAAAAGTTTGTGTTTTAAGACTCCATTTTCATTTATTTAATTTATTTTTTATTTTTATTTTTAAAGATTTTATTTATTTATTTGAGAGAATGAGAGAGAGAGAGAGCACATGAGAGGGGGGATGGTCAGAGGGAGAAGCAGACTCCCTGCTGAGCAGGGAGCCCGATGCGGGACTCCATCCTGGGACTCCAGGATCATGACCTGAGCTGAAGGCAGTCGCTTAACCAACTGAGCCACCCAGGTGCCCTCCATTTTCATTTTAGAATGCTCTAATTGTGAGAAAATCTTTCTTTCCCTTATATTGAGTTGAAAACTGACCCTCTTAAACTTCAATACTTTGTTTTTAATTCTAAAATTTGGAGCTTTACAGAATAAATTTAATCTCAACTTCTGTATGACAGTCCTTCAACAATTATAAGGTGTTCAGTGCTTCCTCTTCCTTTCTTTTTCAAGACTAAATATATCCGGTTTCTAACCATTTTTGTCGTCCTCTGGAGGCACTTCAGTTTGTCCACATCTTTTTTTAAATTTAATTTTTTAATTTTTTTAAAGATTTGTTTATTTGTTTTAGAGAGAGAGTGCGAGCATGAGCTGGGGGAGGGGCAAGGGAGAGGGAGAGAGAAAATCTCCAGCAGGCTCTCTGTTGAGTGCAGAGCCAGACCTGGGGCTCCATCTCACAACCCTGAGATTAAGACCTGAGCTGAAATCAAGAGTTGGATGCTTAACTGACTGAGCCACCCAGGCACCTCTGCATGTTTGGATATAATAAGAAATTGCTAAACTTTTCCAGAATGGCTGTATCATTTTACATTCCCATCAAAAACATATGAGTAATCCAGACTCTCTGCATCCTAACTAATACTTGATGTTACCACTATTTTTCATTTTATTATTTTATTTTATTTATTTTTAAAGATTTTATTTATTTATTTGAGAGAGAGAGACAGAGATAGCAACAAGAGAGCATAAATGGGGAGGAGAGGGAGAAGCAGGCTCCCGGCTGAGCAGGGAGCCCAGGACCCTGGGATCATGACCTGAGCCAAAGGCAGACGCTTAACCGACTGAGCCACCTAGGCGTCCTCATCATTTTATTATTTTAATAGGTAGATATATTTCTTTGTGGTTTTAATTTGTATTTCAAAAATGGCTAATGATGTTGAACAGCTCTTCCTTTTCTAATATGCCATCTGTATATCTAAATAAAAAAACTATAAAACTTCTAGAAGAAAACAGGAGAAAATCTTCAGAATCTTGGGGTGGACAAGGAGTTCTTATACTTGACTTCAAAAGCATGACCTGTAAAAGGAAAGACTGATGAATTAAACCTCATGAAAACTAAAAACTCTTGGGCGCCTGGGTGGCTCAGTTGGTTAAGCGACTGCCTTCGGCTCAGGTCATGATCCTGGAGTCCCGGGATCGAGTCCCGCATCGGGCTCCCTGCTTGGCAGGGAGTCTGCTTCTCCCTCTGACCCTCCTCCCTCTCATGCTCTCTGTCTCTCATTCTCTCTGTCTCAAATAAATAAATAAAATCTTAAAAAAAACCCAAAAAAACCCTAAAAACTCTTATAATGCTAAAGATGCTGGTAAGAGGTTATTAAGATACTTCCTCTTAAACTTGTGTTGGCATCATCATCACAAGACTACTGTGCTCTCCCTTTATAGCCACACTTGCCTCCTTCCCCATCACTAACCCTGGGATAATCTATTATCCCATCTAATCCAATACAATCTAATGTAATCTAATATCCATCTCTACAATTTTGTTATTTTACAACTGTTATAAAAGTATCCATTATCTTTTAAAAACTGACAAAAAATTAAGAACTGTCTCTTAATCATGACACTGTGTAGGCAGTTCTTATAAATATTTGATTTACATGACCTTGTATGAATAGCCTGAATCCCTGGTTTCTCAGGAGGCAATGTTGTTCTCAGGTTCAGAGTTCTAGGAAAAGGCTCTTTTAGGCCATTCCCAAATCTGAGCTGACTCTCTTTCTAGACTAAGCCTTTGGTTTTCAATACTTAAAAAACAAAACAAAACAAAGAAAACAAGCAAAAACCAATAAGGCAGAAATTTCAGGACCTCAAAAACAAAGAGATTTATCAATCTTTGCTTGTGAAATCTTTTAAAATTTCATGTCTGACCCACTCTGACTTCCTAGCCTTTTGGGATGCCGACAGAGCTTTATTTACCAGAGCTAAGTGGTGTCTGCTCCAGCAGTGTTCGGGGCCTTCTGTAACCTTGTCTGGGAGCAGATGGCATTCATGGGTTGATGTCAGATTAGAACTTTTCAAATTAGGAAGATAAGCAGCAATGAACAGAAAGCTGGCAAAATTTTGGACAAAGATTTCTCTTATGAACTTTGTAATCATTGAATATTGATGTTTCTGCTGAGTAAGACAGCCTTAACGTTCCCCTGAGTTTCGCTAAACTTCAGACAGGTTTCTTCCGGACTATGTCTCTGACCTCCCATTTCTTAGAGCATTTACTTGAGAAAACCTGCAATTGTAAATTCTTTCTCTGTCTTTTTCCTTTGAGATGTAAATCTTCTACAGCCTAGGAATGTCTGTCTTAAGGAACTGGGAGCCATCCCTTTGAAATGGAGTATTCAAGGAAGATAGTGCCTATTCTCCCAGTCTCTACAGAAGGGTAGGAGCCTAACTTTGATAAACACCAATTAGCAAACATGGATCGACATAATCAGATTGACCCACCCTCCTCCTTAGGTTCCTCTGGTGTTTTTCTATTTGCTTACCACAGTGCCTCCAAACTCTCCCACCTTTTGTTTCAGCACAGTTGAATTCAGTCACTCTCCTCTATTGTAGTAGTCTGAATAAAATCTTGCCTGTTTAATTCCATTTGTACATTTTTTTTGACCTTGCAATCAAATATTTCTTTCTGAGAACGCTTCACAATCTTCTGGCAGGATTAACTTGAGTTTAAGAGTTAAACAGCCATAATTTGTTATTTCTATATTTTTTTTCTGGCAAAGAAGAACATTTTAAATGTATGGTGATGTCAGAGGGCTTCAGGCTTATAAAGGGGGGTTTGACCAAAGGACTCCCAGAACGTAAATCCAGGAAGAAGAGATGCAGACAATTGTTTTCTCATATGCAGATAAAGTTTATACATTCACTGGTAGCAGGGACTCTTGATGCTTTTCACCTCTGAATGGGGCTGACATGGGTTCTTGGCATGCCCTATTAGAACCAGGCTTGATTTTCCTGTTGAAATACTTTATGATTAGAGGTGGTTTTGGTCTTAGATTAAGTTAAAATGGGACTAAGACAGGATTTGATATATATATATATATATATATACACACACATAGCACACTTGGGGACTCAGATCTACTAGAGGCTTCTTTTGAGGACTGAGGGCCACTGTGAGGGAATGTATATTGAGGGAGAGAATAGTCCTACTTGTTAAATTTGCCTTCTTCTCTTTGATGGGGTCTCCTTCATTCATCTGATCACTTCTCATTATGTTCTGCACTCATGCTCTAGTTCAAGCTACCATCATCTCTATTTGGACTATGGAAATGGCCTCCTAACTAATCTCCATGCTTCCTCTCTTGTGCCCTAGCATTGTTTCCCCCTCTTGACATCTGCAGTGATCTTTTGGAAATGTCCTTTAAAAATGTCAATCTTCCATTCACAGTTCTCTGATTATTTCTCAACATGTTCCAAATAAAATCCAAAGTAATCCCCAAAGTAATCTTGCAAGGCCTTACTGACCAGGCCCTTCTTGGACATCATTTCCTACTCTTGGCCTCTTTCTTGTGCCTCTTTAGCTGCTGGACCTTCTTGCATTTCCTTGAGACTTCTAAACTCAGTCCAGTTAAGAGCCTTTGCACTGCTGTTCCCTCTGATTGGAATGCTTCTCCCCAGGTATTCATTTTGCTTACACCTACACTTTAAGTCTCTGCTCATATGTCACCTTCTCAGAAAGACTGTCTCTTAAAGTGCACCCCATTATTTTCTCCCCCTTTTTTTTTAAATATTTCATAGCACTTTTCCATATCTCAAGTTATAAAGTACTTATGTGTTTATTATCTCTTTTCCCCAGTATTCTATAAACATGTCTTGTCATTGTATCTGAAGTACCTAGAATGGTGCATGGCATTTAGCAGCAGGCAATGCAGTCATATTCATGTGTTGAACAAATGGGTGATTTTAGACTTACAAGCTGATAAATTACATAAATAGAGACTAACTGTGCACATCAGTATGTCTGATACTGTACCTCAGGTAGATTACAACATTGATTGCAGTGGTTTATGTGTAATAGACAGAAGTACTAAATTTGATACATAACATTTTATGGAAAAATACATTTGAATTCCAAATAAGTGGCTTACATATGGCTTTTTGGAACACAATATATTTAAGTTGGCCATAGCTTGGCCTTCCATAAATATAGCCCAAGATTTCAGTAGTGCATTTCATAATAGTAAATGTTGTTACTAATGTTATGCTGTTTCTAGAGAAATGTTATCTTTTTTGGTAATCATGGAACTCAATAGGTGAGCAAGGTAGGAGGTTCTTGACATCAGTATTAGTCAAAGTTTTCAGGTAATTTGTTCATTTGGAGTAGGACCCTAGCCATCCTTTAAGAATATGAGGGGGAGGCGTGAATTTTTCTGCCTCCTTAGAAAAATAATTGGCAAGAGGTAGGATGAGTGTCAGACATAGGAAATAAACAGTGTTCCATTTTCACCTGAGAAAGCATGCTCAGTCGGAACAGAAGTGGAAAGCCCCATGATGATAACGGAATTGGGTGAAAGCTACAACGTGGTGGGTTTGCAGAGGCCCAGGATTTACCTAGGCATTTTTGATGTTAAAAGTATGGCAACTATAATAATGAATCCCATCTCCATGTAACCCTAATATGTAGTCTTGCCCTGGTCAGCAAGAGTGCAGGATTTGCAGAAGGTGTATGGAGGAAGGAACTGAGCTCTGACTGCGAGTATACCGCTTCTGTACGTGCATTGTACGTTGCCCTGTACGTGCATTGTACGTGTGCTATACGTGCATTGTGTGTGCACTGTATGTGCATTACCACTTCCGGCAACCCTTTGAAGTGGGTGCTGCTATTATCTCCATTTCATAGATGAGGTGGCTGAGGCTTACCATGGATATGCAGCACAGTAAGAATACCGTGCTGGAATACTAATCTTGGGCTGTCTGATTCAGAAGTCAATCCTGTTTTCTGTGACATTCTGTGATTATAGCTGCATATGACTGGGGAATAAGCAATCGATGGCATGGACTCTGAGGGCAGCATTTCAGAAAGTTGTCAATATTCTTGTATTTTTCTCGAAAGCTTTTAAAGTCATCGTTAGGGATTTAAGGCAAGATTGGAAGGAATTACAAGACAAGAATAAAGTACACATTCATTCTTAGGTCTTACAGTTCCTATGTAACATTTTTTTTTTTTTTTGGTCAGCATTTATTCCTTTACAAGAGCATACACACTAAAAAGAACAATTGAAATTACCAGTTCCTATGACTATCCATATACGTGAATTCACAGCCAGTCACAGAGCATCATCTCTGCTCTGTTGGAGTTTGAAAGTTCTTATCAGTTTGAAATTTTTTTTATTTGTTTTGTTAAATAATGGATACCTCTTGTGATGAATCCAACACAGAAAAATGGGAGCAAGAAAATGGGTAAATGAGTGTTACATGTAAATACTATAATAATTAAAAAGTTATCTGCAATCCTCAAACCACAAACTAATTTGGAGCAACTGTTTCTGAGGCCAGAGGTCTATGGGTCCTTATGGAAATGCAAGTGAGGAAAATCTGCTTTGGGGCATAAAAGCATATGGGGAATAGCTTCTCCTGCATTCTTATTTCCATAAGAAACCTGATTTGAGGCTTTTGGTTTCAGGTATGGAGGCCTCAGACTCTGAACTTTGCCCTGCTCCTAGAGTCTTGCATTATTTGCTTTGTTCAAGTCATTTAAGTTTAAAAATAATCTGTTTATAGAGACATTTGCCTTTCTGCCTGCAGTAAGACTTTTTACGTGGGTGTATTTTGTGATTTGCTCACACTCAGACTTCTAGTCCCTTACAGCAATAGCCTTACTCAGGAACTCCCACATAAGCTTTCTGTGAAGCTACTCAAGAGCATCCTGCTGACGAAAAATGGGGTAGAAATGTCCACAGTGGTCAGAAGTGTCCAGAAAAGCATAGGTCCTTAAATAAGTATTTGATTAATTGATAAGCAGCAACAAATCTCTTAGGTCCCTTTGTAGTTCTACCCAATTGATGCCCATTTGTTAAAGAGAGCTGCCATCTAATGAAGGTACACACACAAATATATGGTTGTCATTAAATAAAAATAATTTCTAGGTACCTTTTGATAAGGGTTGCAGATCTTGAAAGTGTTTAGTTTTGTATTTATAATTGGCATGTGTTTTTAAATTATTACACAAGAAAATTTCTGTGAATTCTGACTTGCAAATGATTTAATACAACCATATAACAACTATATCATTTACAATGAGTGCTATAAATAGAGCAGTGACAGGTCAGTGAGGTTGCCTGGGAGCTCTGTAGTCAGGTAGTCAGCTTGGTTGTTAAGTCTTTAGATGGGCTGAAATAGCCAGCACTGACCTGTGCTTGTAAACCTTTTAGCTGGCCTGGGCTAAATAAGAAATAGGCAAAGATGATGATGATGTTTCCATTTTGCTGTCCCATCCCTCCCTACTGCTTTCTTCCCTTATCAAAACTTTCTTTCCAGGAAAAAATATGCAATGGAAAAAAGACAGTCTCTTCAATAAATGGTGCTGGGAAAATTGGACAGCCACATGCGGAAGAATGAAACTCGACCATTCTCTAACACCATTCACAAAGATAAACTCAAAGTGGATGAAAGACCTCAATGTGAGGCAGGAATCCATCAAAATCCTAGAGGAGAACATAGGCAGTAACCTCTTCGACATTGGTCACAGCAGCTTCTTTCAAAATACATCTCCAAAGGCTAGTGAAGCAAAAGCAAAAATGAACTTTTGGGACCTCATCAAGATAAAAAGCTTCTGCACAACAAAGGAAACAGTCAACAAAACAAAGAGGCAACCCACAGAATGGGAGAAGATATTTGCAAGTGACACTACAGGTAAAGGGCTGGTATTGAAGATCTATAAAGAACTTCTCAAACTCAACACCCAAAAAACAATTGAGTCAAAAAATGGGCAGAAGATATGAACAGACACTTCTCCAAAGGATAAACAAATGGCTAACAGACACATGAAAAAATGTTCATCATCATTAGCCATCAGGGAAATTCAAATCCAAACCACACTGAGATACCACCTTATCCTAGTTAGAATGGCAAAAATTGACAAGGCAAGAAACAACAAATGTTGGAGAGGTTGTGGAGAGACAGGAACCCTCTTATACTGTTGGTGGGAAAGCAAGTTGGTACAGCCACTTTGGAAAACAGTGTGGAGGTTCCTCAAAAATTTAAAAATAGAGCTACCCTTTGACCCAGCAATTGCACTACTGGGTACTTACCGCAAAGACACAGATGTAGTGAAAAGAAGGGCCATATGCACCCCGATGTTCATAGCAGCAATGTCCGCAGTAGCCAAACTGTGGAAAGAGCTGAGCTGCCCTTCAACAGACGAATGGATTAAGAAGATGTGGTCCATATATACAATGGAATATTACTCAGCCATCAGAAAGGTTGAATACCCAACTTTTACAATCAACATGGATGGGACTGGAGGAGATTATGCTAAGTGAAATAAGTCAAGCAGAGAAAGTCAATTATCATATGATTTCACTTATTTGTGGAACATAAGGAATAGCATGGTGGACAATAGGAGAAGGAAGGGAAAAATGAAGGGGGGCGGGAATCGGAGGGAGAGATGAACCATGAGAGACTATGGACTCTGAGAAATAAACTGAGTGTTTTAGAGGAGGGATGGGTTAGCCTGGTGATGGGTATTATGTACATGCATGGAGCACTGAAAACAATGAATCATGGATCACTACATCAAAAACTAATGACGTATTGTATGGTGACTAACATAACATAATAAAATAAAATTAAAAAAAAAACCTTGCTTTCATGATACTAAGAGAACTGGAAATTTAAGTGATCATCCTAAGAGTCTTAGTGATGAAAGTGATATGCAATGAAGAAGGAGCTCTAATGGTGAGAGTCTGTACTCTCAGGAGGGAGGAAGATCTTTTTCCTCCCCTTCTTCAGTGTGCAGTTCTGTATTCCTAAAATCAACTCAGTCATTTGATGATTTGTAAGCCATTAATGTGCCTCAAATCATCAAAATATTTTCTCCGTTGTTTTTTTCTTTCTTTTTTCTTTCTTCTTTTTTAAGAAACCATAATTGCTAGCCTTTACATTGATTAACAAGCATTTCCCACCTGTCTGGTTGACAGTCTTGATTTTTAAGGGTTAGGTCCTGTAGAAATACAATTTGGGTTTATAATTACAAAGAAGGAGAGATGAAACGAAGCAGGATTGATTGCTTTTCCATCAGGCTTGCCTTAAATTATATATATTTAAATTGTGTTTGTAATACTCTCATCAAATATTTAATATGTATTTTCAAATGTGAAATGTACTGTGATCTTCATGCTATGGATACTTACGAAAAGAAAGCAAATGCTTATCAAAATGGTGAAAAATATGTAATAGGCAATGTGCATTTATTCCACAAACCCAATTCTAGAGAAAAACATTCTTTGGCAAGCAGTCAAACAACTTTAATATAAAATTTAATGCAATAGGGGTGACATATTTTAGTACAAATTAATTAGATTAGTGAAGTGAAATGGCCTGAGTCAGAACAAATAAAATGAGCTGCATAACATGAGGCACTTTGCAGTAATTCTTAGGCTATCAATTCTGTTACTTTGCAATTTGAATTCTATTTAGATCATCAAAAATTATATAAAACCAATTCCTGTTTCTTCTGGTTGATTACATAAAAATACAACAATGAATTCCATTTATCTGGAAAATGAACAGAACATCACTTTCTTCAATAAAAAGTTTCCAATTTGTAAAATACCTTTAATTGTTTCTTTAATTTTCTTTGCTTGTTTTTGTACTGTGGGCCTTCTGAAAAAGTTCCACTTATTTTAGGCTAACTAATTTTATTTTACTTTGTTAATTTATTTACACCTCAACTTATTCTGCAAGTAATCTAGTGGTTTATTATAACAATTAAAAAGGAAAAAGAAAAAGTTGGTATATGTGAATGTAATAACCATGACCAGAAAAATGTAGAAAGACAGGTTGGAAAATGTGACCTTTTATTTATTTATTTTTTGAAGGCAACCTTTGGAACGAGAGATCTTTTCAAATGACATGTGTGATAAAGGGTTACTATCCAAAATATATAAAGAACTTATAAAACTCAACACCCAAAAACCAAATAATCGAAATTAAAAATGGGAAGAAGACATGAATAGACATTTTTGCAAAGAACAGATGGCTGACACATGAAAAGATGCTAAACATCACTCATCATCAGGGAACTACAAATCAAAACTACAATGAGATATCACCTCACACCTGTCAGAATGGCTAAAATTAACAACATAGGAAACAACAGATGTTGGTGAGGATGCAGAGAAAGGGGAACTCTTTTACATTGTTGGTGGGAATGCAAACTGTTGCAGCCACTCTGGGAAACAGTATGAAAGTTCCTCAGAAGGTTAAAAATAGAACTACCCTGCAATCCAGCAATTACACTGCTAGGTATTTACCCAAGGATACAAAAATACTGATTTGAAGGGATATACACACCCTAATGTTTATAGCAGCATTATCAACAATAGCCAAATTATGGAAAGGGCCCAAATGTCTGTCAACTGATGAGTGGATAAAGAAGAGGTGGCATATATAAACAATGGCACATTACTCAGCCATAAAAAAGAATGAAGTCTTGCCATTAGCAATGACATGGATGGAGCTAGAGAGTATTATGCTAAGTGAAATAAGTCAGTCAGTGAAAGACAAATGCCATATGAATTCACTCATATGTGGAATTTAAGAAACAAAACATGAACACAGAGGGCAGAAAAAAAGAGAGAGGCAAACCATAGGACAAACTCTTAACTACATAGAACAAACGGAGGGTTCCTGGAGGGGAGATGGGTGGGGGGATGGGTTAAATGGGTGATGGGTACGAAGAAGGACACTTGTTGTGATGAGCACTCAGTATTGTATGTAAGTGATGAATCACCAAATTCTACTCCTGAAACTAATACTACACTATATGTTAAGTAACTGGAATTTAAATAAAAACTTGAATCTAAAACAAACAACCCCCTCCAAAACCCTTGACCTTTTACAAATGAGACTAAAAGCATAGCCCCAAGGCTTATGTAATTTTTGTAGCTGAATTTCAAATTTGACTCCAAATTCCTGGCAGCAAAAAGTAAAGCATGATTATATAATTGTCTTAATCATGAAAGAGAACCAAATTAATAGTATGTGTTAGCGTATTTTAAGTCATAATGGAAAACTCAATTCAAACTAGCCCTCAAGAAACTGAAAATATCCATACATAGGGATCTGGTTTGGTTTAAGCAGAACTTGCTCTGATGGGTCGAGATATTCTTGGCATTTTTATCCTTTTTGTGTTGATTTCATCTCAGTCTTGTCACAAGATGGCGACAGCAGTACTAGGCCTCGTATCCATTTACAACCACATATGTAGGTTGTCTTTTCTGCCTTTCTCTCAAGACAGGGAATCTTCCTTTCCATTTTTTCTAGTGAATTTCCCCTCACATAGTACTGGCCTGATCATTTAATCAATAACCTGCAACCAAAGGAATGCTATGGGCTGATTGGGTTAGGCCTAGTTTCCTGAACCAGTCATGGCAAGGAAACTTGATTATATTGGACCACTCAAGGCCATCTCTGAAATTGTGAGTGTGATCTGATATAGCTCATGAGCTATATGGTCTAGGGATGGGTACTTGAACAGATACTAGAAATTAGGAAAGGGAAAGCAGGTATAACCACAACATCCTCTGAACAAGTTACCTGAGGAAAATTAAATCTTTTTATTACTTAGGAATTTAACATTCTGGATTCATTTATTAGTTACAAAAATCTGTTTTGGATTTGCATTCAGAGACAGTCATGATATTTGGCAGATTTTAATGTTAGGTAAAAATAAATCAGAAAAGAATGCCATAACTGTATCTCCATTGTAGACTCTTCTGAAGATAGCTGAATTCATAAACATTTAGCATGATGGATAGGCTTATGGGGTTGAATATTTCCAATTTAAGCCGTGTAGTTTTGTTTCTACTACATTCTCCTAATACTTGTCTAAATAGAGGTAAAAATCATTGACTCTCAATCAAAATGTGTTGATTTGCAAAACTTTTCTCAATATCAGAAGAAACCATTATTAATTTTTTGGTGGGCAGAGCAGGGATGGGAACAAGTTGTAACAAGAGGGTAATCACTGCAGTTCTAGTGCTAAAAATTTTGGATTTAAACTATGTTCCAAGGTCAAAGGTGCTGTTACTTTGGTGGTTAAGCTCTTAGATAATAATGTTCCTGTCCCTTGTTTTCTGACACACACACACACACACTTCCTAGTAATTTGAACCATGATCTCAAGGAGACTTATTTTTAAATGTTATTTTTCTCTTCAGAGAATCTATGGGATTTTAAATAATGTGAATGCTATTGCCTAGAGATGGAGGGTAAAATTAACACTGAAAAAATATTTTAAAATAAAAATGGATCAATTGATGACAATAATTCTTCATCCTTGCTTCTCTGAATTTGACTATACTATCTGGTCTTTCTTCTGCCAAGTCTTTGAGGACAGTGTCTACATTAAGACAACAGCTCCTAATTTTCTGGCTCTGCTTTGCTTCAAGATAATTCTTTTCTTTACAGACAGTGGTCATGGCAGGTAAATCAATTCCCGTAAGTATAGTCTCCTGAAATGAAGGCAGGTTCATTGTCCTCTCTGGGGGCAGCACCAGCCAGTATTTTATTATCTTTTCCAAATCATGACAAGCAATGAAGTGTGGAACTGATAAAAGATGAATTTACTTTAAGGTCCAAGAGAGAAAACATAACAGAAAATGAGAAGTTTCATCATAAATGCATCAACGAAGTTGCCCAGCGAGACTTGGTGATGGTGAAACTATCTCATAGCCACAGAAATTGCATCTCACCTTATTCATGACTGACACTCTAATGGAATCTTCGACCGTCTCATCATACTCTCTAGACCCGCTCACTTCTTTTTCTCTTTCAGGTGCAAAGGAGTGTTTCTGGTTTAACCCATTGTCCCAAGATAGGCGGAGAGTTTCTTTGGCACTGGCCCAAAGGACAATAGGGAAACAATCTAGCTAAAATTACATATTGATCTCCCTTTCAACCAGCATCCTTTCCAGTTAAATTACCCTGCTTCTTCCTGAAGGGATGACTGTGAGTTTTCAAAACGTACTCAACCAGCTTCTTAGGTGATAATTTTTCCTCTTACAGTCTTCTGATTTAGATTCTGATATATTTAAATAACCGTTATTTTCACAAAAAGAATACCAGTTTTAGAGTGTTGTAAGCACAGACATTTGGTACAAAACAATCCTATAAGTAGGACAAATTAAATTTTTGCTGATATAAACTTTTGGGAAAAAATTTAATTACTATGGGAAACTTGAGTATTCTTCCTTTTTATTCTTTTCTCCTAGCACATTTCCCTACAATCAGTTTTTCATACTGCTGAAAAATTTTTCTTTATGAATTTTTACTAAAAAATTTTTAAACCTTTAAAACTTTTAAACCTCTGGAGGCAGGAAGCAATGTTTTGTTTTTTTTTTTTAACTTCAGATGAACAGATTTGAATTAATCATACTCCTTGGTTGCTGGCACACTTTCATTAGTCCATGAAAGGTCCTTCCCTGATTGATACAGTAGGTGTTCAACAAATAGTATTCATCACTTGAATAAAGAAAGTCTTACCACTTCAGAAACTTCTCCAGTGTAGGACATGGATAAGAGGATTGATCCTATTTCCTTTACCACACCCATCAGAGGTTATTGACAGTTCCTTAGTGAGTTAAAATTGGAATCTGATATTAAAAAAAATTGGAGTCTGACCTGAGAACTATTGTATATTCTTTATATTTTACTATATATGAATATTAAAGGGCATATCACTGAATGCGATTCAACTTTTGCAGTTCTATAGTAAATTAACTAACTACTTTTAAGTATTATTATAGATAAATGCCTGATCTGATGAGCCCTATCTACCTATCCTAGTCAAGATTCAAATATTTGGAATGTATACCTTCAGAAGCCCTTTATAGAATTCTGTTTTAACAAGGCTCAATTCTGTCTGGATTCTACAAATTTAATCATCATTTACTAAATCTTACTTGACGGTGTGCTTGATGTTTCACCATGCACTGAGTGGCCAGGCTGTGCAGCCAAGGTTAAAAGGCAGGGAAGAAACCAATGCATGATTTGAGGTTGCTGAGAACAGACAACATACATACTAGGCTCAAGTGGTACAGCCCTTATTTAGAGCAGGAGGAGAGAAAGCGCTAGTATCTAGCTCTTTGCAATGTGTGGGTTCCCCACGGCCAGATCCACTCTGCAGCCAACCAATACAGGCAGTGTAGGCTGCAGACCCCACTTCCTGCTGCAGTAGAAGTGGTGCCCTGACCCCTCCCCTGTGGGGTCTGAGATACAGGAAGCAGGGACAGGCCCAAGGGCATTGACGCATGCACTTAAGCAGAACAAAGGAATACACATTGAGTCTGAAACAGGGAAAGATAATCCCATAGTTGGTGAGAAGCCTAGCACAGGTTGTGAGGACTCTATTTCTTGGTAAGGAAGTGATCCGGCCCAAGGGTCATTCTTCAGTGGCCTAGTAGGGTGCAGAAAGACTGCAGCCCATGAGACTGCATTTTCCAACCCTTGATGATGGTGATGAAAACTGTTTCTATTGCAAACAGATTCAAACATATATACTTTGGGAAAAATACTCCCTTGGCAGTGTTATTGACTTTTTTTAAAGCATACAACTTCTAGAACAGTGTTTCTCTTACGTTTTTTTGACTTTGATGATAACTAAGAAAGGCATTTTCCATATTGACCCTTGACATGTGTGTATGACTAAAACAAAATCTTCAGAAACAGCACTTTCCATTATTATGTGTAATGCACTCTTAACATTTTTTGGGTTGATTCTATTCTATTACATTAAAAAAATTGATTCACTTAATTGATTTCATTAATGAGTCCAAACTACTGTTGGAAAAATACTCTTCTAGGAAATGGGCCATACAGAAACTATAAAGTTTACAAGAACATTCAATGGTTTGAAAAACAAGGAGGAGGGGTGATAAGGAGGAGCAAGAACTGCAAAGCAGAGAGTAATTTCATTAATGTGGATGTTACATAAATCACATCTATCTTTCTCGCTACAATAAACATGTGGCTGTAAAACTTTTGGAAGAAGCAACTTAAATCTTATGCATGAAGGGATACATAGATTCTCAGAGTCTGCTTATATAATTATTCTGGTAGAGAAGGGATTTATTATTTTAGCATCCATAAGAAGAATTGGTAAATTAACTTAAATGGGTAAAATTAACTTAAAATTGTATTATTATATGTATAATATATATAGAAATACATCATTATATTATTGTATATATACTATATATAGGAATAAATATAAAATTACTTTTTATGATAATATAGCCTTTTTAAAAGATTTTATTTATTTATTTGAGAGAAAGAGTGAGTGAGAGAGAGAGAGGGAGAAGGAAGCAGGGGGAAGGGCAGAGGGTGAAGCAGACTCCCCTCTGAGCAGGGAGCCTGATATGGGGCTCCATCCCAGAACCTGGAGATCATGACCTGAGAGAGAGGCAGATGCTTAATCAACTGAGCCACCCAGGCTCCCAATAATATATCCTTTTAAAGTTATATTACATATGTATAAATTATATATATATATATATATACACACATATACATAACTGTAAAGTTATATACATAATAAATATTTTAATCACATATGTACATATAATCCACCAGGCATTAAACAGCTTGCATTACCATAATCAGGCATTAAACAATTTGCATTTTACCTGTGTTCTGGGTTCCACTTGGCTTTCTTTCCATTTCTCTAAAGGGCAAAACCAAGGGCTTTGGGCACATTGTTTATTCAGGATGCTCTCTTCCATGCCTTTTTCTGCTTCTCTCTCTACATTGGTTAATTTTCATTTCCTTTAAATCTCATCACAATTGTTATATTCCCAGGTTTATCTTTGCTCTCTCAAGACTAAATCAGGTCCACTTTTACTCAGTTTTTACAGCATATCTTTCCTCGGAGCCTTTACAACGTCATGCTCATTTTGGCTCATCAGTGTTTTTTGAGTGCCTAATGCAGTGCCTGATACTTGATTTGGTACTGACTTGCATGTGGTAAATGCTAAATAAATGTTTGTTGAATTGATTCTTTTAGGCAAAACATATATAGATGTTATTCATGTAATGAAACCTGTAGAGAGGGGAATATATTTCATATTAGAGCAAATTTACATAATCATTACAGTTGTGTTTATTGATTTCCATCTTTTAGAATCAATTTAATGAGAAGCAGAAAAAATGTTTCAGTGTTAATGCACTTACATTACAAAGTGTGTTCAAGAAGTCTTCTGGAAAGTCAATGTAATGAGAAATATGTGTTTGGTATGTTATTTATAGTTAATAGTTAACCAATATAAAAGCTAAAAATAACAATATAAATATACAACACTGGGAAGAGAAGAAGGGGAGGAGGGAACAAAGTAAATGAACTCAATTCTCACATTTCTAATGATGGCAATCAGTAAATATTGTCTGAAGTTAATAAGTCAAGATAATGAAAAGAAATAAAGTTCTTATTTAGACTTACAGAAGTAACCACCAAAACCCCTAGAAACAGAAAAAAATAAGAGATATTATCCTTGGAGAGTGTCTGTAGGAGAGGAGGAATTGGATGAGAGATTGTTGCTTTTCATCATAGATCTTTGGTAATAACAAGACAAAAATCTAGGAGAAAAATGTTATACAGAATTCTCCTTAAAGTTATTTTTTGAGACCCATGCATTTTCCTTGCCTCTGGCTGTTCCTTAATATCTTACTATGAACTGATTATAATGATTTTTTTTAAAGCAAGTGTTGAATTGCCACGATGGAAAATGTTGAGGTTCTCACACTAAAACACTGTTATGGGTAGAAATATAGATCCCTATAGAATTGCCATTCACATACTATACTAGAGTTTAGAATTTCTATGAAAGAGAAAAGCATTAATACTTCCCAAACTTTCTTATACACAGCAGCATTATTAAACCTATTTAGTAGTTTATTATATAATGATATAAATAAACCTAGGAAAAAGAACACACAAAAATTGAACAGTATAGAAATTTTCCATTTACTGTTTCCCTCAACATATGCAGAGTCTTCCTGATTATCAACATTCCTCACCAGAGTGGTGCATTTGTTAAAATTGATGAACCTACATGAACACATCATTGTCACTCAAAGTCCATAGTTTACATTAGGGTTCACTTTTGGTATGTACATTCTATAGGTTTAGACACATTTATCTTGGCATGTGTTCATCATTATAATATCATATAGAGTGGTTTCACTACCCGAAAACCCTCTGTGCTCATCTTATTCACCCTTCCCTTCCTCTTAACCCCTGGAAACCACTGATTTTTTTTACTGTCTTCATACTTTTGCCTTTTCCAGAATGTCCTATGATGACATACGATGTGTAGCATCTTTTCATATGCTTACTTGTCATCTGTATTATCCTCTTTGATGAGGGACCTGTCAAGGTCTTTGGTCCGTTTTTTAATTGGGTTGTTTGTTCTCTTATTGTTGAGTTTAAAAATTCTTTGTATGTTCTGGATAACAGTTCTTTACCAGATATGTCTTTTGCAGATGTTTTCTCCCAGTCTGGGGCTTGTGGTTTCATTCTCCTGACATTGTCTTTCACCAAGCAGAAGTTTTTAATTTTAATGAAGTCCAGCTTATCAATTATTTCTTTCATGGATCGTGTCTTTGGTGTATCTAAAAAGGCATCAACACCATACCCCAGGTCATCTAGGCTTTCTACTATATTACCTTCTAGGAGTTTTAAAGTTCTGCATTTTACATGTAGGCCATTTTGTGACCCCTTTTGAGTTAATTTTTGTGAGGGTTGTAAGGTCTTTATATAAATTCATTTTTTTTGCATGTACATATCCAGTTCTTCCAGCACTATTTAGTGGCCTCTTTATAGTGTTAAATTCTGACTGATTTAAAGGAAACTTCACTTAGAAAATTAGCGAAAAGAACATTAGGTCAAGTATAAGGAATTGGCTTAGGCTAGCTTCACAAGTTAAGAATTTATTTTTCCTCATGTGCAAGAATTCCAGAGGTAGGCAGTCCAGTGTCTATACAATACCATCATGCAAGTCTCCTTTAGGCTTTCTGCTCCCCCTTCTTTAATACATGGTTTCTATCCTTGGTTTCTATCTTCATTGGCTTCTCTTTTTATGGTTATAGAATTGCTCCTTTGTTCCAAGTAGGAAGAAGGAGAAGAATAAGGGCATCTGCCAGATGAGTAATCACCTTCAGGGAACTTTCCCAGCAGCTCTACCTTAAGACTTTAGCTTACATCACATTTGGTATCCTTTCTGCAAGGGCAGCTTGGAAATTTAGGGTTTTAGCTGGAAACATTGCTACCCCAATCATATAGGAGCAGGGAAAAAGGGGAAGCAGAATTTTCACAGGCAACTTGTCATCTCTTCCAAAGCTTCATGTCTGCAAAAGTTTCGGCTTTAAGCTATTTACCCTGTGTAGTAGAGGAACAAGATATGGGTCTGTAAAATGCCACAGATTTGTTTTAATAAATTAACTTAGTTATCTAGACAATAGGTATAGAATTTTTCTAAGCAATACCCATTATATTATATACTTTAATAAGTTATTATAGGGTCATAAAAGGGGACTTGTAGAGAGGGAAATGTATCCCTAGCGTGTCTACCTAACTCATTATCTCTAGCACCCAACAGAGCTCTTGCCATATTGGTAATAGTATTAGGCTTTTTTTCTTTTTAAGATTTTATTTATTTATTTGAGAGAGAGAGAAAGCAAGAGAGAGGAGAGAGCATGAGCGGGGGTTGGGGAGAGAGGCAGAGGGAGAAGCAGCCTTCTCCGCTCAGCAGGGAGCCCGACTTAGGGCTTGATCCCAGGACCCTGGGGTCATGACCTGAGCCGAAGGTAGATGCTGAATGGACTGAGCCACTCAGGTGCCTCTAGTATTAGTTTTCTATTTTTGCTCTAACAAATTACCTCAAATGTTGTGTCTTAAAGCAACCCAAATTTACTGTCTTATAGTTCTATAGGTTAGAAGTCTGATACTGGTCTCAGTGGGCTGAAGTCATTGTATTGGCAGGGCTGCATTCCTTTCTGGAGGCTCTAGGGGACAATCCTTGCTCTTTTTCACCTTCAAGATGCAGCCCACATTTCTTGGCTCATGGCCCCTTCATTTATTTTCAGAGCCAGCAACATTGAATTTCTATGGCTACTCTTCACAGTCTTATCTCCCTCTGACTCCATCAATCCTCCTTCCCTTCTCCATTTCTAAGGACGCTTGTGATTCCATTGAGTCCACCTGGAGAATCCAGTACCTTCATATTTTAAGGTCAGTTGACTGTCAACTTTAATTCCACCTGTAACCTTAATTTCCCCTCTGCCATGTAAGGTGATGTATTTACGAATTTGGGGGATTAGGAAGGACATCTTTGAGGGGCCGTTATTTTGCCTACCATAGTGATGCTGGATAAAATTTATAGTAACAATTAAAAATTATAAACAGTTAACACAATGTGCTTCATTTTATCTTTCAACAAATCCATGAAGTGAAGAAACTGGGGTTGAGAAACTTGGATTAACTTGCACAAAATCGCATGACATGAAAACTCACCTTTGTAAACACTGTGCTACACTCTACCTCCTACTTAGTGAATCATCAAAGTATGCGGCAAACCTGATTCTATAACAGGGTCCATGGTTTTGCATGAAGACTAGTGCTAAATCAAGCTAAATGTATTTTAGAGTTTCAATCTAGGCTGGTCACTTTTTTTTTTTTAATTTTATTTATTTGAGAGAGCGGGAGGACAAGCAAGGGAGGGGCAGAAGGGAGAGGGAGAAGCAGACTCCTCACTGAGCAGGGAGCCTGATGTGGGGCTCAGGGCTCAATCCCCGGACTGACTGAGCCACCCATGTGTTCCTAGGCTGGTCCCCTTTTAAATGTCTGATTGTGACATGAAATAAAAAAATTTTTTTGTATTATGGTTTAGAATTTTTCTCACCATTTGCAGTCTGTGAAGCCCCAAACTTATATAGAACCTGCTAATAAGAATTATAGGCATTTTCATCTGTGCTTAGTTATATTATATAGACTTGATAGTTATATTTTAATTAATAATGTTTCTTTCCCCTTGCTTTTTCTTTTTTAAGCATTGTTATTCCTGTGAACCAGAGGAAGCTCAGATATTTTCAGCATTGGACTATATTTGAATACCTTTTATACCATAAAGAAACCATGTTAACCAGGAATGGTATGATGATTTCTGAATGTATTTTCACTCACCTCATCCTTACTTAATTTAACATTTACATAATACAAACGATTATGCTCAATGTAGGTTGAAAATATTTAAGGCTGTGAAAATCTGTGCAAGTTTATTACTGTAATTGAATACTGAAGTACAATATTGGAGAAGTTCATATTATTTTCAATCTTTTTCATGACGTTATATTTTGAGCTGCTAACATGTAAGAACATTTATTTTTATGAGTATTCAGGGAGAAACCATATTTTTTTGAATATGGAAGTCTAATAAAACTGTTGATTAAAATTTGAATTTAGCAATATTGAAAATGAACTTATTTAAAAAATAATTGTCACACTACAGGCATGGTCTTTAGCAAAAAAACTTTATGGTGCTAGGTTCAGATTCTTTATTGATATGGTAAATCATTTTATTCAATAATTGAAATGGACTTCTGTGAAAGAGTAACAAATATTTGTGGTTTAAGTAATGTTTTATTTGGGCTATGTTGAAATAATTCTTCTAAGTATTGGTTTTATTTAAGCCTCAAAATCCCCTTTCTTACAAAGTGTTTAGAATGCTCCATGATTTGTTATAATAAATTCTATAAAGAATGTATGAATTAGGAAGATCTTCTTTTTTTCTTTTTTTTTTTAAAGATTTTATTTATTTATTTGAGAGAGTGTCAGAGAGAGAGAGAGAGCACAAGAGGGAGGAGCGGGAGAGGGAGAAGCAGACTCCCTGCTGAGCAGGGAGCCTGATGCGGGACTCGATCCAGGGACTCCAGGATCATGACCTGAGCCGAAGGCAGTCGCTTAACCAACTGAGCCACCCAGGCGCCCAGGAAGATCTTCTAATTAAACTAATTTCATATAATGATCATCTTTCTACATGATGACATTCTGTGAATAAATGGTATAGTTTTAGAGGCTCATTTGTTTTACAGATGGAAGAGAAAAACCTGAGTATAATTAAGTTAGATTTGTTTTCTTCAGGATTCTAGGAAATCTGGAAATGTATGTCCTGAACTTCAATCTTGATAGTATATATACACAAGAAAATTGTAGGCTTCAGTTTGACTCTCACTGCTTTGCATATGGTGAGACATAAATGTGGGATAAGAAGGATAGAAAAAGAAAACAAATGGAAGAGGGTTTATTATTAAACATTTTTCCATCACAAGGATTCTCAGCAAAGTTACTGTATAGTGGCAGTGTTTATCAACATTCTCCCTTTTAAGGATCATTTTCTTTGTGCCATTTGGCTAGAATTCTCAAGTGGTATTAACTCAGTACTTTCAAGATATACTTAATCAGTTTTTGAAGTATAATAATTATTAGGCATTCAAATATAATCAGTTTTTGAAGTATAATAATTATTAGGCATTTCAAATATAGTCCTCATAGGCGGGACTATGTCTTATTTATCTTTTTATCACCCACTGCTTATCCTGGTGCCTGACGTGGTGGGAGTACTCAATACGTGTTGAATGAAGGAAGGAGTGAATTAAATTCTTTTTTCTTCTAGTAACATAAAATGTTTTATTTAATCTTGCTGAGCTATGTTACCTCATTTATTAATTGGAAACCTGGATTAGATTGTCTCTAAGGTGCCTACTGCATCAACATTTTGTGTCTCTATGATTCTTTTCTTCATTTGGTTGTAGTAGATAATGGGGTCTTACTTCTTTCTCCCTCAGTTGTTACCTCTGCCTGGATGGTAGAGAGGGTAGAGACTCCTGTGTAGTAAGGTCTCTTCAGCCTAGCAGGTTACTTGCTGATCCTAATGGTTGACGATAGCATCTTGAGGGAGATTTTGATGGATGGTAAAGGCTTCTAGCAGCTTCCACTCTCCGAATTTCTTGGTGATTGGATTGCACAACACAACGTTCTGAGCGCTTTCTCTTTTCCTGCTGAGCCTTCTAGAGGCACTGGAATGCTGCATGGCTCTTTCAACAGGCAGCTTTGTCAGGGGATTTATTCTAAACTATCTAGAGCTGCTTTAGAATTACAGCAGATTCTCTCCTGCTGTGTCCTGAGGTTTCAGGTTCACTGACTTTTTTGTAGGGTTGTCATCTGCTCCAGTTTGCCTGGGACAGTGCTGCCTGGTGTAATTGTTAATGGTGCCTCTTTCACTCTCAGAGTGACCTGTTTTGGACAGTAAATTATGGGGTTACCTACTATCTTGGCTTTTTTACTCTTGAAGGGTTTCCTCTCCTTGTGTTGAGGTGTACTCATTCCTGGCAGTGCTGAATCCTAGGTGTTGGCAACAGTCCTACCTTCTCCTACACCCCTGTGAGACCTCTCGCGTAGAGGCACACTGAGTCTACTCACTTTCTTGTTTCTTTAAAAAAATGTCAGATGGATTTTTCTGAGTTATATATGACCTTTTTATTTTCTCCAGGAGCTACTAAGACAGAGCAAAATAGCAACAACAACAATCAGGTACATAGTTTTAAAAAAATTTTTTGAAAAAAATCCACTAGATTCTGAATATGAAAGGGCATCAATGCAATACAAATGAGGACATGATAAGATACTTGAGATCCTTTTTATCTTCTTGGAACCATCTTTTTCACACATTTTGAAGTGTGCTGCCTTCATGGTTGTGGCCACTCCAACCCTCAGTTCAGGGCCATCGTGCTCTGTGTGCTTCTGGGATGCAGAGATAAAATAGAAACTCAAGTCTGTTACAGAAAAGTATATTGAGTGAACACATAATGCATTTGAAAAAGGAAGAGACGAGGAACATATCAGAAAAAGGACACAAGCTAAGTGTTACAGTCTTCCCAATGGATTTGGAATTGGAGCTAGCCACTGAAGAATGGGTAGTGTTTCTGCAGGTAGAAATGGGGGCAAAATGTTGGGAGGTGTGTTGTCTTCCAGGGTCCTGCCGATTTTAAGCAAGAAGAGAGAAAAGTGAGAGGTAAGATGCCTGGGTCAGAAAGAGAATTTGAGATTCTGGAGGTGAAGTCGTTTGAACCTTCAGGTGTTCTTTCCATGACTTGCACCTTTATTGGAGTCTGAATATTACTTCCCAACCTTTATTTCTGTAGAGAAGTTTTACCCTAAAGATAGGCATGGATAGAACTGAAAGTAAAAAGCAGTTTAATGGTTTTCCAAGTAGCTTTATTACTATCTCTTCTCCTTTTACCTCTTCGGCCTATAGAAAATGAGGGAGTAGAAAGGGAGGGAAAGTAGAGTATATGATTTGATTGCCGCTGGCTTGCTTGTTTTGGCTGTGTGTCCACAAGCAAACTCTAGGCTTCATTTTGACAGGAGTGATGTGTCAGCTTTGGGTACACAGCTCTGAGTTTCTATTTTGGAAGCTGAGTATTCTGCTGGGACATTGCTTATAGCCCATTTTGGGGGTTAGGGGTGAGGGGATGAAAGATGTCCCTGAGTTTACTCGTTTTTAGAGGAGCCTGTTGGAAGCTTTTAGTCATTCAACAGAATGTAGCCTGGAGGCATTAATGACAGAATGTTGGACCATCAGTCCCAGCAGGCATACCCTTCACCTAAGGCAGATATCCTGTTTTCTGTTTTCTCTGCCTTTTTCTCCCACGTACCTTTCCTGGACTCTCACTACTATAGGTTCTACAGGTAATTTTCCTCTGGGCATTTTCTCAGAATATAATTTACTTTTTGACTTCAGAGGATTTTTAGCTTATGTCCTCTCTGTGCCTCTTAAGTGGTTTTACAGACATGAATTTATGTTTATATACATATTTGGGTTAGTAAAAATCATCCATTTATTCATTCAGCAAATGTTTATGGAGCTTCTACTTATTTGGCCATCAGTGTTCTAAGTACTAGGATGATGCATTGAACAAAAAAGATAGCTTCATGGAGCTTATATTCATGGGGGTTGGGGGAGGGAGAAGTGTGGAGTCAAGCAATAAGCAATAAACATAACAAATAAGTATATTAAATAGTGTGTTAGAAGCAGATAAATGCTATAGTAAAATGACAAATTAGATCAGGGTAAGGGGGACTGGGAGAGCAGAGGAAAGGGGACAGTGGCAGTTGTCATTAAGAGTGATTAGGAGAGGGGCACCTGGCTGGCTCAGTCAGTAGAGCATGCAACTCGACCTTAGGGTTGTGAGTTCAAGTCCCACATTGGGCATAGAACCTACTTTTAAAAAAAAGAAGAAGAAAGAGTGATCAGGAGATGCCTCACTGACGACATGACATTTGGGTAAAAACTGCAAGGGGACATAACTGGCCAAACAGTTATCTTGAAGAAGAACGGTCAGCAGAGGGAAGAGCAGGAGTAATGGGGGAAGCAAGGGCATACCTTGCGTGTTCAAAAAGCAGCAAGGAGGCCAGGAAGTCTGAATGAAGTAACTGAAAGGAGGAGTTAATAGTAGAGGAGATCAGAGAGGTTCATAGGGCCAGTTACTGGGGTCCTTGGGGACCTTTGCAGAGATTTTGGCTGTTATTTTGCATGAACTATTAGGCCATTTCAGATTTTGTGGCACAAGAGTGTCATAATGTAAATTATGCTTAAAAGGATCACTTTGGCTTTGTGTTGAAGCTAGACAATGGGTGGGGAGTGGGTAAGTAAGGACAGCAACAGAAAGACCTGTAATGAGGCTCTTGCAGTATTCCAGGCAGGAGATGATGTGGGTTGGATTAAAGTAGTGGCAGAGTAGTCAGATTCTTGGGATATATTTTGGAGCTAAAGCTTTTCTGATAGATTAGATGTGAGGTGTGAGAGACAAAGAGGAATCCAGAATGACTCTCAAGTTTTTGGCTTGAGTATCTGAAGTACTGGGAGTTTCTAAAGCAGTTAAATACTTTATAATCACTAAATCTATTAATTCATGATCTACAAACATTCCCATATTTTTCCTATAGTTCTGAAATGGAGATTGGGTCAGAATACAAAGGGTATGGGATAGGTGAGGTAAAGTGTCTGGCTTACTGATGGTTGTTCTGATAACCCCTTTCTACCACATCCCACTAAAAATGCACAATAGGACCATGAATATTTCTCAAATATAGGGACCATGAATTACTTCTCTTTGTACTTTTGGTACCTACCATAGTAACGGTCATATATTTTATTTCATCAAGTACGTTGTTATTGATTTTAGATGAAACATGATTTTATGTTACTACTAACAAATGCCACTTATTTAAAGTGATTTATTATTACCTTAATTGGAATTACAATTTAATTTTATCGATATGATACTTATTGAAAGTTACTTTGGACTATTTAGATATACATGTTTATCATTCAGTGTTAGTGTCTTCAGGGACATTTCTTAGCATGTGAAAGGCAATACTTTTCATGTATATCAGTAAAAAAAATGTAAAAATATAAAATGGCTTCATCTACTTGCGTCATCCTTTCTTAGGTGTTAAAAAAGCATGGGTGTTACTTTGAAAGCAAATATGGAATTGCAGTCATTCTCCCCACCATGAATATGTGCTTCATTAATATTAAACATGTGCCCTGTTGCATGGATTCCTTTTTTACATATATAATGACATTTGGTTTTAATGGTGGATCATAGCTTAATCTTTCTGAAGATATTTTAAACAACAATTGAACCTACAAATATAGTATAAACAGTGCACACTCAGTTGAAGAGATGAAAATATGAAGAATTATGACTGAGTTCTGTGCAGACTTTGGAAACTATATCACAGCTGCCCCCTGGCCAAGAGCAATTATAGGATGTCTTTCATTGTCAGAAACATTCTGACATCTCAGTTTTTAAAATGTGGAAAATGTGCATCTTAGAATCAGTGAAATGTGGTAGTAGATATTTCATAAGTGTTTAACTGCTTGACATGCGGCTCCCCACCCCCTGATGCCCCACATGGGTCCCTGGCTCTAGCTGCACTGCGTTGACCCTTTATGTGCACTGCAAGGCCTGCTGCAGTATTTGAGGTATTACTTCTATCCCCACCTATGCTCTGTTGCTGTATTTGGCTGAGCTTTATTTCAGCCACTTCTCTCCCCAAAACAAGGCCAGGGGAGGACATGCAATGACTCCATCAGGATTTATTCCGTTGGACCGTAGTGAGTGGTTCAGGGCTGGTCACATGATCGAAGCCAGGCCAGACCCTGACTTTTGTCAGAGCTATCAGGAAACAAGCTTTCTCTGTCTTTGGAATTATGATCTTTTAGGGCCTTGAAAGCTTCTGATGGCCCCCTGGTTATTACAGGGACTGTCTCCCCAAGGATAAAGCCTACAGAGAGGAAAGAATTGAGATGGAGAGAAAGTTCTCTGGTAACCTCTGATTGCCTCTATCTAGCCATAACTAAAGCTAGATTTATTCTCAGAATTTTTAGTTATGTAGCCAGTATACATATATATTTTCCCCTAAGGTGGGCTGGTTCATTTTCTTTGGTTTAAAGCTGAAAATGTATTTAATAATACAGAAACATTTTCCTATCTGCTGCTTCCCATGCATTTCACAGTGAAAGTCCCCTATACTATAGAGTATGGGCAGATACTTAGTTATAATCTTCACTCCTGATGGCTCCAGGACTCAGAATTCTTACTCTCACCCATGACCCATTTCTCTCTGAATTATTCCATTAGTCTAAATCGACACAAAAAGATGGAAAAACATTCCATGCTCATGGATCAGAAGAATAAACATTGTTAAAATGTCTATGCTACCCAGAGCAATCTATACCTTCAGTGCCATCCCAATCAAAGTTCCAATGACATTTTTCAAAGTGCTGGAACAAACAATCCTAAAATTTGTATGGAATCAGAAAAGACCCCGAATCACCAAGGAAATGTTGAAAAAGAAAAACAAAGCTGGGGTATCATGTTGCTGGATTTCAACCAATATTACAAAGCAGTGATCACCAAGACAGCATGATACTGGCACAAAAACAGACATATAGACCAATGGAACAGAATAGAGAGCCCAGATATGGACCCTCAACTCTATGGTCAAATAATCTTCAACAAAGCAGGACAAAATATGCAATGGAAAAAAGACAGTCTCTTCAATAAATGGTGCTGGGAAAGTTGGACAGTTATATACAGAAGAATGAAACTCGACTATTCTCTAACACCATTCACAAAGATAAACTCAAAGTGGATGAAAGACCTCAATGTGAGACAGGAATCCATCAAAATCCTAGAGGGGAACATAGGCAGTAACCTCTTTGACATCGGCCACAGCAACTTCTTTCAAGATACATCTCCAAAGGCTAGTGAAGCAAAAGCAAAAATGAACTTTTGGGACTTCATCAAGATAAAAACTTCTGCACAGCAAAGGAAACAGTCAACAAAACAAAGAGGCAACCCACAGAATGGGAGAAGATATTTGCAAGTGACACTACAGGCAAAGGGCTGGTATTGAAGATCTATAAAGAACTTCTCAAACTCAACACCCAAAAAACAATCGAGTCAAAAAATGGGCAGAAGACATGAACAGACACTTCTCCAAAGGATAAACAAATGGCTAACAGACACATGAAAAAATGTTCATCATTAGCCATCAGGGAAATTCAAATCCAAACCACCTGAGATACCACCTTATACCAGTTAGAATGGCAAAAATTGACAAGGCAAGAAACAGCAAATGGGAGAGGTTGTGGAGAAAGGGGAACCCTCTTAGACTGTTGGTGGGAAAGCAATTTGGTACAGCCACTTTGGAAAACAGTGTGGAGGTTCCTCAAAAATTTAAAAATAGAGCTACCCTTTGACCCAGCAATTGCACTACTACAGCAATTGCATCCTTCAACAGACGAATGGATTAAGAAGATGTGGTCCATATATACAATGGAATATTACTTAGCCATCAGAAAGGATGAATACCCAACTTTTACATCAACATGGATGGGACTGGAGGAGATTATGCTAAGTGAAATAAATCAAGCAGAGAAAGTCAATTATCATATGGTTTCACTTATTTGTGGAACATAAGGAATAGCATGGAGGACATTAGGAGAAGGAAGGGAAAAATGAAGGGATGGAAAATCGGATGGGGAGATGAACTATGAAAGACTATGGACTCCAAGAAACAGACTGAGGGTTTTGGAGGGGAGGGGTTGAGGGGATGGATTGGCCCAGTGGTGGGTATTAAGGAGGACATGTACTGCATGGAGCACTGGGTGTTATACGAAAACAATCAATCATGGAACACTACATCAAAAACTAATGATGTACTGTATGGTGACTAACATAACATAATAAAATAAAATAAAATAAAATAAAATAAAATAAATCGATTTTATAGTTAATTGTCAAAACCAGGTGTAAATTAGTACCTTCACCTCTTCTAGGCCGAGTTTCAGCTTGGTCTTCTTAATTATTGAATGGTAGATAGCAACTTCTTGCTCTCAGATACTTTTGACACACTTGGACTTCTGCTTTTGATAGAAGTCAACTCCTGTTCCCTTTTTTTAAAACCTAAATATGCCTTTGTGCCTCCCACAAAGCTCTGGCCTCTTTTGGTGATGAATACCTTGGGCTCTCAGCTCACTTGCTCAGCACAGAGGGCTGTGATGCCCCTAAACTTATTTGAGGGTTAAAACTTTTCCAGGTCAGGTTATCAACTCCAGCTACTTTACAAAATTCTTCTTGGTGACTCAGATATCCCCAGTGCAGAGATTCAAATCTTGCCCAGATTTCCTGATTAGACAGCTATACCATGTAAGACAATATTGTATTATGGGGATAAAGATAAATTTTGGAGCTAGAGAGACCTGGGTTCAAATTCTTGCTCTGGCATTTTTAGTTTTATAGCCCTAGGTAAACTATAACTTGCCAAGCCTTAATTTATAAAATGGGGATAGAAAAATTGTTCCTAGCTTAAATAATTGTTGTGAGGTTTAATGTATCTATATATTATCTATATTCTTTTTTTTTCATTTTGGAAAATATTTATGAATAAATAGTTTTATATTATATTATCTATATTCTATCCATTTATCCATCTATCTTTCTAAACCTAACATACCTGACACTTAGTAAGTTTTCATAAATGGTAGCTATCATTAGAAAAATTGCATGTCAGATTATTTCTGAGTGGTTTAGTGTCTGACTTGCATTTTACATTAAATTTAATGTCACACATGTTTAATTTTTCTTATTATTTTTCTCTTTCACATATGCATGATGCCAGAACAGTCGCACTTAATCTAAGGCAGCAAACTTTGGATCCTTGTAAACCAAAAATCCTTTTAATATTGCACACAAATCCACATATTTTGCCCTAAAATAAAAATAGAGAAAACTGAAAGCAGAGTCAGGATGGTAGTAGAATTTATTACCTAAAAGACAGAACTTGGCCAGGTTCTGCCATCTCTTATAGGTTCAATATGTCTCTACAGAACTCTTAGCTGCAGATAAAGTAATCCTGTTTGATTTATATGGCCCCAGCTTAAGAAATCTACAGAAGGGAGGTCTATACCAATTCTTTATCTTAGGCACTTCTTTGGCAGTGGCTTTTTGTCCAAACAGATATGGGATAAGAGTATATATAGGACTGTGCTCTCTATGCAGTTTTCATTTGTTCATTTCCTTCCTCAATATGTAGTGGTATTTGCTGAGTTATATTAATGAGGGATTAAAAACAAAAGTTTTCCTAGGACTTGAGAAAGGTGCCAGACTGATTGCTGGGAAGTTTGTGTCCTCTTCATGAATCACAATTAACTAACTAAATTCACTCTCCTTATTGACTACTTCTTATACCTATCAGAATTACACAGCCTTAGGAAGAATTGCTGTCAAATGTGAAAAAGCAATTCTCGCATTCCTCAATACTCTGAAAAAGAAAAAAGAAAGGTGATTGAAGATTCAGACTTATGGTAAAATTATTAAGAATTATTTATTATAGAGCTTGGTTCTTAACCTTTATGGGTCATATGCCCTTTAGAGAAATTTATGAAAGCTGTGGACACTCCACAAAAATGCAAAAATAGACATAGGAAAGAATTCTGCACCTAATTCCCAAGATATTATAAATCCTTTGAAGCTCATCAGGTTTTAAGAATTTCAGTGTGATTTCTTATAATCATAGAATATTAAAATAGTACAGGATGTTAGAATCCATTTAGATCAACCTCCATTTTAACTGGGGGTTGTTCATACTCAGCACTATGAGCATCTAGACCAGATAACTCTGTGTTGTGTGGGTATGCTCCATGCACTGTGGGATAGTTAGCGGCATCACTTTCCTCTCTACTCACTAGATGCCAGAGTGGGGTTGGGGGCTGCCATGATAATAAAAAATGTCCCCTAGGGTACAAAATCAGTTGAGAACCACTAGTCTAACTTAAAATTCCCTTCCATTTTGATAGTAAGGGATCATCTGATCCCGATGGGCAATGTTCATTAACTCCAGTTTGGCACATCTGTTTTGAGTCCATGGAAAGTAGAATCTGAGATAAGTCCTTGAGGGCAAGTAGTTTATTTGGGATGTGATCCTCAGAAGTACAAATAAGAGTGGAAAAATGTGAGACATTGAGAGGGCAAAGCCAATATAGTTTGCATTAATAAGGCAACTGAAGCACAGTTAACAATTGGGATTCTGTGATGGACAGTATTGAACCTACCTTAGAATTGTTCCATCAAGGGGAGGAATCTGAGGTATTTATTTCCTGTCTCTTAGCCCTTATTGGTTGAGATTACTCCAGGTAGAATTTAATTCCCAGCACTCCCAGGCTGCCCTGCAGGTGGGCTGGGCTAGCTCCTCTAATGCTGGACAAAGTCCTCAGGCAGAGAAGCAGTGTCAAGGGTATTTAAAATGGACAGCTATTGGTTTTCAGAAGAATTGACTATGAAACTCAGAGGTGGGCCAAGGGATATAGGACATTTTATCAATACAACATACCATTTTATGTTTTAATTATTAAAATAAAGTTTTGTTTTTATTTTTTTTGAACTGATATTTGCTATCTTATCAGTAGGACCCAACATCTTAGATTGTTATCTATAGTAGAGGTTGACATACTTGGCATGTGGGCCAAATTTGGTCTACTGCCTATTTTTGTATGGCTATTAATTAAGAATGTTTTTCACAGTTTTAAATTGTTGAAACAAATAGAAAGAAGAATAATATTTGTGACATGTGAAAGTTACATGAAATTCAAATTTGAAAGTTCATAAGCACAGTTTTATTGAACATCCATACACATGAATTAATGTGTCATCTGAGAATGTTTTCCTTTTACGGTAAAAGTTGAGTGGTTGCAACACACTACAGGCCCCAAATATTTACTCTATAACTGGTGTATTACAGAAAAAGTTGGCCTACCTTTGGACCTACATATGGCCAACCCTTGATCTAAAGCGACAATGCATAAATCTATTTCCTAGGAATGGCAGCCTGAAACATTTCAAGACGTGTATCATGTTTCCCTTTGTTTCTTTCCTTTTTCTTTTCTAAGATAAACTTTCCAAATTCCTTTACGTGTTTATCATACAGCGTTATTCAAAGCCCAAGTCAAAGACCCTTCATTCTCTTGGTCATTTTTCTCTAGACGCATTCCATTTTATCAATACTTAAAATGTGGCTTTTAAGTGGCACATATTCTATAATATGTGGTTTGAACAGTCAGAAGAATAGGATGGTATCCCCTGTATCGGGTATTCTGCTTCCTAAATGCACCCTGACTCCCATTAGGTTTTGGGAAGGCTCAGTATAATGTCAGCTCATAATGAGCATTGAATCAACTAAAATCCACTTTCACATAAATTGGTGTTCAGTTTAGGTGCATGATTTCTTGACATTAAATGCTCTTCCTTTTTAAAAAAATTTAAATTCAATTAGCCAACATATAGTACATAATCAGCTTCAGATGTAGTGTTCAATAATTCATCAGTTGTATATAACACCCAGTGCTCATCACATCATGTGCCCTCTTTAATGTCCATCACCCAGTTACCCCACCCCCCCACCCACCTCTCCTCCAGCAATCCTTAGTTTGTTTCCTATAGTTAAGAGTCTCTCATGGTTTTTCTCCCTCTCTGATGACTTCCCATTCAGTTTTCCCTCCCTTCCCTTATGATCCTTTCTGCTATTTCTTATATTCCACGTACAAGTGAAACTGTATGATAATTGTCTTTCTCTGATTGACTTACTTCACTCAACATAATACCTGTCAGTTCCATCCACGTTGATGTAAATGGTAAGTATTCATCCTTCCTGATGGTTGAGTAATATTCCATTGTGTATATATATACCACATCTTCTTTATCCATTCATCTGTCAGTGGACATCTCTGCTCTTTCCACAGTTTGGCTATTGTGGACATTGCTGCTATAAACATTGGGGTGCAAGTGCCTCTTTGGATCACTACAATTGTATCTTTGGGGTAAATACCTAGTAGTGCAATTGCTGGGTTGTAGGGTAGCTCTATTTTTAACTTTTTGAGGAATCTTCCTACTGTTTTCCAGAGTGGCTGCACCAGCTTGCATTCCCACCGGCAGTGTAAGAGGGTTCCCCTTTCTCCACATCCTTGCCAACATTTGTTGTTTCCTGTCTTCTTAATTTTAGCCATTCTGACTGGTGTGAGGTGGTATCTCATTGCAGTTTTGATTTGTATTTCCCTGATGTCAAGTGATGTGGAGCATATTTTCATGTGTCTTTTGGCCATTTGCTTGTCTTCTTTGGAAAAATGTCTGTTCATGTCTTCTGCCCATTTCTTGATTGGATTATTTGTTCTTTGGGTGTTGAGTTTGATAAGTTCTTTATAGATCTTGGATACTAGCCCTTTATGTGATATGTCATTTGCAAACATGTTCTCCCATTCTGTAGGTTGCCTTTTAGTTTTGTTGACTGTTTCCTTTGCTGTGCAGAAGCTTTTTATCTTCATGAAGTCCTAATAGTTCATTTTTACCTTTGTTTCTCTTGCCTTTGGAGATGTGTCTAGAAAGAAGTTGCTGTGGCTGAGTTCAAAGAGGTTTCTGCCTGTGTTCTCTTCTAGGGTTTTGATGGATTCCTGTCTCACATTAGTTCTTTCATCCATTTTGAGTTTATTTTTGTGTATGGTGTAAGGAAATGGTCCAGTTTCATTCTTCTGCATGTGGCTGTCCAGTTTTCCCAGCACCATTTATTGAAAAGACTGTCATTTTTCCATTGGATATTCTTTCCTGCTTTGTCAAAGATTAGTTGCCCATAGAGTTGAGCATCTATTTCTGGGTTCTCTATTCTGTTCCAATGATCTATGTGTCTGTTTTTGTGCCAGTACCATACTGTCTTGATGATTAGAGCTTTGTAATACAGCTTGAAGTCTGTCATTGTGATGCTACCAGCTTTGGTTTTCTTTTTCAATAATCCTTTAGCTATTCTGGGTTTTTTCTGGTTCCATACAAATTTTGGGATTATTTGTTCCAGCTCTGTGAAGAGTGTTGATGGTATTTTGGTAGGGATTGCACTGAATGTGTAGATTGCTCTGGGTAGCATAGACATTTTAACAGTATTTATTCTTCCAATCCATGGGCATGGAATGTTTTTCCATTTCTTTTTGTCTTCCTCAATTTCTTTCATAAGCATTCTGTAGTTTTTAGAGTACAGATCCTTTGCCTCTTTGGTTAGCTTTGTACCTAGGTATCTTATGGTTTGTGGTGCAATTGTAAATGGGATCGATTCCTTAATTTCTCTTTCTTCTGTCTCATTGTCAGTGTATAGAAATGCAACTGATTTCTGTGCTTTGATTTTATATCCTGCCACATTGCTGAATTCCTGTATGAGTTCTAGCAATTTTGGGGTTGAGTCTTTAGGGTTTCTACATAAAGTATCCTGTCATCTGTGAAGAGTGAGAGTTTGACTTCTTTGCCAGTTTGAATGCCTTTTATTTCTTTTTGTTGTGTGATCGCTGAGGCTAGGACTTTTAGTACTATGTTGAACAACAGTGGTGAGAGTGGGCATCCTTGTTGTGTTCCTGACGTTAGGGGAAAAGCTCTCAGTTTTTCCCCATTGAGAATGATATTTACTGTGTGTGGGCTTTTCATAGATGGCTTTTATGGTATTGAGGTATTTCCCTTTATCCGTACACTGTGAAGAGTTTTAATCAAGAAAGGGTGCTGTATTTTGTCAAGTGCTTTTTCTGCATCAATTGAGAGGATCATATGGTTCTTGTCCTTTCTTTTATTAATGTGATGTATCACACTGACTGATTTGGGAATGTTGAACCACCCTTGCAGCCCAGGAATAAATCCGACTTTGTTGTGGTGAGTAATCCTTGTAATGTACTGTTGGATCCTGTTGGCTAGTATCTTGGTGAGAATTTTGGCATCCATGTTCATCAGGGATATTGGTCTGTGATTCTCCTTTTTGGTGGGGTCTTTGTCTGGTTTTGGGATCAAGGTAGTGCTGGCCTCATAGAATGAGTTTGGAAGTTTTTCTTCCCTTTCTATTTTTTTTTAAATCGCTTTAGAAGAATAGGTATTAGTTCTTATTTAAATGTTTGGTAGAATTCCACTGGGAAGCCATCCAGCCCTGGGCTCTTGTTTTTGGGAGATTTTTGATTAGTGCTTCAATTTCTTTGCTGGTTATGGGTCTATTCATGTTTTCTATTTCTTCCTGGTTCAGTTTTGGTAGTTTATATGTCTCTAGGAATGCATCCATTTCTTCCAGATTGCCTAATTTGTTGGCATATAATTGCTCATAATATGTTCTTAAAATTGTTTGTATTTCCTTGGTGTTGGTCATGATCTCTCATCTTTCATTCATGATTTTATTAAATTGGGTCCTTTCTCTTTTCTTTTTGATAGTCTGGCTAGGTGTTTATCAATATTACTAATTCTTTCAAAGAACCAGCTTCTAGTTTCATTGATCTGTTCTACTGTTCTTTTGGTTTCTATTTCATTGATTTCTGCTTTAATCTTTATTATTTCTCTTCTCCTGCTGGGTTTTGCTGTTATTTCTCCAGCTCCTTTAGGTGTAAGGTTAGGTTGTATATTTGAGACCTTTCTTTCTTTCTTTCTTTTTTTTTAAAGATTTTATTTATTTATTTGACAGAGAGAGACACAGCGAGAGAGGGAACACAAGCAGGGGGAGTGGAGGAGGGAGAAGCAGGCTTCCTGCTGAGCAGGGAGCCCAACGCGGGGCTTGATCCCAGGACCCTGGGATCATGACCTGAGCCGAAGGCAGACGCTTAATGACTGGGCCACCCAGGCGCCCTATTTGAGACCTTTCTTGTTTCTTGAGAAAGGCTTGTATTGCTAACTACTTCCCTCTTAGGATTGCCTTTGTTGCATCCCAAGGGTTTTGAACAGTTGTGTTTTCATTTTCATTTGTTTCCATGAATTTTTAAAAATTCTTTAATTTCCTGGTTGACCCATTCATTCTTTAGTAGGATGCTCTTTAGCCTCCATGTATTTGAGTTCTTTCTAAATTTCCTATTGTGACTGAGTTCCAGTTTCAAATCACTGTCGTCTGAAAATATGGAGGGAATGATCCCAATCTTTTGGTATCAGTTGAGACCTCACTTGTGACCCAGTATGTGATGTATTCTGGAAAATGTTCCATGTGCACTCGAGAAGAAAGTGTATTCTGTTGTTTTAGGATGGAATGTTCTGTATATATCTGTGAAGTCCATCTGGTCTAGTGTGTCATTCAAAGCCCTTGTTTCCTTGTTGATCTTCTGCTTAGATGATCTGTACATTGCTGTGAGTGGGGTGTTGAAGTCCCCTACTATAATTGTATTATTATTAATGTGTTTCTTTAATTTTGTTATTAATTGGTTTATATAATTGGCTGCTCTCAGGTTAGGAGCATAAATATTTATAATCGTTAGATATTCTTGTTGTATAGACCCTTTAAGTATGATATAGTGTCCCTCTTTATCCCTTACTACAGTCTTTGGTTTAAAATCTAATTTGTTTGATATGAGGATTGCTACCCCAGCTTTCTTTTGAGGTCCGTTAGCATGATAAATGGTTCTCTGCCCCCTGTCAATCTGGAGGTGTCTTTAGGTCTAAAATGAATCTCTTGTAGATAGCATATGGATGGATCTTGTCTTTTGATTGGAGCATTTAGCCCATTTACATTCAATGAGTATAGTTGTATAGTATAGTATAGTATAGTATAGTATAGTATAGTATGTTCCAGAGTAACTGTGGAATGATATGAACTTAGGGCCACTGTATTACCTATGAAGTCCCTGTTTCTATATATTGTCTCTGTTTCTTTCTGGTCTATGTTACTTTTGGGTTCTCTCTTTAATTACAGGATCTCCTTTAATATTTCTTGCAGGGTTGGTTTAGTGATCACAAATTCTTTTAGTTTCTGTTTGTTCCTGGAAGCTTTTTATCTCTCCTTCCATTCTGAATGACATCCTTGCTGGATAAAGTACTCTTGGCTGCATTTGTTTGTTTGTTTGTTTGTTTTTCATTTAGTACCCTGAATATATCGTGCCAGCCTTCTCTGGCCTAATGTAGGGTGAAGTGCATGTCCCCACTCCGGACTTTGGGCTATATGCCTTTTGACTTGCCTTGGCCAATGGGACTTTTAGCACATCTGATGTGAGCAAAGGCTAGAAAACTGTTCAGGAGTTTGGATTTGACCCCTGGGGCTGCCCCTACCCCAATTTTTAAAACTTTAAATTTTAAAATATAACACATATGCAGAAAAATGCACAAAACAAAAATGCATAGCTTGATGATTCATTACAAAGCAGACAGCTACATGGCTAATCATCCAGGTCAAGAAAGGAATATTGTCACAACTTTAGAAGACTGTTGTGTCTCCTCTCTACCTCTGAAGGTGGTATCCAATCCAATATGTATCACCGACTTTCCAAAGTCAAATATTAATCAGTATCTTCCCCTTCTTCCTGGGCAATGAAAAGACCTTAGAATTCTTTCATTCAATGTAGTGCCTCCAGTCTCATTTCATATTTGTCTTTGTTCTATATATATATTTTAAACTTGATACATTATTATGTTTTACATTTAAGGTTCATTTGAATTTATCTACATATTTGTTATTTTTACTGATTTTTATTTCTTTCCACATCTCTGAGCTTCTTTCTAGTTTCATTTTTATTTTGATATTAAAACTACCTATTAGCATAGGTCTGCTGCTGATGAGTTCTTAGCCTATATCTGAAAATATTTTTAGTTTTCCTAAATTTCTGATGAGCATTTTTTGGAGTCCTAGGTTAGCAGTAACTTATTCATTGTTCTTGACCTTCTCTGTTTCTATCATGAGGGCAGCAATAGGTTTTTTTTTTCTTAAATAAAATAGTTTGTATAGAGATAAAATAGTTGTATTGAGATCAAATTGACAATCAGGAAAATGTACATGTCTAAAATATGCAGTTTGGTAAGTTTTGACGTACTTGTACTTTCACGAAATTATGATCACAATCAAGATCATGGACATGGACATAGCCCCGCCAGCTTCCTAATACCTCTTTATTCTCTTTCCTCTCTCTGCTCTCCTCCGTATCCAGGCAAAAGGGATGTTTTCTTTCTTATAGATTAGTTTGCATTTTAAAAAACTTTATGTAAATGGAATCATACAGGATATACTCATTTTTGGGGGGGGCGTCTAGTTTCTTTTACTTATCATGATTATTTTCGAGTTCATGTATATTTTAGTAATATTAAAACTTTATTCCTTTTTATTTTACTGTGTATGGATATAGCACAATGTATTTATGCATTCACCTATTGTTGACACCTGGATTGTCCCTAGCTTTTGATCCTTACAACTAATGCTGTTAGGAGCATGCGTGTATGAGTCTTTATGTGAACATTTGTTTTCTTTTCTCTTGGGTAAATTCCTAGGAGTGGAATGGCTAGATCTTATGGTAGGTGTATATTTAACTCTTTAAGAAACTGCCAAACTGTTTTCCAAAGTAGTTGTAACATACATTTCCACCATCAGAGCATGAGAGTTCTGTTTCCTCCATATTTTTCCCAACACTTGGTTTTGTCAGTTTTTTTTTTTTAATTTTAACCATTCCCATGGGATTTAGTGGTATCTTAACCAGTTTTAATTTTCATTTACCTAATGACAAATGATGTTGAACATCTTTTTATGGCTTTATTTGCTATACATATATTTCCTTTGGTGAAATGTCTATTCAAATCAAGTCCAATTTACCAATTTGTTCTTTCCTGAATTGTGCAGTTGCTCGTGTGTGTGAGGCTCTATTTCTGGATTGTTCCACTGATCTGTTTGTCTATTTTTGTGCAAAAACCACACTGTCATGATTGCTGTAGTTTTAAATAAGTCTTGAAATTTGGTAGTATAAATTCTTTAAATGTATTTTGTTTTGCTGAGTAGTTTTGGCCATTCTAGGTCCTTTGTTTCTTCATATGAATTTTAGGATCGATTTGAAAATTTCACAAAAATGTTTACAGAAACTGTTTGTTGTGATTTTATTTGCAAATGCATTGAATCTATAGATTAATGTGGGGAGAATTGACATCTTAAAAATATCAGGTATTTTGCTGTTGGTATGTTGGCATATTTATTCATTTATTCTGGCCTTTAATTTCTTTCAGTTTTTTTTTTTTTAAGTTTTTAGCATACTGGTAGTCTTGCACATCTTTTGTCAGGTTTGTTTATTCCTGAGTATTTCTTATTTTTTATGTGAATATAATTGGGATTGTCTTTTATGTCACTTTTTGGTTGTTTCTAGTGTACAGATACTCAATTGATTTGTGCACATTGATGTTACATCCCAGAACTTTGCTACACTAATTTTTCATTTTTGAAAGTGAGTTTTTTTTTTTAAAGATTTTATTTATTTATTTGTTAGAGAGAGAGAGCATGAGAGAGAGCGTGAGTACAGGCAGGGGGAGCTGCAGGCAGAGGGAGAAGCAGGCTCCTTGCTGAGCAAGGAGCCCGATGCAGGGCTCTATCCTAGGACCCTGGGATCATGACCTGAGCCGAAGGCTGACGCTTAACTGACTGAGCCACCCAGGCGCCCTGAAAGTGAGTTTTTTGAAGTGAGTTTATCCTCATCAGATTATTCTAACCATGGAATTTGGGTAAGTTGAAAACATATTTTTCTCCCCCATCCTGGTCCCAGTTTGCCTAAGACAAGGGGTGCTGGATTCTGGAGGGGGAGAAATACTCAAAGGCCCTCCTTGGTGGCTGAGTAGATTGGTCTTACTGCAAAGTGGTCTATTGCAGAAGGCCAAGCCTTTGAATTCTTGGGGCACTGATGGTCAGATTCAGTTTTAAGTGCTCTTTTCTAAAGATTTTATTTATTTATTTGAGAGAGAGAGAATGAGAGACAGAGAGCACAAGAGGGAAGAGGATCAGAGGGAGAAGCAGACCCCCCGCCGAGCAGGGAGCCCGATGCGGGATTCGATCCTGGGACTCCAGGATCATGACCTGAGCTGAAGGCAGTCGCTTAACCAACTGAGCCACCCAGGCTCCCTAAGTGCTCTTTTCTAAGTTGCTTTCCTTTGGGTATACTCAACAATTTGTTAATGTTTTCTTTTAAATACCATAGCCAACTCCTGTACTTTGTTGAACTGAGGGAGTTTTCTCTTTCCAGGTGCGGTTGGCAGAATTCAAAGATGTCTCCCAAGATCCTGTTCCCTATTGTTCATGGCTGTATAATGCCTTTCCCTTGAGTGTGGGTGGGACCTGTGTATATTATGGTATATAACTCCTGTGATTGATGTTTCATAAGGCAAAGGGATTTCGCAGATGTAATGAACATTGCTAATCAGTTCACTTTGAGTTAATCAAAAGGAAGCGTACATGGGCAATCCTGACCTGTTCAGGTGAACACTGAAAAGTGACAGTACGCAGTGGCAGACTGTCTCCTGGTGGTCTTTTTTTTTTTTTTTAAAGATTTTATTTATTTACTTGACAGAGAGAGACACAGCGAGAGAGAGAATACAAGCAGGGGGAGTGGGAGAGAGAGAAGCAGGCTCCCGGCTGAGCAAGGAGTCAGATGTGGGGCTCGATCCCAGGACCCTGGGATCATGACCTGAGCTGAAGGCAGATGCTTAACGACTGAGCAACCCTGGTGCCCCTGCTGGTGGTCTTTTAAAAAATATTTTATGTATTTATTTGAAAGAGACAGACACAGCAAGAGAGGGAACACAAGCAGGGGGAGTGGGAGAGGGAGAAGCAGGCCTCCCGCTGAGCAGGGAGCCTGAGGCAGGGCTCCATCCCAGGACGCTGGGATCACGGCCTGAGCCGAAGGCAGACGCTTAACTACTGAGCCACCCAGGCGCCCCCAGTCTCCTGGTGGAAGTAAGCTGCCATATTGTGGCAGGAGGGGGCCATGTGTTAAGGACCTGAGGGCAGCCTCCAGGAGCTGAGAGTTGTCTCTGGCCAACAGCTAGCAAGAAAATAAGTATCTCAAACATATGGCTAATAATCAGTGAGCTGGCAAGAGGATCTTGATCCTCAAATGAGATGGCAGCCCCAGCTGACACCTTAATCATGGCCTGGGGCAACACTGAGCAAAGGAAGGGACCACTTGTCTGTTTGGGGAATTCTAATCCACAGAAACTGTGATATAATAAATGGTGTTGTTTTAAGCTGTCAAGTTTGTGGTACTTTGTGAAGCAGCGATAGAAAACGAAGATACCAGTAGAGAGCCAAGTGATATGGAACAGCAGCCTCCAAAAGCAGATGTGAAGTAACAAAGGGAGAAGAATGTCTATCTGGGGAGAAGACAGGCTGAGGGGAGAAGGAAGACAACTGGAGCAGGTTTATGGGATGTTGCTTTGGAGACTCATACAAATACTTAGGGAGGAAACCAAGTAGGTTTTGTATTTCCTGAAGTTACATGAGATAGGGAATCTGACTAATTTGTTCACTGAAGAAAAGTTTTAGTAAGTTAAGTTTCTAAAGTCCTTTCAAGGTAAAGTTAAGCTAAAACAACATAGGTCTATTCTCATGCCAGTGATTCAGTACTGATTTTTATTTTAAGGTAACTTCTAGAGTGGACACCTTTCTGTCTTAGCTGGTTCACGTGTTTGGTACTACCTCCCCCAAATCAGATCAAGTTGTGGCTGAAGCCCTCCCCAATAGCATTAAGCACATGTTCTCTTCCTAGGATAATTAAATAAGTCATTCTATATATGCCAGTAGGTTGGCTATGACTTCTTCAGGAGTCCCATCCTGGCTTGGCTTGTCTTGATGTGAAGCCAGAAATCCTGTTGCAGTACATTCTGAAATGCACTGCTTTTATTTAGGACTAGCTCATTAGGAGAAGAGATAAGGGGAGTGAAGGGCCACCCTGCTGTTACTTTGTGAGCAAAGAGCAGCATCTGTCTTCTTTCTCATCCACAGATAGGCACTGGTGTAGTTAATGCTTACTCTCAAACCTCTGGAACTCTTGAATCATTTTTATTCTTCAGAGTGGTCCAAATGTAAAGCAGATACTACTGTCCACTTTTAATCAATTGTAATGTGGATAAAGAGTCAGGATTTGTTTGGAAAAATACAAATAAAGTTTTATTTAGAAAGTTACTGTAACAAAAATCACTTTAGTAGATGCACAGTTCAACTTCCAAGAAGAAAGTTGGTTTAGACCTGGAATGCCAAACATCTGAATTAAAAAAGTTTTGGTCTATTAAGAGTCTCTATCCTTATCATCTGACTTAGTTAACGTTATTTTGTGAACTCCATATTAAATAAGAATATATGTTTTCACTTTGCCAGAGAGTCCTAAATTGGGGAAGACAGAAAATGACTATTTTTGTAGCCAAGAAACATTTTACCTACCAACACGTAGGCTAGGACTGACCCATATTCCCTTCTGATTCAGGGTCATTAGCCACATTCTTTTTTCTGCTTGGGATGCCCTTGAACTTAATTGGATTTCTCCCTCCCTCCCTTCTTTATTTTCTCCCTCTCTCCTTTCCCCCTTTTCTCCCCTTTCAAAGTTGTTCAAAAGTGCTTTCCTCACGGAGGCCCTCTCTCACTTTGAAGACTTGATCAGGTCCTCCTGCTTAGGTTCTGATAATTCTATTTACTGTTCTTTCATTACAATTACTGCAGTTGTAATTATATGCTTTTATGACGGTTTGGTTAAGGTCTGTCTTCCCCCACTAAACTGTAAACCCCCTAAGACTGAATTTATGTTTGTTTTGCTTTTGCTTGGTGCTCAGGCACATCTATGGTGCTCTGGAACAGAGAAAGGACTCAATAAATATTAGTTGAATGAATGAAATTTATAAATAATTTTAATATGGTGGGATAAGAGCAAACAAAGATTGTACCAATGATAGAGAGGTCTTCACCAGGGTTTTAAAATGTGAGCTATCTTGAAGGATGAGAACGAGTTCACTAAGGGAGAGAATGGAGACACATCCTGTGAAGCGAGAGCTGTGTGTTGACAGAGACAGGATGTATGGCAGAGAAGAGGGGGAGTAATTGTACGGCTGATGCCACCAAGGGCACAGAGGGGCAAGGCTGGAATGGCCTGCGAGTCAGTTAATGAAGGCCCTATGATTCCCCTGTAAGAAGTTTCAGCATTATCTTCCAGAAGGTTATGGGGAATGATTGAAGGATTTTAAGCAGAGCCTATTTGATCACATTTTTACTTTAAAAAATTCATGGAAGGAATGAGATTGGAGTCCGGGACTGTGGTTAGAAAAATACTGCAGGCTTCTAGGCCAGAGATGAAAATAGCATTAACTAAAGATATGAAGTGGAACTAGAGAAAAGGAGATAAAATTGAGAAATATTTCACAGGCACAATCTATAGGACGTCGTGGCTGATGGAATGGAAATGGGGAAATGTGTGCGAATAGACATGCACTCCTGCTGGGTTAGCCTGGCCTGAGCTCAGCCCAGAGGAGGGAGGTGGGTAGATGTTGGGAAAAGCCGGGCAGGGGAGGGATAGGATGCTGCATTGGGATCCTTTTACATTCTATAAATGCTCATCACTCCCTTTTCTGTATTTTCATGTGGCTTTGAGGCATACAAGAAAAGTTATAAAATTTAGACGAGGAAGGTTTTTGGTTGGGAAGAAAGCACTAAAATTAAATTTTACTTAGGCCTTTGACCAGGGCTTTTCTTTTATCAGGGAAGAATATTTAATCAGAGATCTAGCCAGTGTCTTTGCCTATGGTTTTCTCTGATTATAAATTCTCTGAGGAGAATGAATAAATTATGGAAAACAATTGAGATGTGATGATACATGCTAAGTTGCATAAAAGGCTGAAGCCCTGGCCGGGCGGGTGGGAATGATGTGCTTTTGAATTTGGTGCAATTAGAACAGCATGTTGTTCTAAGTATCTAAAATTTGGTGGATGATTTATTATATTTTAAACATCATATGAGACTTAAAATAGTGCTAAAAGACTAATGAATGATTGACTGTTGTATCTGTCCATGGATGACCTAAATATCGTGTCGCCAGTTTGAAATAACAGGTACAACAAATTGACTCAATTTGTCGATTCCGAAGTCTGCAGAGAGCCCTAGTGCTAGGGAATGTAAAAGTTAAGCTCTTTCTTCCCTTGTGCTACAGGCATAGCATGTACTCATGGCCTTCCTTCATTTCTAATTCAAATCCTTCAAATTGATATAAAAGCATTTAATGGATTTTTAAAGGAGTATCCCCCTTAAAACAAGCTCTCTAATGAGTAACAAAGCTAGCTCACTATTTATCAGAAAGCAGATATTCCTAAGACTTGAAAGACCTGAATTATTTCCCCAGCTCTCCAGGGACATGGAATATAAAAACCTTGCTCTCTTCTCTGGACTTTGTTTGCCATTACTGGTGTATAAAATCTGGATGATCGTCCTCCCACTGGTATCCCTCGTGGGAAGGTTGTGCACACAGAAGTTATCATATCTGAAAAATGCTGTGAAAGAAAATCTCTTCACGAGTATGAAAGAGTAATGCTGTTGCCTTGGTCCTAAGTGCTCTAATTTCATATTGTTTGATGCGATATGATTTCAGCGCCTTCTTTCCTTAGTGCTTAAAAACATCTAGTTGAGGGGTGCCTGGGTAGCTCAGTTGGTTAAACGACTGCCTTCGGCTCAGGTCATGATCCTGGAGTCCCGGGATTGAGTCCCGCATCGGACTCCCTGCCCAGCAGGGAGTCTGCTTCTCCCTCTGATCCTCCCCCCTCTCATGCTCTCTCTCTCTGTCTCATTCTCTCTCTCAAATAAATAAATAAAATCTTTAAATAAAAAAAACATCTAGTTGAAGATCACAACCAAGGGGTACTTGTTTCTGGATTGGCTCTATGAGGGTAGGTGTCGTGATAGTCTCTGGAAAGAAGCGAGGGCAAGCTGATGTTAGAAGCAGTCACGGAGCTTAAGTGAAAAGGCTGTGCTGGTACCTGTCCAGGCATCTGGCATAGAGAAGCGAGACTTTGTCTCCTACCAGAGAAGATTCTGAATGATTGTCCATGATGATACATCCGTATACCAGCTGTGCTCAGCGTTGAGCTAAGCCATCTGACTGTTTTAAGCATTCCTGTCTTGAATTTATATCCAAGGAATATCAAACCTTTTGGACAATGACAAATTGAAGTAGACCTCCATAGGATTAACTGATGCTGGCCTGTCAGGCAGCTATAAGCACTGTTGCAAAGGCTAACAATGATCAGTCCTTCTAATGGTAAGTGAAAGCATTTAATTGGATACTGAGATGTGATTGGGATGAAATGTCGAGGGGAAAGTGAGAAATTCAAGGGTATTGGTCTGCCTAGTCTTATTTTAAAAGAGACATATGCTGGCAAGATCTGTGGTTTAGCATTCTGGATTTGGCATTAAAGAGGAGTTTCAGGGCTTAATAGTTTTAGCCATGGTCCCCAAACTATATCAAATTTAATTACTTCCTTTTCTTGGCTGGATTAAGAGAAAAACTTTAACAAATAAAAACTTGCTCTGGGAAACGTTACAGTTATACTTGTCTAATCTTTTGGAATATGAATCATCCAATAAAATTTAGAAAGAAAAAATTCTGTGTCTTGAATTGATATGCTAATTAGTTTTACAACCCTACAAGTATCATATATGTCTATTAAGGTCATCTTTAAGCCACTTTAAACCAGTTGTTTCTTTTTTTTTTTTTTAAAGATTTTATTTATTTATTTGAGAGAGAGAGACTGAGAAAGAGAGCACATGAGAGGGGGGAGGGTCGGGAGGGTCAGAGGGAAAAGCAGACTCCCTGTCGAGCAGGGAGCCTGATGCGGGACTCGATCCAGGGACTCCAGGATCATGACCTGAGCCGAAGGCAGTCGCTTAACCAACTGAGCCACCCAGGTGCCCTAAACCAGTTGTTTCTAACTGATGGCACAGTCATGGACCTTGCATTATTGGGAAGCTGTTGCAATGTGAAAATAGTGCTTTTCTTTTCTTTTCTTTCTTTCTTTCTTTCTTTCTTTCTTTCTTTCTTTCTTTCTTTCTTTCTTTCTTTCTTTCTTTTCTTTCTTTCTTTCTTTCTCTTTTTCTCTTTTACTTTAATAGAAAACACTGAAAGTTTTCATTCTTATGCCTATAGTAATGCTTAAGTTGGTTATGATAAGAGAGAAAGCCTTTCCATTTGTACTTGATTTTACAGCCCCATTAGTATTATGTGACATTTGGGTGTACAGCAGTGATTCTTAGGTGCTGCAGGGGAAAAAATCTCTACTAAAGTGTTCAACAATGGTGTCAGAGATTAAGTAACCAAAAGGCAAGTTGTTCATTTTGCTTTCTAGAAATTCATGGATCAGGGGAACTACCAAATAGATAAAGAGCTCCTGACAACCTTTGAGTGGACATTGGATGACACTAACACATATTCCCCCCATCCAGGGAAAATTCCCCTAGCTCAGACTGGTGAAAAAGTGGATGGTTCTGGGATGAAAGGAGCTGGGTATCTGCTTCAGCTCTGTCTTACATACCCATCTCCTCTGTAAGTGATCTTATTTTCTCATCTGTAAAATAAGGCTAGTCTTACCTTTCTTACAAGGTCCTTCTGAACATCGATTAAGGCAGCTTTTTATGGATTAAGACAGTCTTAGTATAGACCTGACATATAGTATTTGCTAAATAAATGAGACTTTCCTTCTTCATTTCCCCTTCCAGCTTTAGTATGTGAAGTTTAGTTTAGTATAGTTTAGGGTGGTATCCAACTCCCTCCTCCCATCCCCAAGGGTGGCTGTTGGTTGCTTGGTCATGAGCTCTGTTGCAGTTATTTTTTTTTTTTTAAGATTTTATTTATTTATTTGAGAGAGAGAGAATGAGAGACAGAGAGCATGAGAGGGAGGAGGGTCAGAGAGAGAAGCAGACTCCCTGCCGAGCAGGGAGCCCGATGTGGGACTCGATCCCGGGACTCCAGGATCATGACCTGAGCCGAAGGCAGTCGCCTAACCAACTGAGCCACCCAGGCGCCCTGTTGCAGTTATTTTTGAGTCCAGGCTTAGTGACGTTAAGTAGGGCTCTGAGGTTGGCCATTTTTTCTGTTCAGTTTTTCTGTAACTTATTCTATTATAAACCCAAAATGTATTATGTATGTGATTATCACAGTCATTATAATAGTTAGCCTTCCCCTTGCCCCCCCAAATACTAGACCCAAAGTTCCAGAAGACTTTGTTTTAGGTTTGACAGACTTCCTAGAACCAAAAGCCAATTAAATGTCAGATGAACAGATGGAACATGGTAACATAGATCTTTCTCTAAACTGGCTTCTTAGGATGATACTTAGAATGGTTCATTCACAGTACTAGGTTGTGTTCATTGGTCTAGAATAGTTCCAACTATAACATTAACTAACAGCTCAGTTAGTGTCCATTTCTATAAAGGGGTAAGATTGGAACAACTGTATGTACTGTAGAATACATAGTTTCAGCTGTTTGGTTGATTAGACTTTAGAGCAAAATTATTTCAGAATGATATTTTTTTTGTGAATCAATCCAAATGTGAGGTACTTTATAGTATTATTTTAATGTAGTAGATACACAAGTGGTTATAGATCAAAGTTAGTCTAGAATTGGGAAGAATATTTTTTATAAAGAAAGCTGAGTGCTGAATTCTGATAGCATTTCTAATTGGACGTTGAGGCTCCACATGAGTTTGGGAAAGCTTCTGGGGAGTTGATTTACCTGAAAAATTAACTTTCAGAGGTCAGTATATAAGATCAATATTCTTAAAGTTCTGGAAAAAATTTTATATCAATAAGTAATGTTTCAGTCTTTTTCCTTCAACTTCAGCTACCCTTATGCGTGTTGGAAGCTAACAATTCTAAAATAGTACATTTTAGAATATACTAGCAATTATTATCTTTGTTTTGGCAATAAATACCTTCCTAAATGTCTGTATCTTATTTATTGAAAGCTCAACAAATGGTATTCTAGAAGGGAGAATTTTCAGGGTGCTATCATGGGTCACAGCATGAGATTTTATATTATCACACAGTACCATGTAAAGACTTTCTTCTGCAAAGGAAGGAGCAATAATTACTTCATTAGTTACATAAGAGAGTCATAGGTCTTCAGCATAAATTGAGTCTGATTCATCAAGGATATTATTAAGCTGTCAAAATCTGTCAATATGGAGTGTGACAACAACATGTAAGATCCCATTAAAGGGTCATTAGCAAGGACTTCAAGCTCATGCTTAGCATTTTCTCTGAGTTCCTAATGGAACTTTTCTCAAAACAGGATTTAAGTCAGATGTCTCATAAACTTTAATGCTGTTGAAAGTTGGCTGTTAGAAGAAAGTATTAGTCTTTTCTGAGTTTTTTAGTTCCTGTGTCAGCCAAACTGAAACAGCAAGCAGTTAGGTGCAACCATAGTAATTTTCAAGCCTTGACATTTACACCCATTATTTTTTAAATCTGGTAAGCTCTGAAGATGGGCTTCAGTTGATGACATATTAGTTTGTATGTAGAGACTTAAACCCTCCTCTGTCACCAACTGAGTAATTATTGAATTTTTGCCATTTTTTGATAGTTTTTTTTTCTGTAGAAGAAAAGGAAGTACAGTTTGTGATGAAAACTTATTTTTTCTTTCATTATACTGTCAATTGCTAGATGGGTGGTATTTGCAAATGACAGTGTCCAACATGAGAGTTAGTGCAATATTTTTTTTCTTTCTATAGAAATATCTGACAACCACAGAAAAAAGAAATGAGTGATTACCACTTTTTCTTGTTGCCATAAATATAACTCAAAATGCCAAATTGATCAAGTCTCAGCATTGTAGGTGATGGCAGATATGATCCAAATAACTTAGTTTTTCATTTAAATGGCAGACAGGCAGAGATTAGAGCTATTCTATCATTTTAATGAACACTAAGAAAAAGTTATCTGTGATGCATAGAGTAACAAGTTGAATTCTTTGAAAACAAAAATAAAAATTGGAGCTGTCAAAAAACTTTATAAAACTTCGAATAACTAAACAAAATTTCTTATGCTCGTTCCTAGTATTTTTATTATTTATTTATTTTATTATATTATGTTAATCACCATACATTACATCATTAGTTTTTGATGTAGCGTTCCATGATTCATTGTTTGCGTATTAACACCTGGTGCTCCATTCAGTATGTGCCCTCTTTAATACCCATTAGCAGGCTAACCCCTCTCCCCACCTCCCTCCTCTCTAGAACCCTCAGTTTGTTTCTCAGAGTCCATAGTCCCTCATGGTTCGTCTCCCCCTCTGATTTCCTCCCCTTCATTTTTCCCTTCCTGCTATTTTCTTCTTCTTCTTCTTCTTCTTTTTTTTTAACATATAATGTATTATTTGTTTCAGAGGTACAGGTCTGTGATTCAACAGTCTTACACAATTCACAGCGCTCACCATAACATATACCCTCCCCAATGTCGTTCCTAGTATTTTTAAATAGATAATTAAGATATATTTTGGAGGGGCGCCTGGGTGGCTCAGTCGTTAAGCGTCTGCCTTCGGCTCAGGTCATGATCCCAGGGTCCAGGATCGAGCCTCCCATCAGGCTCCCTGCTCTGTGGGGAGCCTGCTTCTCCCTCTGTCTGCCACTCCCCCTGCTTGTGTTCCTTCTCTTGCTGTGTCTCTGTCTGTCAAGTAAGTAAATAAAATCTTAAAAAAAAAAAAAAGATATAGTTTGGATAAAAGATGAAAATACATTTTGAAAATTTGGGATCAGATGATGCATATATAGTATATGCATAGGTATAATTTATTTGATAAGATCCTGGAACTTGAGGCCATATTCACCTGATGGAAGGAGAAAGTGGGAGTATACATACAATTGCCAAGTGAAGATTAATTATAAGTGTGAGTGCTGAGCCAAATAAAGGAGTGGAGGTTGCAGGATAACCTTGAAAATCAGAGTGAGAAGAGCTGGAAGGTAAGAGACCATAACACAAGAGTAATAATAAGAGGAGATTTAAAGCAATTAATAAGGTATTTGGGGCGCCTGGGTGGCTCAGTCGGTTAAGTGTGTGATTCTTCATTTCAGCTCAGGTCATGATCTCGGGACCCTGAGATTGAGCCCCATATGGAGCTCAGTGCTGGGCCTGGAGCCTGCTTAAGATTCACTCTCTCCCTCTCCCTAGGCCTTCCTCCACCCCTGCCATGGGAAATCTATAAATACAGTCGAATTGGAATAATAATAATATTTCAAAATAAAAAGTTTTTTTTAAAATGTGAAATAATATTTTGAGGATTAAGAATAGAAAGCAGTTTCTCATGGAGAGAAGAAGGAAAAGATAAAAAAAAAAATAGACAACATCCATGTAACTAATGGACTTGAAAGATCATTATGATTATGGAGAAAAGTTTGAGTTCCCTTAAGTCAGAGTTTTAGGAAAATTATTTCTTCAAAGCTGCTGGGATTTATTTTTTTGAACCAATGATTTCATTTGCCAAATCCTCTATCTGTTTTGAAGGCCATTAAGGTCTCTCAGGGATTTTCTTACAGGTTATTACAATGACTCTTTGGAGGAGCTTATCTCCTTTTAATTTCTTTGAACTGACTTCTCAAACTTTTAAAACTCATTACACACTGTGTTCATGACCTATCGTCCAGGCGTGGCTGCTTTTCCAGCGAGAGTGATCAAGAGGTCCGACAAAGGCAGTTTCCCACCAGCGGCTGCCGCAGAGGACAGCTCAGGAAGCATGCGCAGCTTACATTGCGGGGCTAAGAATGTCCAGGACGCCTCTCATTATAAATAGAGGGATGAGAAATTTCATGTGTGTAGTAAATCACAGTTTATAAAACTCTTTCAAATGAGCTATTTCAAAGGTCACCTTGTGAAGGCTTTATTTTTTTTCTTTCTTTAGGTTAACTCCAATAATTTATGTGTACCATTTTTATGGAATTTCTTCTATTTTACTGTATTCACAGGTATCTTCGCCTTCTCTTGGCTATAATAAAAGGGTGCAGATCATCTTTTATTCATTTTTGTACTCCATGTCTAGTTTGGTGCTTGGTACAGTAGGTACCTTATGACTTTTGTTTTGTTTTGTATTTTTGAACAAGAACATAAACTTTGGAATAGGTAAGGCCATTTTTTATAGACCTATTTGCCCACTTAGACATTAATGAAACTTAACATTTCTGAGTCTTATTGTATGTGATGATGGTTAGTTGGGTAATCAAAATGTAACTGTATCATGTTCTAAGACAGTTGTTTCATATTTTTAACTACATGATTTCCTTAATTTGTGCTCATTTCTAAGTTTTTGCACTGTGTTTTTCTTTCTGTTTGTTCTTTTAAAGTTTTCACTGTAGTTTTTGTAACTCTTGTTTCTTCCCAAATATACAGAAATATGTGATGGTTTTATCTTCTAGTTTTATTGAAAATTTTAGTTAGTTAAAACGAGATTCATAGGTAAACATGAAAAGAAATACTACAAATGGTAGGAAAATAGCATCATATTGAGTTATTGAGAAAGATGAGATATTTTTATATTATGAGATTCTCGTGTTGGTCAGCTGTATTTAGCAAGGTCAGTAAGGGCACTGACAATTGGTAAAAGGTCAGAAAAAAGGTTTTAACATTGTGTTTAGATTCAAAGTGTTGTCCAAAGTTGAATAAATTTATGATAACATTAAGAACTGCCATCGGGTATTTGGTTAAATGCACAATGAAAGATCAGTTTTAAGAAAAATCAGAGCTGTACCTTGCATTGAACAGGGTAAGTGGACTGGCGAAACTACTAATTGATACTTCGGGTAGAACTGCCATATTAGAGATTGGGCTGTCTTAATGCCCGAGTTGAGTATAAACCTTGATTTTTAAGCAGAGGAGCACCAAAGGACACAGCAAGACTGGGTTTTATCACCTGGCTGGGCTCACAATAGAGAGGGTGTTGGTGCCACAGGGTGATTACCTTGTCAGCCTAAAGGCTGTATCTCTGGCTACTGATGTGTAGATGGCAAAGGACTAAAACTGTGCATGCAGAGTACCCTCTTTTCCCCATCTTCTATGGAGAGTGTTCCAGACATATATGGTGCTTGCTCTTCACAGGGAGCTATGTCCCCATTGGCTATTGGCTTGTGTCGTGAGCTAATTTAGGTTCCCTGAGCATACCTGAAAATCTCAGTAGCTAAGCCCCTCATTACTGTGTCTGAGACTTTTTATTTTGTGATGTGGATACAGTAAGCAGGAAGAATAAAGTTTGCTCAGATAGGATTTCTACTCAGAAGCTTTTTCAAAGGAGGCTATGAATTATAATGCAAAAGGCCATTGCACTCACTGCATGGTGATCTGGTTGTGAAAGCAAAGCCTTTCTTCGATAGCTGGAGAACAACTAATTCTAAAGATCAAAATACTTGTTATCATAATAAGAAACCCAAATGTATGCCTGTGTATGTATTCTTTCCCAAAATATGTCACCTCAAATTTCAAAAACTAAAACAAAATGGGGATCGTGATATCGTTACTGGTCATTCTGGGCAACCAGGTGAATTTTTTTTAAAGCCTCCAAACTTTTCCTTCACTGCTGCTCTGTTATCTCTTTTTTGAGGACACGCTTCAGGTTTCTCTTTCTCTTTCTGGTGCCTGGAGTTTCTGGCAGTGTGACAAGATAAACAATTGACTACAGCAGGGGTGGCACACTGAGGCCTATGGGTCCCATCTAGCCCCTGGCCTGTTTTTGTACTGCCTGCAAGCTAAGAATGGTTTTCATACTTTGAAAGGATTGTAAAAAGCAAAAACACACACACAAACAAAAAAAACAAAGAATATTTGATAGAGACCATGGGGTGTCCTGCAATGCCTAAAATACCTACTATCTGGCTTTTGACAGAAAAATTTGCCAGTCCCTCTGCTTCAGAATGAAATTCAAATGCCTTAACCTGCTATTCCTGCTTTCTTTCACAGCTTCCTCTCACCTCTTCTTACTACTTCCCATGCACATCTTGGCCTCTATAGCTGCATCAGATGTCTGTCAGTTCCTGCAAGGCTGAATTCTAGCCGCCGCACCCGCCCACTGCCCCGCCCCAGGGCCTCTGTGTCTCTTCATGTGCTCTTTCCTCTTTCTGAAATGTTCTCTACTACATCCTGCATCTTTTGTCATCTGTACTACCTGTTGTGCAATTTATCTTATCTTCACTTCTCTGAAAATAGCAATGTATACAATACAGATATCTAATGAATATTGACTAATTCAATAAATCTTATTAAGTAAATAATATCTAGAGCCAAAGAGAAAATTACAGATACTAGATGGAAAACTAGTGAAAAATTTGTGGTTCCTGCTGTTATTGGTCATGCTGCTGTTGTTGACAGCTCTCTTCTCACCCTGCCTAGGTTATTTACTATCAGCATAAATAATGTAATGTTTATTTTTTGATTTTTCTTTTCTCATTTGTGTTTTATTGATATTTCAAGGCATAGAAAAAAATTAAGCTCAGGATTTTAAAGATTAGTCACCCGATGCTTTAAGCAATGGTTAGGAAGGAAGGTAACATTTTAAGAGAGGAAAGCAACTTGTAACAGCAAGTGATTTTGCAGCGAAGATATATGCATCAGATAGTGTGTTTGTTATGGAAAGGAATTAAGATTATTAGCCACAGTCAGCCATTTTATAGCCTTGGGTCTTACTAAGGCTCCACTGAAGAACCTGTCATGATCACCCTTGTAGTACACATAATGATAAAGGGAATTTAATACATTTAGATACAGATATGAATAATAAAAAGTTTGTTTTCAAATCTAAAGGAAGGAAGTGAAAATGAATTTGTTTGGCAGCCTCCCAGCTATGGGAATTAGAGGTTGTAATGAAACTAAGATAATTGGTATATGTGTTAGGTTATAATAAAGATGTGGTAATTTAACACTGATCCTAAAAACATGATAAAATATTCTGTTGTGAAATCTTGACAAGAGGGGAAAAAAGGGAGTAGGAAATGAAGCATACCTAGTACCATGAGGTAAACAATACAGGGGTTCTTTTTTTTTTTTTTTTTAAGATGTTATTTATTTATTTGAGAGAGAGAGTGCACCTGTGAGCATGAGTGTGGGGCGGGAGGGGGGTATAGGGACAAAGGGAGGGTGAAAAGCAGACTCCCTGCTGAGTGGGGAGCCCGACCTGGGGCTCTATCCCAGGACTTCAGGATCATGACCTGAGCCGAAGGCAGACACTTAACCGACTGAGCCATCCAGGTGCCCCAACAATACAAAACTTCTTAAATGACGGTTTAGAAATAATAAAGTAAAAAAGGTAACTTATCCTTTCCCATTCTTAATTTCTAGGTTTGGAACATGCTTGTAATTTTAAGCTGTTCAAAAGCAGTTCTTGTTCATTGCTTTCCCATGACCTTTAAGGAATCTGTGATTAAAACTCCACCTCCATATTTTCCCATTTTAGAGCTACCCAACAGAGCTGTTCTTTAGTCAATATAATGCCTTCATTTCTTGTTCTGACTTGACCTGAATTTTTTTTTTTGTGTGTGTGTGTGTGTGATACTTTTCTGCTGGAACAACCTGTTTCAATCTTTGGCATCCAACTCACTCCTTCTGTGGGCAAGTAAAATAGTGACAAAATGTCAGATTCCATTCACTTTAATTTCCTTGAGAATCCAGCTATCTCATTTATCTGTTCATCATCTTCCCGGTGGGAAGTAATTGCTACTGTCATTTTTATTAAGATTCACTTTTCGTTGTCATTTACAGAACATCCAAATGGATGTGTCACCATCCTTTTGAGATGGGAGGTCAACAAGTGACTACGTGGCTGACACTGTATATTTTATTTTATTTACCTGATCTGGGAAATTCTTGGTCTCCTTTAGAGAATGAGAAAAAAAAGTCTTAAAAAGGCTTTGTAAAACTCACTTTACTCAATACTTTGGTTCATACATTCACCAAATTGAAGGAAATCATGTCCATTTTTCTAATTTAAGTCCAGTGGACCATTTTTAGGTACCCATTTATTTTTGCTCTAAGTAATTTCATGTGTTTTGAAACTTTGGATTTTGCATTTAAATGTGATTCTGAAGTTCCTCGTGGAACTTGGAGAAGAAAATTTCAAATATTGTCAATCAAATCTCTCTCTCTACCTACCTACCTACCTTTTGATAACTATTATTGTTCACAGTATCAGGACTAGACTTGATGAGACTGGAGATGCTGCTCTTTCTTCTACACTTACCCTTTCAAGGGTGTGTAGATCACAGTCAGGGAGCTTGTCAGCACACAGGCCCATGGCCGTGCTAGGGTGTAAACCATTAATCCTTCCCTCCCTAGTCACTCTCTTTCAGCCAGCTGACTTAGAGCAGTCACCTATGACCCAGGGTCAGCCAGCCTAGGTAATAACCTTTGCATCGCACTGACAGGAAGAGATGAGTTTGGAACATCAGATTATCTCTTAGTAATTTTCATTAGAAAACATGGATAATCCTTGCAATTAAAAATGGAGGGCAGTAGAATATTAGCCAGAAAAAGAGATGAAATCTTGCCATTTGCAATAGCCTGCATGGACCTGGAGGGTATTATGCTGAGTGAAATGAGTCAGAGATAGAGAAAGACAAATACTGTATGATTTCATTCATATGTGGAATCTAAAAAACAAGACAAATGAATAAGCAAAAAGCAGAAACAACCCATAATACAGAGAACAAACTGATGGTTGCCAGGGGAATAGGGGTAGAGGGATGAGCAAAATGGGTGGAGGGGAGTGGGAGATACAGGCTTCCAGTTACGGAATGAATAAGTCACAGGGATAAAAGGTACAGCATAAGGAATATCAATGGTGTTGTAATAATGCGTGGTGACAGCTACACTTGTAGTGAGCATAGCATATAGACTTGTCGAATCACTATGTCGCACACCTGAAACTAATGTAACATTGTATGTCAACTCTACTTCAATTGAAAAAATGGAGGATGAAAAGGATGCAAAGAGGGAAACTGCATGGTAGGGCTGGGGCCATGAGGACTTATGAAGAACTGAAATTATAATCTAACGTATTTTCCCAGAGATGAAATATGAGACCGTATGACCTTTGGGCATGACTGAGAGGTCAATTCCCTGAGTTGCCTCCATGTTTGACCAGTTCAAGTCTGATCTCAGTTTATATAGCTTTATGATCCTACCTTTCCAGACACTCCCCCCCACCGCCCCCACCCCGAGGTAACTTGAGTTCCGTACAGTCAAAAGACTTAACCAGAAACAAATGAGCTTATTGTCATGTAGACCTTCCTCCCTGAGCAGGATATCAATATGCTCCATCTTACACTTCTGCTCTGTGCATGCCGTCTGTGTGCGCTGTGCACAAGGGTCCGACAGGCGGCCATTATCCCTTCAGGGAATGTCATGCTCTTACTGTTTTCCCTTGGACAGCTGGGAATTGTAGAACTGTCAAAATTTAAACATGGCGCAGCTCTCCTTAAATGTGCCTATGTGAGGAACCTATGGTATCTTTGCACTTAATAGGTGATCTAAGTATGTCTGGATTGAATTGAATTGTATGTGTATTTCATACTTAGTTTTTCTTGTGCGAGGAAAACACTACCAGCTGAGTTTGCTTTTGGGGTAGTTGAGGGGCAAAGGCCCTACTCTGTCCCCATCTTGACCTTAACCTTTACTTTTGTATCTTGCTTGCTTGAAAGGTATAAGCCCATATAGCTCAAGACACTTGCAATTGTTTGGAGAAAGGTGTTGTCTTCTACTAAGCTATGCTCTAGGATATTGACTTGCTGGCTCCTCCTTTCTGTCTCCTGATATTCCTGGCTCTTCCTCAGGGCTGGTGCTGTGATATTATTATGTAATAAAGGTATATACAGGGGAGCCTGGGTGGCTCAGCCGTTAAGCATCTGCCTTCGGCTCAGATCATGGTCCCAGGGTCCTGGGATTGAGCCCCACATTGCATCGAGCCCCCTGCTCCGCGGGAAGCCTGCTTCTCCCTCTCCCACTCCCCCCCAACACTTGTATTCCTTCTTTCGCTGTATCTCTCTCTGTCAAATAAATAAATAAAATCTTTAAAAATAAAAAAATAAAAAAAATAAAGGTATATACATTTGGTCTTTGTCTCTTTTCCTGGCACAGAGCTCCTAAAGCCCTTGTAATTTCCTAAGACATATGAGTATCTTTTTGTGCTAATGAGATGACTGGTGGTTTCAGTTTCCTAGACAGCTGCAGGATGGAGGCTGGTCACCAAAATGACCAAGGCATGTTTAGAGCGTTGGAACTTTCAGTCCCACCCCCTGACCTCTGGGGAGCGGAGAGGGGTTGGTGATTGATTTATCACCAATGGTCAGTGATTTAATCAAGCATGCCTAAGTAATGGAACCTCCTTAAAAACCCTAAACAACAGGGTTCAGAGAGAGTCCAGGTTGGTAAACACATCCACGTGCCAGGGAGGTGGCCCATCCCTATTTCATGGGGACAGAAGTTTCTGTGCTCTGTATCTTTCTGGACCTTGCCCAATGTACTTCATCTGGCTGTTAATTTTTATCCATTATAGTATCTTTCCTAATAAACATTTACAAGTGAATGTTTCTCTGACTTTTGTGAAACATTCTAGCAATTTATCATAACTGAGGCAGTGATAATGGGAACCCTCAACTTGGTAGCCAAGTTGGACAGAAGTCTGGGTACCCTGGAGACCCATTAGTTGCAGCTGGTGTCTGAAGTGCAGGCAGTCTTGTGGGACTGAGCCCTTAAATCTGTAGAGGTGGACACTCACTCCAGGTCAGTAGTGTTAGAGTTGAATTAAATTATAGGACACCCACTTGGTGTTCAGAGAGTTGGAAAATTGGTTGATCCCCACCCCCAATTTGATGTCAGAAGCAATGTGAATAGAGAAACAGTTTTCCTTTGATAGTAAATATTTATAATATACTATTTATAATAGTAAATATAATATACTCTGGGCACATGGTAGGTACTACTGAACATGAAAAGTAATTCAGGTAGCCATTATATAATGAGCAATTTTATTAAATATAGTTTCATTCAACCTTCTGAGTTTCCTTTTTTTTTATTTTAGGGGTAACCCACTTTCTAGATACATTTATTTTATGGAGAGAGGCACCTTTAAATATGTATGGGACTATAAATAATGCCCTTAAGTAAACATTGTGCTTTATCTCATTTAATCTTTCTAAGAATACTACAGATAGGTATTTTATGAATGAAAAAATTGAGGCTTAGACTCATTAATGGACATTGCCCAAGGTCTGCTAAGAGACAGATCTGAACCCATATCTGATGTATTTCAAAACCTGTAATCTTCCCAACTTGACATAAAGATAATTGGAATACAAATGAATTATCCTAGTATTAGTCTGAAGTGCCTTTAAAACTTTGTGGTTTTTTTTGTAAAATTGATAAAAAAATTTAAAAACTCATCTTCAGCAACATTTCATTTCTTTAAAAAAAAAACAAAACTTCTGAACTTGGAGGCATTGGCTGAGTAACAGCGGGTTTCTGAGGGCATAACTCATTGTTCCTTATCGGGTCATAGAAAGGATTTTTTCTATTGCTTTGGCTCAGAGTAAATGCGTATCTATTTATCTGAGCAATTAATCAGCGACCTAAGTAATCAAAGCTGCAGCCAGAATTCCCATGTTGGACTTCCATGCTACATTCAACCATTCTCAGCACTTTAAATGATTTCTTACCCAAGCAGTGCAAAACCATATGAATCATATGACCAAGTACTAGCTATAGTAGGGGATGATTTACCTATCCCAGAGAATGCATTTCAGATGACTTTGCAGGAAACATAAAGAAAAATGATTACAGTAAAGATATTTTTGAACTGAAAAGCATTCGTTAGTTTATATTTCTAGAATGGCACTACTGTGGGCTTTACATTTGTAGTCTAAACTTATGTTTTATAGAAGCAACGGGTGTAATATTCAATTAATTTAATAAAGAAAGCTTCTGTGAAACATCTTTGTTTAACAATGTGCATTTTTACACAGCTCAGCATCTATATAATGGCCATTTTCCTTAGTTGTCTGTGAATGGGTAGGAAAAAAAGGACAGACCTGTGGCTTCCACTAACCAAGATTCAAAAAAACAGAACTGCCTCTGACCAAAACATTGAATGGCAGATTTATGTTGAATGATTCAAAATCATTTTGAGAAACAAGACAGAGGATCATAGGGGAAGGGAGGGAAAAGTGAAATAAGATGAAACCAGAGAGGAAGACAAACAATAAGAGACTCAATCTCAGGAAACAAACTGAGGGTTGCTGGAATGGAGGGGGGTGGGAGGGATAGGGTGGCTGGGTGATGGGCATTGGGGAGGGTATGTGCAATGGTGAGCTCTGTGAATTGTGTAAGACTGATGAATCACAGACCTGTACCCCTGAAACAAATAATACATTGTATGTTAATTAAAAAAAAGATTCAAAATCAATTACAACATTAACCAGTAATGAAAATTTCAATTACTGTTGAGCTGCCTAAAGCATCTCTCAAAACCAAATTGACTGAGGCTCAAGGAACTTGAATTTTGGAAGCTGGGTACAAGACTTAAAAGGCTTCCATAAGGCTTCTTCTTAATAAGTTTATGGTGTTAGGTCTGCACAATGTTTTATAAATTAAAAGTCAATGGGAGGATATCACATAAAAATCAGGAATTTTGCTTTCTCTTGAAAAAAAAATGTGGCAACACAGGGCCTTTCTGTTGAGGTCTGTGCTTTCCAGTTTTCCTCATTCTCTTCCACATAAAGTGTGTGCAGATTCTCCTCCACAGCTGACTTAACTCATTTAACACTGCCTGTCTAGTCCCGTAGGCATTGGAGTTTCAACCTGTATTCTAAGCCCTGTTTCCTGGTAGTTCCCAGCACACATGGCCATATATGACTTTTGTCTTTTGAGACACTTTCTCAGTGTTCCAGAGATGATGATTATTACATTTGCAGTTTGGCCCCATTATTATTTTTATTTAAATTCAATTAGCCAACATATAGAACATCCTTAGTTTCAGATGTAGAGTTCAGTGATTCATCAGTTGCATATAACACCCAGTGCTCATCACATCATGTGCCCTCTTTAATGCCCATCACCCAATTACCGCATCTTCCCACCCACCTCTCCTCCAGCAACCCTTGGTTTAGAAACCGTCTTTTAACTAACATCTTCTTAAATGAAGCTAGAAACGTTTTCCAATGTATGTGTGAAAGCATAAGGAAAGTGACATATATTTAACTCTAAGAAAGAACACTGTATATAAAGATTTTATTTATTTATTTGACAGAGAGAGAGAGTGAGAGCAGGAACACAAGCAGGGGGAGTGGGAGAGTGAGAAGCAGGCTTCCTGCCGAGCAGGGAGCCCGATGTGGGACTCGATCCCAGGACCCTGGGATCATGACCTGAGCCGAAGGCAGACGCTTAACGACTGAGCCACCCAGGCGCCCAGAAGAACACTGTATATAAACCGTCTTTCAACTAACATCTTTTTTCAGGAAGATAGAAGCGTTTTCAAACGTACGTGTGAAAGCATAAGGCAAGTGGCAATTTGGCCCTATTATTAAGATCTCAGAGACTTTTTTGAAATCATATGGACCTTAAAAGGAAAAAGTCATTGGCATGAAGAAAATATAAAATAGAAAATAGTGACATTAAAATTATGAAATTTGGTAGCATTATTTGTTGTGAGGTATTTATGTATTAAGAAAGGTTTGGAACAAATCATAACAAAATGAGGAGAATTCAGGACAATCTCAGTTATACAGAGAAATTTGCTCCTGTAAGGTTGGGAATGCAACAGGAAATTCTATGCTTTACCTTTGCCTTTCTTATCTGGCCGTGTGCTCCCCCTGCCAGTGAATAAGGCCAAAGAGAAAGAGAATTCATAGTAATGAGATTCTGAAGTAAGGGTACATCCTGCTCTAATTTAGCATGTTAGAACTGGATATAGAAAAGTGTAGAGTGGTCAGATTTAGCAAATAACAATACAGGATACCTCATTAAATTTAAATTTCAGATAAACAACAAATACTTTTATAGTATAAATATGTTCTATACAGTATTTAGGGTATATATTATGGTCTAAATGTGTCCCCCCCAAATTTAGATGTTGAAATCCTAAAGCCCAATGTGAGGTATTAGGAGGTTGGGGCCATCGGGAGATGATTGGATCTTGAAGGTAGAGCCCTCATGCTTGGCATTAATGCCTTTATAAAATCGGCTCCAGAGACCTAACAAACCTGTGAGGTAGATACTATATTATCTCCTTTTTGTATAGGTAAGGAGACTGAGTACCAAAAAGAAAATGAATTTGCCCAAGTGACGGAAATGGCAGAGCCTGAGTTTGTATTTCGGTACCTACTTACTAAGTAAGTGGAGTATTAGGTAAATAATGATTATTTATTGAATACTAAGTACTTTATAAATATGTCACGTAATTTTTACAGTAATCTCATGAAGTAGACATTATTACCAAAGATTAAAAAAAAATCTATATGTTCTTTATAGGGGTAGAAATTGTTAGAAACACTTTCAGTAATACAAGCTCCTTACAAATCACTGTGGTGGTGAGAAGCTCAGAGTATATTACTTTTCAAACACCAGAAATTACATCAAGTTTTATACTTTTAGAGAAAAGAAGACAGACAGAAGTGGGAAAAGGAAAAATTTTTAATTAGCAATAATCGTGCCTCGGATAAACCTCATTGGCTACGATGCTGCCACTGCGCGAAGCTTAGAAGTGGGAAAAGGAGAAAGAAGCAAACCAGAGCAAGTCCATTCATATGGTAAATGATTTGCAATTTGCATCAGGTACAAATTTATATCCTATCAATATTTCCAACGGCAGTCATGTCTGTCTTACGATTCCATATTTTATAAAGCTCAAAGTCTATATAACACAGCTGTTTATATAAATACACACACGTATACATACTTATACATATTTATAAAGTTTTATGTATTTTATTATGTGTTATATATGTATATATTCTGATACAAAGATAGCTCTGTACAAATCTGCGAGTGCTCATATCTAGTTGGTCTTGATGCCAAGAAACCTGGGGAGGGTGAATGCCCATGAGAAAGAAAAGAATGGAGAGGTGAGACTAGCTCACTGATAGTAGTTCAGCCTGCCAATGAGCTTGAAAACCCAAAATGGTATTGTCAGTTCCTGGGCCAGAGACAATATACTCCACTGCCTCTGGATAAATAAAAACTTCATGTGGACCTTTGATTCTACTTTTATGAAAGCGTACTTATTTCTTGGGGTGCCTGGGTGGCTCAGTTGGTTAAGTGTCTGCCTTTGGCTCAGATCATGATCCCAAGGTCCTGGGATTGAGCCTCACATCTGGCTCCCCACTCAGTGGGGAGTCTGCTTCTCCCACTTGTGCTCTCTCTCTCTGTCTCTCTCTTTCAAATAAATAAATTAAAAAAAATCTTTTAAAAAAAAGCTTACTTGTCTTATTTTTGAATATATCTCAAGAGCAGGTTTTTATTATTTTTGTCTGCCCTTTGTTTTAGGATCTCAGAAATTATAGGTGTCCCCCTTCTCTCGGCCAGACTCTGGTTCTTTTAATACAAAGGGAAGTAAATATGAGGACAGTAACAGGCAGAAAATAGTCAGAAGTTTTCATGTGACCTTTTATTCCCTATTTTTAATGTCGTTCTCAAAGCTTTCAGCTCCCCGCTAGAAAGTGAACGATTTCAATTGTCTGAGGATCTTGTGTCAAGCTTGTGTTAAATGCTAGTGTTTGCAGTGGAAAATCAGAGCGCAGTGCAAAAATTTACTGCTGGACTACTGTGGAAAATTTTTGGATCATCCTTCTCCAGCAACTTATAACTTTTCCAGCATCCATAAGGCAGAGGGCGTGGCTGAGGAAGAAATTTTGAGACTCTCTAGGTTTTAATCCTACTGCTCTTTTGCTCAGCTCAAACAAGGATAGAATGTAATACCTTAAAAAAAAGGAGAATCATTTGCTTAAATAGATTGGGGCAACTGATATGTTATAGGATGAAGTATGACTAAAACAGGACGTGGGATGTACATATTCATTCTCCCTGAGGGAAACATGTAGGAATCTTACATGAAACAATGCAGTGCTGGGGCACCTGGGTCGCTCAGTCATTTAAGCATCTGACTCTTGGTTTCGGCTCAGGTCATGATCTCATGATCCTGGGATTGAGTCCCAAGTTGGGCTCCACACTCAGTGGGAGTCTGCTCTAGAATCTCTCTCTCTCTCTCTGCCTCTGCCCCTCCTGCCCGCTCAAGTGTGTGCGCATGAGCCTGCATGCTCTCTCTCGCAAATAAATAAATAAATAAATCTTTATTTTTTAAAAAAAGAAAGAATGCAGTGGTCTTAGGCAATCAATCCCGGGAATAGAAGTTTGCTAATATTTTCTTTCCTCTTAATCAGGAAAGAAAAGTCATTATGTGGCATGGCCACAGAAAGTTCATCTCCATAGGGTACATATTCCCTTTCCCCCAAATTCCCCATTATATTTTATTATTCCTATTTTTATTATTGAGAAACTGAAGCTTAGAGAGGTCAGGTAAAATTGCTTAGGATGATATACCTAGCTAATGATAGGACTCCTCAGATTTGCTTAACTCCAAGGCCACGTGCTTTCCCCGTATATCCTCTCCTAGGACAAACTGCTCAGTCCTCCCAGCTTCATTTTCTTCACCAGTGAAACTGTGATGCTATTACCTGCCTTGGTGGGCTATGGTGAGGATTAGAGATAACTAATGTAAAGTTTTAAGTACAGTGACCGGGCTATAGTTAAGCTTGGTAAGTCCGAGTTTTTACTGTTGTTAAGCAGGTAACAGGTAAGTGGTCAGAACACAGTGTCAAGAAAGTCTAGTAGGAGGCACTAAACAGAGGTCCAGGTAGATAGATAATAGGGTTCATGGAATTCTGAAGACTAACAGTAAGAGCAATTGGCTCAGGGGAGGGATAGACTGAGAATGAACAAGGGAATGGCCTTTTGCAGAAAGTGAAGGCAGGAGTCTAGAAAGGAGATAACTAAACTCACTCCGTCCAGAATGAATTTGACCTTGAATGAATTTTCTTGGAAACAGTGGAGCTTAGCACTATAATTCCATTGGTATTGTCCAAGTGTTTTCTTGCTAAATAATTGAAATGATTAAATTTAAAAGAACATATTTGCTAATAAAAGAATCCAGTCATTTTTTTTAAGCCACAAGCATGAGAACAACAGAAGTCACTGTTGGTTTTTCTTTTTTCTTTCTTTCTTTCTTCTTCTTCTTTTTTTTTTTTATCATGGTCTAGATTTGGGATTCAAATAATTTTTAATTTGTTATTTCGCATGTAATCAGGACTAGAATTTTCTTTAGCTTTTTTTTATGCAGTGTACTACAAGTTTGACATTTAAAAAAAATGATGTGTGACAGTAACAGACAGAAAAAGCAAGAGTACTTTTGTATGTGGCTATATAACCTGCCAAAGAATTTGTATCAGGCCTTTCTGAAGTGCTGTCATTCTCATTCACAATAAAGGCCCTCAGGCCCCTCACTGTCCTGCAATAAAGGCTGTCACCCAGTCAGCACCGATTTCATCCGTGTATGAGGCGGCAGCGATACCGCTGATGCGTGTCAAGCTCTTGTTAAATTCACTGGGGTCAACTACCTAAATGTTTCTTTTAAATGATTCAGTCATAAAGCACAGGCCCTGGACTACCTTGAGAAGTGTGGCAACTGGCATCTTTATGATGGATGCATTATGAGCCTGATGAATGAGGGTAGGTGCTGAATTTAACACAAGTACCTGTACAAATGGATTGGTGGAAATTTCTATGAATGTATTTTGTGTATTTATATGTTATTCCAAAGACATTTGGTTTGACAAGTTACTGACTTTCTCCTGTAAAAAAATGGGATGGTTGTAGAGTCTTATTGAAAGGATTCAAATTGTTATTCACTCATTCATTCGTTCATCCATCCATTGATTGATTGATTCATTCATCAAACTTTCCTTGAGCTACATGCCGTACTAAGCACCGAAGATACAAAGACAACTCAGACTTGGCTTCTATCTTCTTGGGTCTCACAAACTATTAGAAGAAATTTCATTGGATTAACGAAATTGAGCAGAATAAATTCTCAAACAGAAGAATTTCTGTTTTTGAAATTTCCCTTTTTCTTGATCCCATAAAACAACTTCCCTTGCTTTGCTCAAAAGGCATAATAGAGTGCTTTCGAAGGCGTGGAAGAACAGGAAAGCAAGGACAATACTTGTTCTATTCTGTTTCTAGTCTGTATCACACAGTTTCTTGCTACTCTCAGGTTTCCTATATTTCTTGGTAGGAGACAGAGATGGAGGCTCTATCTATGTAAGGATGAGGATTGTTGGCTTTTGAATTTTTTTTTCCAGTAGAAGTTGTTGCTCCTCATTGTCAGCCTTCTTCACTTTGAATAAGAGTCTCCTTTTATTAGTTCGTAACTGTAGGGTCTCAGGAAATACATCTGAAGTTAACTCTGGCCTCCCTGGACCCATAAAATAATTTAGAAAAGACTTAAAACTGTGATCAAGTCTTCTTGATGCTTGCATGTGTTTTTACTCCAATGCCCTTTTAATTGTCAGATAAGGGTATTTTATTTTCTATATTACAGGATTAGTATCTATCAGAGAAAATTCCAAAGAAAACAGAGAAGAGAAAAACAGAAAATAAAATTTTACCTGCTGCCTCAACACCCAGATAGAATCACTATTGATATTTTGTAGACTGTTCTTTCAGGCATCCTTAAGGCACTAACACACTTTTCCTTTAAACAAAATTGGGATTTTGATAGAAAAAATTTCTGAAGTGGAAATGCATGATCAAAAAACCTGAACATTTTTAAACCTTTAAAGCATATCACCAAATTTCTCTTATGAATCAGTGTAGCAATTTATACTTCCATCAGCACTGTGTATGAGTGGTTGTATTTCTGAATTTGCCAAAATAAGATATTATTTAAAAAATATGTCAACTTGATAAGTGAGCTCTTTCGGTTTTTACACATTCTTGGTATAATCCTTGGGCTTCTGATTGCCCCTTGGTCCTCTTTTGGCTCAAGATACTCTTTATCTTTGATGCTTTTCTTCCTGCTTGCAACCCCTTTCCTTATCCAAACTTGTTCTGGCTCCTTGAGATCTATTTGTCGTTGCCATTGTTGGTAGTCATTGGTTGGCTTTGTCTTATGCATGCACTATTTTTCTACTCAGAAAGAGGCCTGCTCCTAGGAAGGCCACCATAACTAGGAGAGATTTCTACTCTTTCCTTTTATTAATCTATGAAAAAGCCAGTATTGAATGCTCACTAATTTATGCACAACTTTCTAGGAAAGTAAAACCCTTTCAGTTGATTGTCATTAGGCTCTCTGATTAGGAAAAGTGAAATACAATTATTTGGATCAGGAAAACAGAAATCATTTTAAGTATTTCTGGCAGGATGGGATTTATTTCAGAGGCTTCCAAGTTTGCACAACTGTTAGGATTAGAGGAGAGAAGGTCAGTGGCCATTTGGAATATGTAGAAACCATGTTTTCTATGCAGAGTATTTGTATTTGATGATACACTTGGTTGAACTAAGGTCATTTCCATAATGAGTTTTCATCTCTTTGTCTCTGCATTTTAGGTGATGTTTAGTTCCTTTTTATGAATCACCATTTTCTCTTAGATGTTACAAGCATTTCTGCAAAAAAAAAAAAAAAAAAATAGCCTCTTCACCTCTGTAGGCACGCTAAGCTTGGTCTATCTGCTGCTACTGTTATTTTCTGATGGGCAATGGCAATATTATGTTTCTTGAAGTTGTCTCTGTGTACTTTTATGCCCCTCCTCCAGTCCTCCTTGTTTGCTGTCATCCTAATTCAAGTTGCTGAGCCACAGCTTCTTTATATCTGGCTTGAGTCCATCTTCCTCTAATGTACATCCTCTGATGGTGAGTTTCAGTGAGCAAAGCTTCAGTGCGCCAACTGGCTATGCTCCAGGCCTCAGCTGCTGATAAATCTGCCTTGGCATTTGATGTTAAGTATAGCTCTCAGATGATGGCTACATTTTTTGAAGCTGCATGCAACATTTTGATAGGTTGTTATTATAAACCAGCACCTAAGACTAGAAACAGGAATGGGAAGGAATTTTCCATGCAGAGAAGCCCGTTAGCAGTGGTTGTCCTTTTCTGCACTCATTAATGTAGAGTCTAAAGATTTTTAACAGAATGTGATCCCCCAAATAAAAAAAAAAGCAGGCTAGGGCATAGTGACCCTCAGGGTGACTTCGATTTGAGGGCCTTTGCAAGCAGTATTATCAGTAACCTTAGACAGCCTTTGACCTAGGATGTCCTTGAAAGTATGGATAGTGGCCTATTAAGTATCCCTTCAAGAGAAAGTAGTGCCTGATATAGACATATAGGAAACAAAGATGCCAATTGACTCTAGCAGTTATTGATACCTCTCAGTTTTATTAGCTTCAGGTCAGTGTTTCTCAAAGTGCTTTTCAAACCTGGAGCCTTGAGAGGTACTCCAAAAAAGCTTTTCATGGTCAAAGCAATTTGAGAAGTAATATGATTTTTACTCTTATCTTGAGAGTTACAACTGACATTTTAAAACTCAGGACAAATCCTATGGTAACAAAATCTACTTAATTTTGTTTAACCCAGCATTCCCTGCCACCAACCCACCCTACTTTTGTTTTGGATTTCCCCCCCCCTCATTATCTCCTATGGCCCGTTAATTTATTCTAGATGACTATACCTGAGGTTCTTCAAGTTGCTGAGTCTGTGGCCCCTTTGGCAATCTGGTGCCCGAACTCCTCAAAATGAATTTTCCTCTTGCTGATTTCAAGATTTTCTCCTGTCTTTGACTTTCAGTATTTTTACTGTGATGTGTTTGTGGGTCTCTCTCTCTCTGTGGGCTTTCCTGCTTAGAGTGCATTTAGCTTCCTGGATGTACTGCGTATTACGTTACTGTTTTTCAATAGATTTGGGAAGTGTTCAGCCATTATTTCTTTCAATATTTTTTCTTCTCTCCTTCTCCTATCCTTCTGGTACTTCCATCTGTGAGTATGTTTAATGGTGCCCACATTTATTTGAGGCTCCATTTTTCTTTATTCTTTTTTTTCTCTGTTCTTCATCTTACATAATCTGTTAACAGTCCATCTTCAAGTTCACTAATTATTTCCTCTGCCAGTTCAAATCTACTGCTGTGAATTTTAAATTTCAATTATTACGTTTTTTGATTCTAGAATTTCCATTTGGCTCTTTTTCCTAATTTCCATCTCCTTATAGGTATTCTCTGTTTAATGCAGCATTGCCATCATACCTTCCTTTATTTCTTTAGTCATTCTTTCCTTTAGTTCTGTGAATATATTTATAATGGCTTCTCTGAAATCTTTTAAATTTTAAATCTGACATCTGGTCACTCTCACTGGCAAGTTCTGTGCCTGCTTTTTTCCTGGTGTAATGCTTTCTGTGACTCATAATTTTTTTTGGAACCTGGATATTTTTTATATATTACAGCAAATCTAGGTACAGCCCCCTCTCAGCACCCCCAACTCTTGTTATTTGCTAATTTTTTAGTGGTTGCCTGAATTATTTTAATGAGGTATATTTTCCTCCCTCTCCCTGCCTCACCCACAGTGTTAAATCTTGGACATTGCACTGCATGAGGGTGCAGCTTTGGGTAGGCCAAGAGTCATTCTGAGATGTCAGTGGTCTTGGTACGGCTCGTGTTTACTCCCTAACCACACTTAGCTGTTAAATTTCACTAATTGGTGACTGATGGCTTTATACTTTTCTGCAATGCTCTGGGGCATAAATTCCTAAAAAACTATCCCAATCAAATAGTGGCTCCTTCACGGTGCCTGGGTGGCTCAGTGGATTAAGCATCTGCCTTCGGCTCAGGTCATGATTCCAGGGTCCTGGGACTGAGCCCCGCATTGGGCTCCTAGCTCAGCAGGGAGCCTGTTTCTCCCTCTGCCTGCCCCTCCCACTGCTTGTGTGCTCTCTCTCTGTGTCAAATGAATAAATAAAATCTTTTTTTTTTTAATTCTTATGTTAATCCCCATACATCATTAGTTTTAGATAAAGTGTTCCATGATTCATTGTTTGTGCATACCACCCAGTGCTCCATGCAGAATGTGCCCTCCTCAATACCCACCACCAGGCTAACCCATCCTCCCACCCCCCTCCCCTCTAGAACCCTGTTTGTTTTTCAGAGTCCATTGTCTCTCATGGTTCGTCTACCCCTCCGATTTCCCCCGCTTCATTCTTCCCCTCCCGCTACTTTCTTCTTCTTCTTTTTTTTTTTTCTTAACATATATTGCATTATTTGTTTCAGAGGTACAGATCTGAGATTCAACAGTCTTGCACAATTCACAGCGCTTACCAGAGCACATACCCTCCCCAGTGTCTATCACCCAGTCACCCCATCCCTCCCCCCCCTCCACTCCAACAACACTCAGTTTGTTTCCTGCGATTAAGAATTCCTCATATCAGTGAGATCATATGATACATGTCTTTCTCTGTTTGACTTATTTCACTCAACATAATACCCTCCAGTTCCATCCACGTCGTTGCAAATGGCAAGATCTCATTCCTTTTGATGGCTGCATAATATTCCATTGTATATATATACCACATCTTCTTTATCCATTCATCTGTCGATGGACATCTTGGCTCTTTCCACAGTTTGGCTATTGTGGACATTGCTGCTATAAACATCAGGGTGCATGTACCCTTTCGGATCCCTACTTTTGTATCTTTGGGGTAAATACCCAGTAGTGCAATTGCTGGGTCATAGGGTAGCTCTATTTTCAACTTTTTGAGGAACCTCCATACAGTTTTCCAGAGTGGCTGCACCAGCTTGCATTCCCACCAACAGTGTAGGAGGGTTCCCCTTTCTCCGCATCGCCGCCAACATCTGTCGTTTCCTAACTTGTTAATTTTAGCCATTCTGACTGGTGTGAGGTGGTATCTCATTGAGGTTTTGATTTGGATTTCCCTGATGCCGAGCGATATTGAGCACTTTTTCATGTGTCTGTTGGCCATTTGGATGTCTTCTTTGGAAAAATGTCTGTTCATGTCTTCTGCCCATTTCTTGATTGGATTCTTTGTTCTTTGGGTGTTGAGTTTGATGAGTTCTTTATAGATTTTGGATACTAGCCCTTTATCTGATATGTCATTTGCAAATATCTTCTCCCATTCTGTCGGTTGTCTTTTGGTTTTGTTGACTGTTTCCTTTGCTTTGCAAAAGCTTTTTATCTTGATGAAGTCCCAATAGTTCATTTTTGCCCTTGCTTCCCTTGCCTTTGGCGATGTTTCTAGGAAGAAGTTGCTTCGGCTGAAGTCAAAGAGGTTGCTGCCTGTGTTCTCCTTTAGGATTTGGATGGACTCCTGTCTCACATTGAGGTCTTTCAACCATTTGGAGTGGTGTGTGGTGTAAGGAAATGGTCCAGTTTCATTCTTCTGCATGTGGCTATCCAATTTTCCCAACACCATTTGTTGAAGAGACTGTCTTTGTTCCATTGGACATTCTTTCCTGCTTTGTCAAAGATGAGTTGACCATAGAGTTGAGGGTCCATTTCTGGGCTCTCTATTCTGTTCCATAGATCAATGGAACTGTTTTTGTGCCAGTACCATGCTGTCTTGATGATGACAGCTTTGTAATAGAGCTGGAAGTCCGGAAATGTGATGCCGCCGGCTTTGCTTTTCTTTTTCAATTCCTCTGGCTACTTGGGGTCTTTTCTGGTTCCATACAAATTTTAGGATGATTTGTTCCATTTCTTTGAAAAAAGTGGATGGTATATTGATGGGGATTGCATTGAATGTGTAGATTGCTCTAGGTAGCATTGACATCTTCACAATATTTGTTCTTCCAATCCATGAGCATGGAACGTTTTTCCATTTCTTTGTGTCTTCCTCAATTTCTTTCATGAGTATTTTATAGTTTTCTGAGTACAGATCCTTTGTCTCTTTGGTTAGATTTATTCCTAGGTATCTTATGGTTTTGAGTGCAATTGTAAATGGGATCGACTCCTTAATTTCTCTTTCTTCTGTCTTGTTGTTGGTGTATAGGAGTGCCACTGACTTCTGTGCATTGATTTTATATCCTGCCACTTTACTGAATTCCTGTATGAGTTCTAGCAGTTTTGGGGTGGAGTCTTTCGGGTTTTCCACATAAAGTATCATATCATCTGCAAAGAGTGAGAGTTTGACTTCTTCTTTGCCAATTTGGATGCCTTTGATTTCTTTTTGTTGTCTGATTGCTGTGGCTAGGACGTCCAATACTATGTTGAATAGCAGTGGTGATAGTGGACATCCCTGCCGTGTTCCTGACCTTAGGGGGAAAGCTCTCAGTTTTTCCCCATTGAGAATGATATTTGCTGTAGGTTTTTCATAGATGGCTTTTATGATATTGAGGTATGTACCCTCGATCCCTATACTCAGAAGAGTTTTGATCAAGAAAGGATGCTGTACTTTGTCAAAAGCTTTTTCTGCATCTATTGAGAGGATCATATGATTCTTGTTCTTTCTTTTGTTAATGTATTGTATCACATTGATTGATTTGCAGATGTTGAACCAACCTTGGAGCCCAGGGATAAATCCCACTTGGTCATGGTGAATAATCCTTTTAATGTACTGTTGGATCCTATTAGCTAGTATTTTGGTGAGAATTTTTGCATCCATGTTCATCAGGGATATTGGTCTGTAATTCTCCTTTTTGATGGGGTCTTTGTCTGGTTTTGGGATCAAGGTAATGCTGGCCTCATAAATGAGTTTGGAAGTTTTCCTTCCATTTCTATTTTTTGGAACAGTTTCAGAAGAATAGGTATTAATTCTTCTTGAAATGTTTGGTAGAATTCCCCTGGGAAGCCATCTGGCCCTGGGCTTTTGTTTTTTGGGAGATTTTTGATGACTGCTTCAATTTCCTTAGTGGTTATAGGTCTGTTCAGGCTTTCTATTTCATCCTGGTTCAGTTTTGGTAGTTGATACATCTCTAGGAATGCCTCTATTTCTTCCAGGTTATCTAATTTGCTGGCATAATGTTGCTCATAATATGTTCTTATAATTGTTTGTATTTCTTTGGTGTTGGTTGTAATCTCTCCTCTTTCATTCATGATTTTGTTGATTTGGGTCCTTTCTCTTTTCTTTTTGATAAGTCTGGCCAGGGGTTTATCAATCTTGTTAATTCTTTCAAAGAACCAGCTCCTAGTTTCGTTGATCTGTTCTACTGTTCTTTTAGTGTCTATTTCATTGATTTCTGCTCTGATCTTTATTATTTCTCTTCTCCTGCTGGGTTTAGGCTTTATTTGCTGTTCTTTCTCCAGCTCCTTTAGGTGTAGGGTTAGGTTGTGTACTTGAGACCTTTCTTGTTTCTTGAGAAAGGCTTGTATTGCTATATACTTTCCTCTTAGGACTGCCTTTGCTGCATCCCAAAGATTTTGAATAGTTGTCTTTTCATTTTCATTGGTTTCCATGTATTTTTTTAATTCTTCTTTAATTTCCTGGTTGACCCATTCATTCTTCAGTAGGATGCTCTTTAGCCTCCATGTATTTGAGTTCTTTCCGACTTTCCTCTTGTGATTGAGTTCTAGTTTCAAAGCATTGTGGTCTGAAAATAGGCAGGGAATGATCCCAATCTTTTGGTACCGGTTGAGACCTGATTTATGACCTAGGATGTGATCTATTCTGGAGAATGTTCCATGGCCACTAGAGAAGAATGTGTATTCCGTTGCTTTGGGGTGGAATGTTCTGAATATGTCTGTGAAGTCCATTTGGTCCAGTGTGTCATTTAAAGTCTTTATTTCCTTGTTGATCTTTTGCTTAGACGATCTGTCCATTTCAGTGAGGGGGGTGTTAAAGTCCCCTACTGTTATTGTATTGTTGTCGATGTGTTTCTTTGCTTTTGTTATTAATTGCCTTATATAATTGGCTGCTCCCATGTTAGGGGCATAGATATTTACAATTGTTAGATCTTCTTGTTGGATAGATCCTTTAAGTAGGATATAATGTCCTTCCTCATCTCTTATTACAGTCTTTGGTTTAAAATCTAATTTGTCTGATATAAGAATTGCCACCCCAGCTTTCTTTTGGTGTCCATTAGCATGGTAAATGGTTTTCCACCCCCTCACTTTCAATCTGGGGGTGTCTTTGGTTCTAAGATGAGTCTCTTACAGACAGCATATCAATGGGTCTTGTTTTTTAATCCAGTCTGATAGCCTGTGTCTTTTGATTGGGGCATTTAGCCCATTTACATTCAGGGTAACTATTGAAAGACAGGAATTTAGTGCCATTGTATTGCCTGTAAGGTGACTGTTACTGTATATTGTCTGTGTTCCTTTCTGGTCTATGTTGCTTTTAGGCTCTCTCTTTGCTTAGAGGACCCCTTTCAAGATTTCTTGTAGGGCTGGTTTTGTGTTTGCAAATTCCTTTAGTTTTTGTTTGTCCTGGAACCTTTTTATCTCTCCTTCAATTTTCAATGACAGCCTAGCTGGATATAGTATTCTTGGCTGCATATTTTTCTCATTTAGTGCTCTGAAGATACCCTGCCAGTCCTTTCTGGCCTGTGAGGTCTCTGTGGATAGGTCTGTTGCCAATCTAATGTTTCTGCCATTGTAGGTTACATATCTCTTCTCCCGAGCTGCTTTCAGGATTTTCTCTTTGTCTATGAGACTCGTAAGTTTTACTATTAGATGTCAGGGTGTTGACCTATTTTTATTGATTTTGAGAGGGTTTCTCTGTGCTTCCTGGATTTTCATGCCTGTTTCCTTCCCCAAATTAGGGAAGTTCTCTGCTATAATTTGCTCCATTATACCTTCTGCCCCTCTCTCTCTTTCTTCTTCTTCTGGGATCCCAATTATTCTAATGTTGTTTTGTCTTATGGTATCACTTATCTCTCAAATTCTGCACTTGTGATCCAGTAGTTGTTTATGTCTCTTTTTCTCAGCTTCTTTATTTTCCATCTTTTCATCTTCTATATTACTGATTCTCTCTTCTGCCTCATTTATTTTAGCAGTTAGCACCCCCATTTTTGATTGCACCTCATTAATAGCCTTTTTGATTTCTACTTGGTTGGATTTTAGTTCTTTTACTTCTCCAGAAAGGGTTTCTCTAATAACTTCCATATTTTTTTCAAGCCCAGCTAGTATCTTTAAAGTGATGATTCTGAACGCTAGATCTGACATCGTACTAATGTCCGTATTGAGTAGGTCCCTGGCAGTCGGTACTACCTCTTGTTCTTTTTGTTGAGGTGATTTTTTCCATCTTGTCATTTTGTGCAGAGGAGAATAGATTAATGAGAGAACAAAATGCTAGCAGAGTAACAACGTCCCCAGAAAATATACTCTAAACAAATCAGAAAAGACCTGAAGCAGTGGGAAAAGAAAGGGAAAGAGAGAAAAAAGAAAAAGAAGAAAAAGAAAAAGATAAAGATAAAAACAAAAACAAACAAAACAAAACAACAACAACAACAACAACAACAAAACATAATGTGATCAAATATGATCAGGCTGGTATATAGATCAGTGCCACACACTAGATTTGGGGTGTATTTTGGTCTTTTAGAAGAAAGTGCCTCCCAAAATTTTAAAGAATGAAAAACTTATATATGTACAAAAATAAGGGTTGATATGATGAAGGGATGGAATATGACTGTAAAGATGGAAATTATAAAAAATTTTATTAAAGGAATTGATGAGAAGTTGTTTGAAAAAAGAAAGAAGAGGATTTAAAAAAAGAAAAAAAAAAGAAAAAAAAAGGGAGAGGATGTGATCAGGCAGGGGAATAGAAAACACCATATACTAGAGATTTAGGGTATATTTTAATCTGTTAGAAGAAACTATCTCAAAATTTTAAAGAGAGAACAACTTATATATATAAGCCAAAAATATGGGTAACTACTATGAAGGGATAGAATATGACTCTAAAAATGAAAAATAAAAATTTTTTTTTTTTTAAAAAAAGGGATTGATAAGATGTTGGTTGAAAAAGGGAAAAAGAAAAATTCAAAAAGAAATAATAAGACAAAAAGACAGTTAAAAAAAAATAACTTTAAAAGACTAAAGAATCATGGTAAAAAAGCCGTGAATTCTATGTGCAGTAGTCCCCTAGCGCTGGAGTTCTGCCGTTCTCATTGATGGTAAACTTGGTCTTGGCTGGCTGTTCTCGCTGGTCTTCTGGGGAGGGGCCTGTTGCCGTGGTTTCCAAATGTCTCTGCCGGAGGCGGAATTGCCCCGCCCTTGCCCCCTCCTGGCTAAGTAATCTGCTGGGTTTGCTCTCTGGAGCTTTTGTTCCCTGCAAGCTTTCCGTGCAGCTTTGGAGGCGGAGAGTGAAAATGGCGGCCTCCCAATCTCCGCCTCGGAGGAGCCGAGAACTCGGGGCCCCGCTCCTCAGTGAGCCCCCAGAGAAAAGCAGTCGGTCACTCCCGCCCCCCCATCTCCGTCCACACTCCGTGCTCACCTGGCCTGTGACCGTGCGTTTCTATCTCTGGCACCCGACCCCGGGTGGAGTCTCCAAACCCAGCAGATCCCTGCAGTGCGCTCCCGCACCTCTCCTCCCAGGGGAAGAAGGTGAGTCTCCCCGGATCTGCCGCTTGTTGGGTCCCTGCTGGAGGAGCAGGGGCCCGACTGTGCCGCGGATCCCGGTTTATGGCCACCCCGAGCTGAGAGCCCGCGCCTGGGCTCCGCCTCTGCAGCCGGCTTCCCTGCTCCGTTACCTTGGAGCTCTGCTGCACTCAGGCACCCCCGGTCTTTCTGTGACCCCGAGGGTCCTGAGACCACACTGTCCCGGAGGGTTCCACCCCCCGCTTAGCCACCAGAGTGACGTCCCTCGGTGGAGCAGACTTTTAAAAGTTCCGATTTTGTGCTCCGCGGCTCTATCACTTGCCAGAAGCGGCCGACGGAGGCCCCTCCCCCGCCGTCTATCCTCCCGAATATCGCCTCGGATTCCCTTCTCCGCACGTCCTACCTTCCAGAAAGTGGTCGCTTTTCTGTTCAGAGAGTTGTTGCTATTCCTTTCTTCGATATCCTGTTGGGTTTGTAGGTGTTCAGAATGGTTTGATCCCTATCCAGCTGAATTCCTGAGAGGAGATGAAATCCAGGTCTCCTACTCCGCTGCCATCTTGCTCCGCCCCCCAATAAATAAAATCTTTAAAAAAAGCTGTGACTCCTTCATAGTTCCTGAGGTCAGTGTTTGATATTTCCTGATCCTGGTTCTTTTTGTACTGCAAATTAGCCAGTTTACAATCTAGGTTGTATCTTTGTTAGATCCACACATCTCCTCCTGCTGCTTTTCACCCTCCATTCTTCTTGAGAGTCTTAGGAAACTTCTCCATATTCTGCCGCAAGTTAAGTTTGTTCCTTTGGGAAGGAATTAGGAGCTGTTTCTAACAGCCTGCTGCTCCCCACAAACAAAATCTCTGAACTAGGGTTCTAGAGCTTGGGTTGGGACAATCGCAAGCTTTCTCTGTGACATCCCTGCTCTGGGAGCTGAGACTCAGTGAAGGGGGTTCAGCATCCCTAGGTTCTCTGGGCTTGCTTTTGCTTGTGTGGAACCATCACCTCCTGAGTTGAGAAAGGGCTATTGGGCTGACACTATTTTCAGTGTACCATGCTTGATGCAGATCCTCATTCCACGAGTAGGGTTTGGACAAAAAAGGGAGCCCTTGCTTCTCACTAGGACTCATTCACCTGGGGGTGACCTCAGGAACAGCCAGCTAGAGGTAGGAGGAGAAACACTGAAGCTCTGCTCCTTCTGGGAAGAAAGGCCTCTGCCTGGAGCCTGGGGGGAGTGAGAGCCCCATGTTCTTGGCCACCGCAGTCTGGAGTAGAGTCTTTACCTTGCCGAGCTGAGAGAAGGGAGAGAAGGAACCCGTCTTGGTTCAAATACCATACTCTTGCCCTTCTTACTGAATTTTCATACATTTTATTAAATTGCTATTTGTCTATTTTCTCTTTGCACTGAGGACTGTTTCCAGAGTCTTCAGAAGATTGCTTTTTTAAAATAATTTTCACCAGTTTCACTGGGGAGCAGCTCAACAAAGCTCCACTGGTTGTCATGCTGGAAGTTGAATATAGAATAAATTGTAAATGCATAAAATAAGACACATAGAATTACAAAAGAAATCAATTATATTGAAATACAGTCATCAAAAGATTTAAAGGCTGTGGGTCCAATAATAATAACTTCCATACTTTAATGTAGAGATGAGCATGAATAAGGCATATATTTTGGGATATTTGCAACAACCGAAGTGTGTTAAGAAAATATCTATGATTGCTGTTGGTGGCAAAGTCATAAGGACTTTAATACTACTGTGGTTTGTTGCCTGCACTCATAATTTCAGGAAATCCTGAATTTCAGTTAAAGACCAGTGAAAAATAAAAATGGTACTTCTTTTAATCTACATTCGCTGATCCCCTGAATTTTATCCACAGCCCCTTTTGGGGGGTGCATATACCCAGGTGAAGATTGCACATAAGATTCTAGACCATAACAGAATCTAGAGAAGGCTTTTGAACAACCTATGTGTTCTGTGACCTAAGAATTCCTCTGATTCTTCTTTTCAATGACAAATGAAATGACCCCTAGGAATTTTGAAGTCCTCTGAAGTCTTGTGTGAACTTTTCCTGGAAAGCCATGGCCTCTATCTGTTACCAGTTTTGTCACTTCTCTGCATCCTTTGACTAGAGTAGCCTTGGAAATGATGGCACGAGCATGGACAGGGAATTTTAATAAAAAAGTACATTATTTCCATTGTTGTAACAAGAAAACTATTGGTGATTTTAGAAAAATAGTACTAATTCTGGAATGTGCAAATCTGGGAGCTTTGAACTGTAAATATCAGGCAATATAAACTCAAAGAGATTTAAAGTTAAGAAAAAGTATTTAAGTAATTGCCTACTAAAATTTTCATGTCTCTAGAAAACATCTTTGTGAAAACACAATACTCCTTTTAGAAACTATAATTCACTTACATAACCCCTTTAAAAGGAAAAATTGTCCAAGCTTTACATGATGGAGAGAAAATTATTCTTTAGTCACTACTCAGTTCAGTCTTTTATTTAAATTAATTCAGATTTTGCTTAGAAATATCACTATTTCTAAGATACAAAGTTGCCTTTAGAATTACTTCCTCCAGGTTTTATGTAACAGCATGTTGTGTGGGAAGCTTAGTTCATGCTGTTTGTTTATATCACCTTAACCAATGATCTGTTATTTTTAAGAGGCAGTATTAAATATTTGGAAATATGAAGCTATATAAATTGTGAATTACATAAATTATACATATGCGATTTTACTTTCTTCACCATAGTCATCAAATATATCATTAAACATTAGCCATATGTTATGAAATAAAACAAAACCCTTATACCCTTGTACCATGGCACCTTAAGACATTTAGGTTCGATATAAAGGGTGTTTTATTTTTTATTTTTTAAAATATCAGCATTATTAAATATGAGAAGGTAGAGATCTCTTTCTGTAAAAGTCGTTAAAAACTTCTGTCTATGGTGATTTGAGTGTCCTCTTGTTGCCTGAATGTAGTGGGTTGGACTACATCACTTCTCAGTGCCTTGCTGGCCATTTGATTTATGATTCTGTGTTCTGATGTGCAAACGCAGTTCGGTATGCTGAGGTGCAAATGATCTGGCTTGACTAAATTACATCAAAGCATTCTCCCTGTTTCAGTATTTTTCTCTCTTATAAAAAAAGGATTCTATTTTTAGAGAGAGAATAAGGGTCAATTATTAGTGTTTGCAGAGTATTTCACAAGATGAAAAGAAATAAGGAAAGCAAATTTCATACTTAGTGTTGAAACTTTTTGTGGTTGTATTGGCATATTTTTTGTCTTTCCCTCTATTGTGGAGTTTTATCCCTTCAAAAGCATTAAAGGTTACCAAGAGAGTAATTTTGGTGCTAGGACTGGAGAAATACATCTGTTCTTCTGGGACCAGAACTCTAGGGTGGTTAGTGCTCCAGGGATGTATGAAACCATACATCCTATGGTTTGCCTTTACATGAGAAATCACCTCCTTCTTCAAAGCCTGAAAACCCCTACGGAGTTATGACTAACCTAGCCCACTGTCTCCTGGGAGGGCTGTGGAGGGGATGGCATCACACTGAGAAGGAGGGATAATTGGGAGGGCCACAGAGGTTTTAGAAGACAGACTACTTGGGTGGAAAAAGAAACATTAAAAAAATGCAATACAATATAAGCAATACAATATAAGTGCAATCAAAATATTTAGATAAACTGGAGAGTAAAATAATCATGGTCTAAAGGCTCAAGTCTCAGAAATGGACTGAAAATTCAGGGATGGTACATTCTGATCCTGGCACTCTGATTAGCTCAGTGTGTGTCCCTGTACAGCAAATCACTTCCCATCTAAGGTTCAGCCTCTGCAGGTGCGTAAGTTCAGAAGGTGCAAGCATACCTAATGGGCCCAAACATATTTTGCTTTCCTCTTGTGGAGTCTCTCTCATAACTGGGAGATCAGAAGAAACGTCATTACTTCCTTACAGCTTTCTTTGTTCATGGCTACCGCCCCCCCCATACCATTCACATTTGAGATTATAGGAACTGAAACTAGAGACATTTTATATAAAATTGTACAAAAATTATTTTGCTGAAGTCTGTTCACTGGAGAAGTTGGAATAGAAAACATTACTACCTTTAGCCATTTTGACCTCACACAAAATTGCTGGACGTCAAGATAGACCTTATCTTCAGACCGTCCAAGAGATAGGTTCTCACCATGTGGCTACTTTGGGGACCAAGTCAACTCCTGGCAGGTACAGTGATCCTTTATTCCACTTTTCCTAAAATTTTAGAAATGCAGCTTCCAAATGATATCTTAGAACAACCTGGAAACTCATGTGGATTTGAGGTGTGGATATCCATATCCTAGCTTCTTTATTTTCACATGGTCAGAAATACTTGGGGGGTTGGGTCAGGAAAGCAAAGTGCACAGTGGAGATACTATAGAGGTGGAGAACATTCACTTGAGTTTTGTCTCTAGCTTCGTGCATTTGGCTTTCCTTCCCCTTCCTGTTCATCAAATGTTTCTCAGATTTCCCAGCTTTTCTTCCTTGAGCCTGGATTGATTTTTCTTGCTTTGACTTTCAAGCTTATTTATTTACAATTAAAAATACTATTTATGGTCACATAAACTTTTTTGAATGGATGCTTCAAAACTGAAAACAGAACATGAGGTATTTCTTTCTTTCTTTTTTTTTTTCAAAGCAGATAATCTTTAATGAGCTTTAAGATGCCTATGATTTGCTTTTCACACAGTAGGTATTTCCAATACAATGACAACTCTGTAGAGCACCAGGGTTCTACTTTGGAAGGAATGTATGCTGCTTGTATAGGATTAGTATTTATTTTCTATATCAACAATCTTTACAACATGACTGTTGTAACTCTTCAGATAAACCACTGGTGATATTTAGATAATAAACCACTGTTATCACCCAAGGTTAACCCTTCTTCCTGTTCCTGATCCTAATCCTTCACGCATCCTCCAGGACCTTGTTATAACAATTTCATCTTCCCTCATAACCATTTTTAATCCTTTTCCAGAATCTTAAAATATTTGTATTGAGTGTCTTCTGTGTGATAGCCGTGGGTTAGTTGCTGGTGAATGACACAACATCTGCCTTTAATTAACTTACAGTCTAGTGTGGAGGAATGAGAAGTAAATAGACATTGTAAGACAGAGGAATGAATACTTTGAGAGTTTGTGATATTAGCACAAAGAGAAGAGCCCTAATTCTTCCTGCTATGTCAAAAGAATGCTCAGGATTCCCCTCTCCTCAGTAACTGCCACTCAACTTTACTACTGTACCCCTTTAGCTACTAGACCTTTCCATAGGACATTGGCTTTTTCTCCTATTTTACAGTTGAATTTACTATCTCTACTATTCAGGCTCTTGCTCTTACCACTCTACTGCTACTGATGTTTATCACTGAAGGATATCTAAAGGTCAAATTCAGGGTCTTTTTCTTAACTTATTTCTTCTGGATGAAGCACTCATCATTGCTGACCAGCCCAAGCTCATTGATTGGGTCTGTGAACAGCTGCCTCATGTGTTTTACATTTGTCTTTGTCCCTATTCACTCCCAAGATGTTAATCATTGTCCCCAGCTCCAACTCCTCTCCTGAGTGCCATCTTTCATTTTCAGCTGTGCATTTTCTCCTAGATACTCTGCCAAACCTTTAATTCATGGATATAAATACTAACTCATCACATTCAAACTTCAAAAAAACATATCTTTGACATAATAGTTTCTCTTTTAAAAAAATATTGAATGGTTCCTTGTTGCCTACTAAATCATATACAAGGTCTCCACTATAGTATTCAAGGCTCTACACAATATATCCTCAAACTATATTTCCAGCTTTTTCTTTTTCATTACTTTTCAACACACACCCAATCCTGAAGACTAAGTTAAGAGATTGCTGCATTTTAAATATTCCCGTATTTTTCTGCTTCCATTTGTTTGCTCGTTCTTGATTCTTGGGCTGGAATTCTATCTACTCCCTTATCCTCTGTCGAAATGCTAGTACTCTTTCAAGACCCTCATAATAGTTACCTGCTTCATGAAGTTTCCCTATACCCCCAAAGAGCTGTTATTATGTCTTTTTAGATGCTGTAACATGTTATTTTTTCCCTGTCATTGTCCACTACCATTTTTCCATATATGTAATGTGCTTCTCTGATATGTTATAGAGTATCTTTGAGAACTGTACCTAGCAAACAGCTTTGCTCACATACCTTAAAAATTTTTTGTTGAGCTGTACACATCTCCTCAAATCATCTTTTCTTGACTCGCTTATTTCCAATGCTGTTCTCTATTACTTAGATGTATATTTGCTCTAGTAACTTGTGTATAGATATAAACATATGTGCAATAAACTTGAGGATTATGTAAATTTGTGACTGATAACAATATGTTGAGTACAAAGTAAGGAGCCAGAAAAGCAGGCTGGGTTAAGCAAAAGCAAGGTTAATGGTTAACTTCGATCTAAAAGAAACCACTGGCCAGAGATGGAAGAAGGGAAAATGGTTGGTCAGTAGCCTATACACAAGAGTATTGAGAATTTGACTCTGGGGTGAAATCCAAATCAGTCAATAGTCAACAAGTTCTTCAGTTCTACTCTTTAGTAGCAGTCAAATGTGGGGAAGTCACTTAATTTCTTAGAGTGTTTACTTTTTCCTCTATTAAACATTATTGAGTGCTAGAACTATGTATCAGATATTTCTAGGCATTGGAGTTACAACTATGACAAAGAGTACCTGTTCTCTGTTCTTATGAGCTAATACATTAGTTTAATAATATTTGTTCCACATTATAGAAAAATAATATTCATCTCAAAAGGTTACAATGCAGAAGATTAAATAAGGGAAGGACAAGAGAATAAAGAGGAGAGAAATTGACAAATATTATGGAGAGGTTAAGAAATATCAAAGTACAGGTAAAAATGTGTGATATATTACCTGGATATGTTTTTGATATGTTCTTACTCTTAATGATATTTCATTTTCACTGTGATGCATCAGGGTGTGAATTTATTCATTACGCTTGGTCCTAGGAGTGCATTCTTAATCTGAGGATACATATACTTTTTCACATTTGAAAGTTTGTTAGCTGTTGCTTCTTCAAATATTCCTGCTCCTATAGCCTACATCCTTCTCTTCTGGAACTTCTCTTTTTTTTTTTTTTTTTTTTTTGGAACTTCTCTTGTATGTATGTTGGAGATTCTCAATTTATCTTCCATATTTTTTGATCTTTCTTTTAAAAAATGCCTTTGTCCCTTTGTGCAGTATTCTGGGCAATTTCCTCAGTATTTGCATCTAAACCATAAAGTCTCTCAATGGTGTCCAGTCAAAATTTTCTAATCTCTGGAATTAAAATTTTTTTTCACGACTCCGTATTTTATTTATGAGATTTATGACTTATGTGTTTTTTAAAGTTTCCAATTTCTAATTTATATCGACCATTGTAGTTCCTTTTTCCCTTTTTGTTTTATAATTTCATTTTTCATGCAAGTTTTTCTTTGATACATCTCCTTGGACAACCTAAACATACTTACTTGAAAGTCTTTGCTGTAGTACAACTTAAATACACACAATTAAGAAAAAAAGAAAATATTTTTACTTTATATACTGTTTCATAAAATCAATTTCTAGTGAATGTGTCACCTGATTTTTGACTTTTTTGGCATTCGATATCTCAACGGGGTTCTGGAATTTTGTTTGGTAAGATCAGTTTTTATGGGAGAGTTTGTATTTATTTTTTCCTTTCTCTACTTCTGGATCATTGTTTACAGTGCGTTATCTTCACAGTTGTTTTCCTACCAGCCCTCTGGTGTTTAAGATCCGAGTCTTATAATGGTACTTAGGGTCACTGTCTATAAGCAATAATGCAGATCCAACCACTAACCCTAGTGAGGCCTGGCTTGACTTTGATGAGGCTGGGCTGTTCTTCTCCTGCTTTCCTAGGCCTTATAAAGCTGCACCCCTTCAAGAACAAGTTGTGTGGGTTACAACACCCTTGCTGCTAACTTCCAGCAGAAACCGACTTTGTTGCATTATCTCACCCGGTGAACATTTAGTTCCCATCATCCTGCAGGAGCAACACTGAGCCACAAGTGCCTGCTTCTGAATCAAGAGTAGAGCAGCCCTGTGACTATACCAGCACACGTTGTCTTCAGTTTTCAACTTTTTTTTTTTTTTAAGCACACAGGGATGTTAAATATCTTTTTAAAAGTTTCCTTTGTCTTTGAGTTGAATAATTTTTTCACATACATTCAACGTGCACAATTATTTTTGGAAAGCTTAAATTGGTTAATTTAAAACCAGAACTAAATCAAGGCAGCAGGTGTCCAGTTATTTCGGCAGTCACCTAGAGAGAAATCAGTGAAAAATATTTACCTATTAGTAGAAACTACACCTTGAAATTCTTATATACCTATCACTGTAAACTTCCAACCAGCAGCAAGCTTGGCTGGCCCTTATTTTTTTCAAACATCTTCTTCTTTGTTTTTGGAGGCCTCTCTTTGAGTTCTCATTGAATATTCTTTAAAACTTTATATAATTCATATAAAAATACTGGGAGAGGGAAGGGAAATAAGAGCTAGGGGGTAAGATGATTAATCTCAACCTCACATTGCAGAGATGAATCTATACTCTTAGTCTTACTAGACAGGCCACTGTATATAGTTCAATCCACATCGTATTAGTGGTACAGTAAGTATTCTCTGGCTTTCTTCTTTTTATTAAAGCAAAATTTCTCCACTTTTCCAGCAAAAGGTAATAAAATCTCCACCCCTTCTCTCTGTGTCTCTAATTTCTAGTACTTTACATGTATCAGAATTCAATAAATATCTGTTGGATAAAATTTGCTACAAGCTTATGTACTTTGTACGATTGTAAGAATGAAATACATACATTTTCTTTTTCTTTTTTTTTAAGATTTTATTTATTTATTTGACAGAGAGAGAGAGAGCAAGAGCAGGAACACAAGCAGGGGGAGTAGGAGAGGGAGAAAATCATACATGATTTTCTCATGTATGATTATAACAGTAGTAACACAAACACCGAGAGTAACAAATGAGAACCATCTTATCGAATTTTGGAGACTGATGCTATCAACAGCAGCTACGTCTATAGGCATCATAATAAAATCTTGCATTTATTATCTCCAGTGTATCAGAATGGCTAAAGATGAGGACTTTGGGGTCAGCAATACCTCTGATCCATCCTGGCTTTGCTAATTTTTGCTTGTATGATTTGGATCAAGTGATTTGACCTGCTTATCAATTTTCTCATCTGCACAACTGGAATAATATGCACCCTGAGGATAGCTGTAAGGATTAAGTGAGACAATGTAAATAATCTGATCATGGTACCTAGCACAATACTAGATTATTATTATTACTATTGAAAAAATGACACTTTTTTAGGAGATATAATTATCACCATTTACATGTAAGGAAAGTGAGACCCAGATAATTAAATAACTGTATTAGATTATATAGGCCTTGAGAAATATAACTGGGACTCAAGTCCTCTGACTCTGAAGACCATGGTTAATTTCAAGAGGGTGGGATAGGAGTAGGGAGAGAAGAGAGAAACAAGGAGGAGAGAATAGCATTGGTGTAGTCCTTAGCTTGTAGCTATTAGCTTCCTTCTCTTTTCAATCATTATCTTCCAGTTTGAATTTTCCACCTCACCTGGTCTTAGCTAGTCATTGACCCAGAACAATGTTGTCTCTTTGCAATTGTCCGTGCCCTGTCCTATTTCTTCTCTTTAGGTACAATTACTACTCCTGTGGAATGCCCTGGGGAAGACCCACTCACTAACTTTTGGAGGCTGTGGAGACCATATCTCTTGGGAGTCATCTTTTGTAACCTTAAGCCTTCATAACACCTATTTTCTGTATCACTTACTTCCAGCTTTTTACCGTTACCTTTTAGACCCTTGTATTTTTATCACAGCAGAGGGGTCACAGCTCCTTATAAGGATGAGTCATGGTTTGAACTTGCAGTGCCTTTATTCTTGTCTGACAGGTACTAGCATCCAATGAGTATCTTATTATTGATTGTGTTTCATTTTGAAACATAACTTTAAAGAATGTCTTGCTTCAGTATGAACAGAACTCTGAAATCACAACCTCAATCATAAGGAAAATTTGTACACTGCTTCTTTAGAAATATAGCTAATGTGTATAATGAGCACTTTTATTCTTGTAGCTGGAAGATGGATGACAAGATAATAGTATCATGGGTTTGTAGAAAATTGTGACATCAAGGGAAATGTGATAAAATGCAACAGAGTTTATAATTTTGATCTCTTTCCTTCCTCCCTCCTTCCCTGTCTCTCTTTCTTCTCTCTCCTCTCCTCTCCTCTCCATTCCTCTCCTCTCCTCTCTTTTCCTATCCTGGGAAAAATAAGTTACCATAGCACTTTAAGACTCCATTCTTACAATCTTGTTAATGTACCAGTAATATTCTTAACAATGTGTTATTTACTTGCTGTATGTAGCACATAGGTGTCAGGCAGTGGTTAAAATTCTTTTCTGAGTGGGCTATACTGTGTGCAAGTTCTTAATTGTTACATGATTTAAGGAAAAAAGATACTTAAAGATAAGAAATAAAGACAGCATTTAAGCTTTTTTCTCAATGGGCTTTTTTTTTTTTTAAGTTTTGGGATGTCATAGTTTTGCCCTTACAGTTTATGGTTAGCTTTTTGCCTTATATTGTCTCTCTCTCACTCTCTCTTTTTTTTTTTTTTTTTTTAAGATTTCCTTTTCTTTTACTCAAATCATTTTCCATAGGTAAGGAAGACTAGGGAAAAGGAGACTTCAAACAGATGGACACTGGTGCCTTGGGTCTGATATTAACAATCAGCCTGCATCCTGCACTGTAGGAAATGCTGTTATTGAGGTAACTAAGCATAAGGCATATGGTCATGCCATGTTGATTTTGGGAATCAAAAAATAACATTTTCACTTGTGTCTGGCAGAAAACCAGTTTACTTAATAGTTTTTCCCTTAACCTTAAGTAGAAGAATTTGGGACTAGAAAATTTAAATTATATGGTTATTAGGGCATGAATAGACACTATCTCAGAGGACAGTGTGTCATTGTGCTTCTGAAATAATGCTTTTTTTTGGTTTGGTTTGGTTTTTGCTTTGTTTTTCAATGGCTATTTCTCAGTCTTCCTCTTACTTGACCACTCAGAGCATATGACAGTTGCTCACACCTTCTTCCTTGATGCCCCTTTGTTCACATAATTTCTAGGACTTCTCACTTCTGTGGTTTTCATCCTACTGCCCTAGCCGGTTCTCAGTCGGGGATGCTCTCTGTTCTCCCTGTCCTCTGATTGCTAGAGTGTCTGTGCATGCTCACTCCCTTAGTGGTTGCGTCCAGGCTCAGAGCTTAGATACCAACTACATGCAAACAAATCCCAAATGTATATTCCCAGCCCAGAGCTCTAGCTTGAACTGTAGACATCAGTATTTAACTGCTGTCTTGACTTTTCTACTTGGATGCCTAACAGACATCTTAAACCAGATCTAAAACTCGTGCCTTCTGAACCTGCTCAGTCAGCCTTCCCTATTTCATTGGATGGCACGTTCATCATTTGAGTTGATAAATTAAAAATGGTTCATTCATCCTTTACTTCTCCATTCCACTCAAACCCCACTTTGAATCCATTAAGAAATCCTGTTGACTGTAATTTCAAAATATATCCAATTTCAGTCACTTTTACCACTTCATTCTACGTCTGGTCCAAAGCATTATGAACTCTTGTCTGGATAACTATAAGAGTATCCTAACCGAATTTGTCTCTCTTCCTACCATTGTCCACCACATCTTTATCCCTTCGATGGTCTGGTCCTAACATAGCAGCCAGAGTGATCTTTTTAAAAAGTAGGTCAGATCATGTGCTCTTTGCCCAGAACCCTGCAATAGTAGTCCCCTTCCTCCTCAAAGAAAGTCAAAGTAATTCATTGGCTTTAAGGTCCTACATGATCTCACAATCTGTTACTTCTCTGGTTTTACCTCTAGCTATTCTTCTCCTTGCTTTTATTATTCTACCTTTACTGGCCTCTGCTTTTGCTCCCACACAGGAATGTTTCTGCTCTTTCCTCTGTCTACGTCACTCTGCCTAGGTATCCTCTTTCCTAACTCCCTCAACTCCTTTGAGTCTTTTCCCAAATGACATGCTCCCAGTGAGGCCTTCATTTCCTGACCACCCTGTTTAAAATTGCAAGCCCTCCTCCCCACACCTACCCAACCACCCAACTCTCTATATTCCCCTTGCTCTATTTTTCTTTTTTTAAAGTAGCACTTCCTACTTTCTAACACACAATGTAACTTACTTATCATATTTATAATTTATTATTATGTCTATCTCTAACTTTTGCATTATAAGCCTCATGTATGTGGGAACTTTGTTTTTTTCATTGGTGGATCCCAAGAGGCTAGAATTTTCTGGCATGTTGTAGGTACTGATAAATATTTGGGTAATGAATGAATGGGTGAGTGAATAGTGGAGCAACAGTGACCTGACAGCTTCATTGCTTGTGCTGTGGGCTTGTTCAGTATTGGAGAGATCATCCCACCATAGTCCAATTACTGCTGATTCTTTTGAAGAGAAAGGCAGTTGGGGCTAGTCAGGATTTTAGTGTATAGAAAGAGTTTTTAAGTATGTAGCTCCTCTTATTCTTCTCCCTCTGGGAGGGCCTCCATTTTTATTTTAATCTTCTTTTCCTTCTATCTCCTGGGTGTTGGAAAGGAGGTTATTGGGGAAAGAATAACCTCACACTTTGGTTGTAAATTTGAGGTGCTGCTCAAAACTAGGAATTGACAGAGAAAGTCAATTATCATATGGTTTCACTTATTTGTGGAACATAAGAAATAGCATGGAGGACATTAGGAGAAGGAAGGGAAAAATGAAGGGGGGCGGGAATCGGAGGGAGAGATGAACCATGACAGACTATGGACTCTGAGAAACAAACTAAGGGTTCTAGAGGGGAAGGGGGTGGGGGGATGGGTTAGCCTGGTGATGGGCATTAAGGAGGGCACGTACTGCGTGGAGCACTGGGTGTTATACAAAAACAATGGATCATGGATCACCACATCAAAAACTAATGATGTATTGTATGGTGACTAACATAACATAATAAAATTTAAAAAATTAAAAAAACAAAAACAAAACAAAACAAAAAAACCAAACTAGGAATTGATATCATAGCACCATTTTCTTTCCAAACATGCCCATACCCTGACAACATTTAAATAATTTCTGGGAGGTGAAAACAGTGTAAGTATTAGCTAAGTATTAACATAGCTACCAGTGTGGTAATAGACAGTCCTATCTGATTTGTGGATTTGGGGAAGGTGCTCTGATTCCTTTACATAGTGCATATTCTAATTTCTGGACCTCTGGGTTTACTGCAGTAGAATATGGCTGATTGCCATCAAAAGCAAGCCAAGCTGGGAAAGGTCTGATAGAGGAGTGTAATTCTCACCAGTTATTGCAGTGGTATTTTTAGTAATCATGGTATTTAGTAATATTAAGAATAAAGAAGCATGTCATGCTGTCCTGATTTCTAAATATCATAGCATTAAATGAAAGTTAACTTTTCTTGTCATTTCTTCCTTCTATATTTAATGTCTGTTTCATACGCTAACCAAGAATTAGCAGGTAGACATTTGCTACCCCATTACTTAAGGAAACCTTTTTTCTTTCTTTAGAGGAATTTTCATTCAAGTTGTGTTTAGTATGTGCTAAGTAGTTTCCCAGGATAGCTGCCCCAAATTTCCTGTTTCCTGTATGTGCATTCTAGTCCACTCATCAGGAGGTGGGATCCGTCTCCTGCACAACCTTTCCCTCCCACCCCCTTTCAGCTGGCTTGGCCTTGTGACTTGTGTCGACCAATAGAACACTAAATAGACAAATAATAGATAAAAAAGTGATGCTGAACCACTTCTGGACCTGGTTTTAAGGGGAGTGGCAGCTTTTGCCTTTGCTCTCCTGGAACCCAGCTGCCATGATGTAGGGAAATCCAGGCCATCCTGATGGTGAGAAGAATCCTGTGGAGATGCCCTAGAATATGAGTCATATGGAGGGAGAGGCCACATGGAGAAAAAATGAGTTGTTTACCCAGTAGTTGGTGCCAACACCCACCACATGAGTGAGGTCTTCTTCACTCTTCCAGCCCAGCTCAGCTACCAAATAAATGCAGCTGCATGAGTGACCCCAGTCAGCACCACACGGAACAGAAGAACCACCCATTCTACTTTCAGAATTGTGAGGAATAATATAATAATAAATTTCTCTTGTTTTGAGCCACTAAGTTTCGGAGTGGCTTGTTATATTGCAATGGAGAACTCATACACTGGACTTTGGGGGACCAGAGGATTGTGTTCTAACCTTTAATTTTGGACCTTGCTTGAAGTTATTTGGTGGGTTTCCACAAAGTTAAGAAAGTGGTGTATTTCACTTAGTCAATACTCACAGAAGAGGTACTACAAGAGTAGCAAGTGATTGATGATAAGCTGAACAATGGCAGTGCTTCTCAGGGTTGTCATGGAGGTGAGGCCACCAGTTCCTTCCTCTTTTGTCACAGCCCTGTGCCCACAGGGTGGCTTGGAGAGGGAGATGCCCGTGGGTGGAGGGAAGAAGAGAGACCAGAAATGTAATTCTTTTCTTAGAGCAGGTATAGGTCTAACTGACAGATGTACTGACACATTAAAATGACAATGACTCTTGGTAGATTGAAATCCAGAGATAGCAACACCTTATTCACTGTGTGTCAGTGATAGATGTGTAGAGGGCAAGTGCTCACTTGGTAGGTTTGGATATAAATTATAAAGTCTTTTTTTTTTTCCTAAAAAGAAGCAGTGATATATTTGAAATTGCTGGATGTATATTTCTGAGCTGTTTTCAAGAATTTCTTACCTTTTTATAGACTCATTTCAACTTTGCATTTGAAACCAGATGGTTTCTTCTTGAACTGCAAGACTGAATATATTAACCTTTAATGTAAATTCACTTACTCATTGAGCAGTTGGTTACTCCTACATTTTTATGTATGACCTTGGTGATAAAGGACCACTTCTTGATTCTTATTTTTTTTAGTGCTTACTAGGAATTTTTATTTGAGAGTTTGCCAAACCATCTGATTTGGATGCTTTAAAATGTAAAAGTCAGAAATAAATTGGCATTGCTAAGGTACTGTGGATAAAAGGGTTGCCAGCACTCTATAATCTCGAGTTGTAAAGAAGCAATTTGAGTTATTTTCTATGTGGGTTGACAATTGAGCTGTTTTGTGGGCTAGAGTTGGTAAAACAAAGACTTATTCAAGCTGTGAAATGCATTCAAGAGTAAACAGCAATACATGACAAGAGGTCTGTTTTGTCAGATATGTTTTTGACTGTTGTACAGGCTTCTGATTATGCAGGAAAAAAAGGCCTGTTTGAAATTTTGGAATGATGGATCTTCCATAACGGGGATAGGTCGGTTTGGCTGAAAAAGAGAACAGGTTGGAAAGTGGGAAAGCTTTATCTTAAACTGGAAAGCTATCAGTTAGGTTTTCCTTATCTTTTAAATATCATATGTTCTTAATAGTTTTTAAAGTTCAACTTTTTTTGTGGTTTTATATAATTCTTTAGAGTTTTTATGTAACTACTATTTTCTGGTTCTGGCCTGTTCTAAAAACGATACTTGAACCCATCTAGTCCTATAAAATATCAGACATTGTATGAATTGGTTTTTGAGTTGTGTTAAGATATTCAGCCCTATAAAAAATGAACTTGGTGGATTTCAGTAAAGTTTAATAAAGCTGTGGCCAAATTCTACTAAATCTCAAACTTCATTCATTGTTATTTCCAAATACTTCCAAAGAAAGAAAAGTGATGCAGAATTATATACTCTGACTAGGTTATTCTAGTGAAAAATAAGTAAATATGTTGGGATTAAAGTGCTTTGCAGCAAGATGGGATGAAGTACCTTGAGACTGTTAAATATAAAAGTGGAACGTGGATGTGCGATTAGGTGAACAGGCAGGTATCCTAACAAGTTAATTTTTTTTTTTTTATGTTGAAGTGAGCTATAATTCTAGCCATATAAATCCAGTAGGTTCTTTCTTTCTCATTACTACAATCAAAACCTGTTTACATAAAGAACTCAAGGACATTTACTACATTGGAAAATTTTCCTTTTAACGTACATTAAAAAAATTACATTCTTTCTAAAATGGTGTTGCAATTTTAACCTCAGTAATTTTGCATAGCATAGTTTTTACATTATAGGGCTGGAGTTGAAGAGATTTTCTGACAACTTAATTGATTTGTATTTAGTGTTCTTTGGCTTACGTGTTTGGGCTAAAAACAACCCTCTGAAGTGATCTCATTTTAACTATTTAAGGTTTCAAGTAAATGGCATACGTGGGTCTTCAGCTTCATTTAGGTTTTAGAGAGTTTCTGTTGGGTATTATGGAGGTTGATTCTGATATTACGTGTTACTATTTCATTGCCTCTCAGAAAGCAGATTTAGTAGTTTAAGGGAAAACTATCAATAAAAGTTGCTTGGTTTTATGATTTGATTTCATTAATCAGCAAGAAATATTGATGTTTGTGGATAGAAACTGCTTAGATTTTTCTTCCTGACCAAATGAATATGAGGTGGCATTCATTACTCTAATGGATAAATGGCCTGGAGCTTATTAGTATTATTCATCTGTTTGCTCACTCACTATGTGTGAACTTTATTTCTTTCAATATGCTACCTGATACAGTAGTAAGCTTGGCTTTGTGCTGTCTGAAGCATGTAAAATTTATTCAGCCATTTTCTCTTAAAAATAATATTAGTTATTTAAAAGATTAAGTCAGTTTTAATAAAAACTGATTTAAGCTGTATAATAAAACCAGTTATTTTCCTTCCTGTTTATAATTTAATTGGAACATTTGGAAATGCACTCTCATCATTAAACTTTCTTTACCCTTGAAGCTAGCAGTAATGAATTCTTTTTTTTTTTTTTTTAAAGAGTTTATTTATTTATTTGACAGAGAGAGAGAGATGAGAGAGAGAGCAGGAGCAGGGGAGCAGAGGGAGAGGGAGAAGCAGGCTCCCCGCTGAGCAGGGAGCCCGATGTGGGGCTTGATCCCAGGACCCCGGGATCATAACCTGAGCTGAAGGCAGATGCTTAACTGACTGAGCCACCCAGGCACCCTAGTAATGAATTCTTTAACAGGATTTAAAAAAGGACTAGAATTTCTAGCATTTAGGTTAGGTATAAATTTTGGGTGACCTTGAAATCTTCCAAATTCCCATTGACTCAGATTATAAATCAGCATAATATGCCTGTGTGCTTTAGGATATATTGATGCCTTGTAATAAGATGTAAAATTAATGCACAAAAAATCAGTAATTTATGTGTTTTGGTTACCAGATTTCATGAAAGAAAAAGCTCCAGTGTACAGTGGCAGCATGAAATAGAACTAATATTAGGAAATGTGGAAGAACTATATGAGGAAAACTTTGAGTGCTTGAACAAGTGAAGTGACATTCTTTGTTCTTGGTTAGAACAAACTCTGCATTATAGAGATGTCAATTCTCTTGTTAGAAATTCAACACGATCCCAATAATAATGGAGACAAGTTTTTTTTTTTCTTCTTCCCTTTTTGGAGTTAGACAAGTTGGTAATAAAGTTGATGTGGAAAAATCATGAAAAGGGAACCGAAAAAGCCCTAAAAAAGAACAGGAATAAGGGGGATATTGAAATGTTCTATCAAGCCTCTATAATTAAACCACTGTAGTATTAGTTCTTAATTAGATAGTCTAATGGGAAGAATGGAAGTTCTAGGAATAGACCCAAGTACATGTTGAAATTTAGTATCTAATAAAGATGGTATCTAAATTTTCTGTGGAAAAGATGAAATTTTAAGATAAATAGCACTGAGAAAACTGGGCATTTCAAAAATGATAAAATAAGGTCTATGCTTTACATAAAACACTAGAATAAACTGCAAATGGATCAGAGATTTATATGTAAAAAAATGAAACTAAGTACCAGAATATAGCAAAATTTAGCAAATTCCTTTATAACTTTAATGTGGGAAAGACCTTCTATTTATGACTCAAAATTCAGAAGTAGTAAGATAAAAAATTGGTAAGTTTGATGACATAAAACTTTTACCCTGGAAAAAACTCATCAACAAAGTCAAAAGAAAAATGATCAATTGGGAGAAAATATTTACAACTCTTATAATAGACAAAGGGCCAACTTTCTTAATACTGAAAGGGGCTCATAAAAACTGAGCAGAAAAAGGCCACAACCTGATGAAAAAAAAAAAAGGACAACAGACTTAAACAGTTCACAGAAGATATCTCATGTCTTTTAAATATGTGGAAAGATCGAAAGACTGGCAAAAACATAAAAGCTTGAAAATATACTTTGTTGGTAAGGCTGTGGAGAAACAAGTATCATCATGTATTGTTGGTGTGAGGACCAATGCTATAACCCCTGTGGAGGGAAATTTTGCAAACCTAATAAAATTAAATAAGTACTTACCTAGTGACCATTTTAAGAGATTTACTTTGAAGATTCATTTACAAAAATATGAAATAAAAAAGGTAGAGAGTTGTTGATTGTGTGACTCTTTGTTATAGTAAAATATGGGAAATAACCTAAATACTCAACTATATAAGATTTATTGTGTATGGTATAACAACAACCAGTGGAATACTATACGATTATGAAAAAGTTTTTATAAACTGACAGTAAATAATTTCTGCAATTTTATTTAAAAAAACCCAAACAGATATAAAAGAGTATATATATATTTAGTTGTGGTAGGCAGCTGCTGGCATGGTTTCCAATGATTCCCCACTTCCGGTGTTCATGTCTTCCCCTTAGGGATAGCTAGATTTCATGATTTGCATCTTACAGATTACAGCAAAAGTGAGAAGGTGTCATTTACATGATGAGGTCACAAAAGACTGTGACCTCCAACTTGGTGGTGTCCTCTTTCCCTAGGTCCCTGATGGAAAAGGCTAACTGAGTAGTCTCCTATGAATAGCCTTGAAAGGAAGTGAGGTCCTCAATCCAGTAGTTTGTGAGAAACCAAATCATCCCAGCAGGCACTGAGTGAGCTAGTCGATTCTGCTTCAGTTGAACACTGAGATGCCTGTGACCTGGGCTGCGACTTCGATTGCAGCCCTCTGAGGTACCCTAGCTGACACTGATTGCAGTCCCATGGGAGACCCTGACACAGAGGAACCACCTAGCTAAGCTGTGCCTGAATTATTAACCCACACAAACTGTGAGATGGTAAAGGTATATTTTTCTAACTGCTGAGTTTTGCAGTAACAAGTGAGGCAGCAGTAGATAACTAATACAATAGTACGTATATTTTGTATAATAAAGAAGGCAAAGTAAAAACATTTATTTACTTTTACAAAAAAAAAAAAGCACATGGGAAAGATAAATTAGCAGCAAAAAGTCAAGGTCTGAGTGTATGAAAAATCAAACACTGAAGTGAATTAAAACCTCATGACCTGACTGTCCCTGAGGAACTTTACTATTTGAGTATACAAATGCGTTGTTTGGTGTAGTTACAGCTTTGTCGTAATGAGTTTGTATATAGATTTACTGGAATTCTAATTCATGATAAAACTTGAAATATATACATGTTTCGGGTGAGATTTTGGCCCTCAACTCTGTGAAGAATTTGTTTCTGGAGATACTCTGAACTGGAAGGCTGACTTGTTTTGCCTGATAATGATTTGACTTTGTTCACTGAAAAATGCTTGAGTTAAAGGAAGTTCTTATTTATATTCAGCTTTTCCTAAAACACATTTAGTGCAAATATTTAACAAGTCTTTGATATAATTTGGGTGTTTTTAAAGAACTGTGAAACTACCTCACAAAGTGATTCTTTTCTTTTACTGAAGCTCCCAATGAATAACATATAAATTTACAAATACTAAGCAGGTTGTAAGTTTCAATATTCCTTTCACAAGCTCTAACAACTTGCTGCATCATCCTAGTTATTTGGGAAAGAGTTGGCTAAACATTGTGGATTGAAAGATAATGGGTCAATGAGGCTATTCTGGAGGAGTCAAAGAAGTACCCCCTGCTGCCTTAATCTCTGAGGGAATTTATAGTATCTTATATGAAGGTGAATAGCTTTAGTATAAAGTAGTAATCTTTTGAAAGTTCTTCACATACTTCAAAATATCACTGGCTCTATTTTTTCTTTTTCTTTTCTTTTTGCTTTCCCTCCCCATAAGCAGAGCCATAGCAAGTCCAGGTGAGTTAATTACTACATGGGGAAAAATAATTTTCTTTCATTTTATCTGTGGATTATTCAGTTATATCACCCTTTCTGTGCATATGGGGACATCTATCACAACTGTCTTAAAGTTTAAATTCCTATCAAACAGTCTAATTTATTCAAGGTCTCAGCCAACCAACAGAATGGATACACATATTCATGTACTTTTAGCTATATATTTTTTAAGTGATAAAGTGATCCTTCCAAGCAAAAGAAGGCATGGTGTCATTGGCGCTACTTGGTATAGATACCAACATTTTCCATGGCTCATCTGGCTCTTAATCATGAGGGCTTGAGGGTAAGAGTGACCTAAAATAGTAATCCCAGTTTCCTCAAATGTCTAAGGGAAAAGTATTGTAGAAGTGATCTAAGGCTTAGTTAATTTAAGTTCAGGCTAAAAAAAAAAAAGGACCTTCCAGGGTATAATGAATTGTGACTGTGGGACATTGGATAAAATAAACTATTTGTTTTAGTTCTGGCAAATTGGAAATTTTGCCTCACTCACCTGTTGTCCTATTGGCTAGAGACAGAATTTCTTTGATGGAATTTTCCTAGAGAGAATATGATTAAAAAAAAACTGTGCCTCCAGGGGCACCTGGGTGGCTCAGTCGGTTAATCATCTGATTTTTGATTTCTGCTCAGGGTCATGAGATCAAGCCCCACATCAGGCTCTGCACTGGGTGTGGAGCCTGCTTGAGATTCTCTCTCTCCCTCTTCTTCTGCCCCTCCCTGCTCATGTTCTCTCTCTCTAAAAAACAAAAACAAAAACAAAAACAAAAACAAAATGTGCCTCTGAAAACCCCTGGCTTGACTCCTTAAGAATGAACCCTGAGTGCTTCTCCACTTGGACTCAGCTGAAACACAGCACTCTTATAGGTAGAAGGGAATCATACTTTGAAATCTGGCATGAATTAAAGTTAGATCTGGGACAGACTACTGCTGTACTGGGGTTTTTGTTAATGTGGGTTGTTGAGGACTTTTTTTCTTTTTTTTTACTAATCCCCATTAACAACTCAAACCCAAAATGTATCAGAGTAAAACAATTGGAAATATGCAGGGAAACAGCATTCACCAAGCCAGAAGAAATGAAGAGAAACTTCTCAGGATAAAATGGACAGTGACTGTTGTGTGGCTGGCTGGAGGCCCAGCCCCACAGTGAACTTTGGTTGTTTGGAAGAGAGAAGGAAGTGAGAAGATCATAGAGAAAAAAAAGCATGAAATATGTCTGAAATTTTGAACAAGTAAATTAAATCTGTGGTGGTGTGGGCAGGCAGCACAGATGTGAAATTGTAGCCCTTGAAAAAGAGGAAATAGAACATAAGGTTTTTGTTACATATGTGATTAAATCTCATGGGTCTGTGGGGAGGAAAATTGAGATGCTGGAGAAACAAATGATGTTGTAAAAATTGAAGTTCACTGACTGAGGCAGAAGGTGAACATCCCTGAGGGAGGTAAGATTGTTTTAATGATTTCCACTTGGAGCTAATTATGAGGATAAGCTGGAACTTCCCACCACTGAAGAACGTAACTCTCAACCTATTCTTGTCACCACATGTAGCGACTGTTCTCGTCAATACTAGCTGCTAACTAGCTGCTGGTTCCTGACTGAAAAAAAAATCAAGCAATTCAGCAAATTCTTACCTTTGAGTACTTCTACTGTATTTGAGTACTTGCTGGGCTCAACAGTAAGAGTTTTGCTTTTATTTATTGGTGCTCTTCTATTCTTTCTATCCCTAGATTGTAATCTCTCTTTTTTTTTCTTTTGTTCATATACCTACTTTAGAGCTCAGTTATATGAAACTTTTGCCTGAAACCATTTCAAAAGAGCTTCTAGTAATTGAGTACGATGTGTATGTGTGTGTCTGTATGTATACTTATATATGTAAATACTTATATACGTAAATATTAAAAATAACTATTAACCAAATCATATATAGTGCTTGAGAAGTCAGAATTGCAACAGAAAGTGGAATCCGATACAAACATTAATTATTTTATGGTCTTTGAGAAAATGTTTAGTTCTTCCTATATATATTTTATTAAATATTTAAATAAAGAATGGGATGAGAAGGTTAGTATCATTTTTATATTTCCCAAACCCATTATCATTTTTGTGTGCATGTGTGCAGGAAATCACATTGAATCAATTGATTCAGAGGCTTTTTAAAAAATTTCAGTTTTATTGAGGTATAATTGACATACAAAACTCAGAGATATTGAAAGTGTACATTGTGGTGATTTAATATATGTGTACATTGGGAAAGATTCCTCCAGCTAGTTAACACATTCGTGATCTCACTTTCTTTGGTGAGAATACTTAAATTCTACTCTCAGCAAATTTCAGTTATTCAGTATTATCGACTATAGTCACCATGTTTTATATTAGATCCTGAGACTTTACTCATCTTACAGCTGAAAGCTTATACCCTTTTAACAACCTCCCCCTATTTCCTCCACCCCTTTGCCCCTGGCAACCACTTTTCTACTCTCTGTTTCTATGAGTTTGACTTTTTTTTTTTTTTTAGATCCCACATATAAGTGATTCTATGCAGTATTTGTCTTTCTCTGTCTGGCATCTTACTTAAGCATAATGCTCTCAAGTGCCATCCATGTTGTTGGAAATGGCAGGATTTCCTTTTTTCTCACTGCTGGATAATATTCCATTTTATATGTATACCACATCCTCTTTATCCATTCATCTGTTAACAGACATTTAGGTTGATTCCTTATCTTGGATATAGTGAATAATGCTGCAGTGAACGTGGGAGTGCAGTAAAGACTTTCAGATACACATCCCTTCATATGACAGCTAGTTGCAGATTGATGTTTTTTTCAGTCAATTCCCTGTCTCCCCAACTGCCCTGCCTCCTGCCCAGCATCCGCCTCCCCCTTGAAGACCTTACCTTGCTTCTGGTATGCTGCTTGAGTGGTGTTGGTGGGTTACAGGCTGGGGAAAAGGTGCTCTGAAGGAAATGGCATGCCATCTTCCATGTTTCTGTGGAATGGACATCAGTCAGCAGTGGTACAGACCCTATTCTGTCATTACAGAGCAGGGCAGGGAAAACAAAAGAGGCAGAACTTAGATTGCATAGGGTGTTCAGTCCAAAAGACAGAGGTTCAGTCAAAATATAATTGATGGCACACAGTCTGCAGAGTATGTGGAAGAAAAAAGCTTCCATGGGAATCTGTTGAAAAATATAGGTATTTAAAGTCAACTTGGAGCACTTGTTGGCAACCCCTGAGGAGGTCTGCAAATAGTAGTAGCAATTTTCTTTCAAGTACATGAACATCTTCATTCCTATTGAATCATATAGAAGAACAGAAGAATATGGAACATTCCAGGAGAAATCTAGAGCAAACCAAAACAGGAACAGTTATCTTAATCACACTTGTTTAAGAGCTTTAGAATTTCCTCTGAAGGAGAATTAGAAACTGATATTAGAGTTTCACAGTATATTATGTGGGACGTATTATACATTCTAAACTGAATGTATGTTGTAGAAAGCTGCTTATTTTTCTCATGTCATCATGTGAGTTCAGTCATTTCCAACTTTGTGCGTGTGTGTGTGTGTGTGTTATAGAGATCAGAGTTAAAGGACCCCTTTGGGTATTCTCATTTTTAATATTTGGGGTTACCGGTATGCTATCTGACTTTTGCAGTAAAGATTCTGATGTGCAGAATGAACAAAACAGGTAGGCAACATCACTTACTAAAAATGGCTTAAATGTGGTATGTTAAAGTGCAGTTATCTAACCCTTTCACACATCACCTTCCAATATCAGCCATTTTGGTAGGAAGTGGAAATTTACACGGAGTCACTTGGGTCTTCAAGGCTTTGAATCATGTAATTAGTGGTAGTTTTATTCAGTCTTAGGTAGAGTTGTGGGGCTAAAAAGGAATAAAAGTGATGACCATTCATTTGGTTGTTAATTAATTAGACCAATGATTATTCGATATCTACTACGTGTTGGGTACTGTGCTAGGTGTTTACATTAGTGACTCAAACTTACACGTGGTCCCTGCCCATGTGTTTTAGAAGAGTGCTGTCTGATAGAACTTTTGCAAGGATGGGAAAGTTCTGTGCTTTTCAGCACGATAGCCGCTAACCACACGTGGCTTTTGAGCACCTGGATCTTGACTAGTGTGACTGATAAATTGTATTTAAATTGTATTTAGTTTTAGTTAATTAAAAAGTTTAAATTTAAACAGCCCCATGTGGCTAGTGGCTTCCTTTTTTGGGCAGTGCCCAGAATGTGAGGCAGTTTTATGGTCCTAAGTATCTTGTTTGTTTCTATTCTTAGATTAATTTTTATAGAAAGGGGTCCATTACCAGCAGAACTTTCTTTGTTTGGGGTCCTTATAGTAAATAGATAGAGATTCTGCCCTGTGCTCTTAATTCTGCTTCTACTGGAGCTTTCTTTCACATCCTGCCTCTGAATCCAGTCCTGTGAACATGAAATGAATTCAGAGGCCACTGCACGCACAGCATATGTTGTTGATGTTTTGCTAAAATACACAATTGAACTGATATTTTTCGAGGTTACTGTTCTTTATTTAGCACATAGGTT